>NW_006766883.1:1562339-1950831 GCF_000275845.1 Dichomitus squalens LYAD-421 SS1
AGACGAGCCAGGTGGTAGTTGATAGTCGGCTTGTGTTTTCTTGTCGGGGCAGGCTTCACAGATGCTGAGTTGATGCTCTAGATCCTGCTGATACAGAAAGGTTACTCACTGCTCAGTCGAGACTTGCGAACGGCCGTCAAGGCTCGCTGCGTGCCTCGGCCGGGCCCTCCCCGCTTTCCGAAACATTCACTGACAACCCACCTTCGGAGCAGGCCTTCGCCCTCATCCCGACCTCGCCCTCCGGAGCTCCTTCCGAAGGCCTGCCGCTTGCCTCAGAGCAGGAAAACGAAGAGTTCGAGGAGATTACCTACGACGAGCTACGTCTATCTCTTTGTCCTGCTGATACCGCGCACTTCGCGCCCGTCTTCGGTGAGCATCCACTCAATGTCCGTATCAAATAAAGTCAATAACCTTCGGATATCCAGACTACCAGCGGGCATACCATCCATCTTTGCTCTCGCGCTCCCGCACCTCGCTCTCCCGGCTCCGGAAGCTCTCTCAAGCCTCGCTGAAAAAGTCGCGCGAGGTAATTAGCCGTCCGCGACGTCGAGAATCCACTGGTTCCGATCACAGGCATACTCTTGCTGTTGCCATCCGCAGACCCTCTACCGACTCCTCCGCGTCGAGCAGAACATCTAGCTCCCTCAGGACACCGCCACAGTCGCAGTCTACGCTCTTTCTCACCAACGATCCATTCCGCAAGGGCGAACGTCCGATCGAAGAGGACCACCCAGTCGTCCGTGCCGTCGAGCAAATAGTCACCGAACCAGAAGACATTGTCCTCGCTGCGACACCGCGCACTCCGAAGGCGAGATCCATCACCTCGTCCCTAAAACGCCTTCGCACCCTCAGCAAAGCCCCGCTCTTAGTAGGCGCCCGTAGACGCGCGCCGCAAGTCTGTCAGATACTTTCAGCCGAAAGTTCTGGTGCTCCCGCACGCAGCCCCAGCGCCATCGAGAGCCCTCAGATCCCCGAGCTAGTCTTCGAGCATATCGACTTATCTATCGTCTTAGAAGAGGATCAGCCCTTCCCATCTCTCCCAGTCTCTCGCATCGATTCCGTTTCCTCCTCGCCCCCAGATACAGAACTGCCCCGTATCGAGATCGTGAAAGCAAGTCCACGCCTCGGTCCACGTATATCGTCAGCCTTACGCCAGCTCCGTCTTCCTCAGTTCGAGTTCGTTGATCCACTGTCGCTAGCCGCTTCCGTCCCACCCTCTGCCGTCGAAGGTACCCCGCTCTTCGGAAGCACAGCACCTTCACCTTCTTGGCTCTCTCGTAACGTCCAGAACCTAGAGATCAATTCCTCCTTTCCCGTCGACGTAACAAGTAACAGTCCCGCGCCGTTACCTATCCGCCCTCCGCCATCCCCGCCCCTCTACATTGTTCCACGTTCACTCCGTCCGGATACTTATTACCTCCGAGGACCCGAGGTGAGTATCCGTGACACCCCTCCCTGTGTATGGCAGAATCTCAGCCCGTTTTGCAGATCGAGTTTGAGTTTGCGACCGCGCCCCAGACCCCGCAGTCCACGAGTTCTTCTCTCATACTCTACAGCCCGTCCCAACGTGCCTCGTTCCTAGCGCCGACAAGTGTCGTTGGTTCGCGTCCGACCTCCCACAATCGTCTCTCTGTGATCTATAGCCAATCCACCGTAGACAACCGGCGAAGCATTCATTCGGTCGTATCTTACAACGAGGAACGCGAAGGCCAGGACGTTATCAGGGTGAGTGTTTTTGTGACGCGCCAAGTCTGTTGGCTGACGGCCCTAAAGAATACATCCTTCAACGTTTACGTCGTTTCTTCGGAAGACACCGACCAGCCTCTCACTCCGCTTGCTTTTGGTACGTCCAGTTTTAGCATGTTTTGGAACATCCTTAACGTGGCGAGGTATCAACCGCAGAAAACCCTCTATCCACTCTTCCCGACCCCGAGAACCCTGGGACTCCTGCCGCAGCGCCCAGTAAATCCCCTTACGACATCTTTGTTCCGCATCCGAAGGCACACGAATACTCGGAGGCCGTCAATTTTCAACCTCCTCCTTATCTCATAGCATTTGTCAAGCAAATCCTCCGCACGACCGTCATGAACGTAGATCTCTACGAAAAGCAGGCCGACACCGTCGATTGGGGAGGAGAGGTCGACTACTCGGGCTACGAGTGGTTCAAGGATCCTCCCGCTCGCCCTGAGGTAAAACGCCCTTCACTTTTGCTCGTGTCTACACCGCTCACGTGGACAATAGCCCCCTCAGCCCCAACCAAGCACGACGGACAATTATGTCCCTCAGCCTGGCGTCATCGAGCAGAATGAGGCGTTTGACTTCGCGCTGAAAAGCGCACCAAACGTCCTGTACGCACGTTTCAAACAGTTCGGCCAGGTGCGTCTCATGACCCCTCCCCTTGTCTCACATCCTCGCTGCCGACTGACATGTTCCGTCCACAGCTCGGCGTGCTTGCGTGGTGCTCAGAATTCAGCGAGCTGATCGATGCCCTCAAACAACTCGGCTTCGAGGGCAACATGTTTGTCTCCACGCGCACGCAGGCCCTCAAGACTTGCGAGGAGATCCTCCGGCTGAACCTCAGCATCGAGATGCAGATCATCGTCATGTACCTCTCCTCGCAGGTCGCGCGGCTGCGCCGCTTCCTTGACTCGGACAGGCAGTGGGACGATTACCCCAAACCCCAGTTCCCACTAGACTACACAGAATACCCGCGCGAAAGGTGACAATCGTAGCACATATGACTTCCTCTTTCCCCGTCCTGGATACTTGTGGTTTATGTCCCGTATATAGGCATGCCGATTTTGTACGTGCCTCTGGCACGAGGTGTGGTGGTCCCATAAGCTTTTGAGCACATATGTATCATATCTCCACGCATATGACTGTAATCTCCCCTCTTCTTTAGTTCTTGTCTTATGCATGTACTTCACGATGTACTATGAACATCTTCAACATCATCTCAGTGCGTTGTACGCACGGACCGGCACATACAGATGGAACGTTATCTTGGCATTGTCAACACATGCTTGATACAGCAGGATTTTCGAACGTCGCTTGTCCCTTCAACAGCAGCCTCCCCTTCGTCGTGATCCTGCCCATCGTCTGTATAGCTCGGTATGGGGGTCCAAAGAGGGCCAGGGACGGTAAGCGTCGCACAGCATTGACAAGCCGAGCCTCCTTGTACGTTTGGAAGAGAAGTCAGGTGGGAGGTCACTCAAGTCTCGGGTTCGTGGTCATCGACCCGTATACTGATTTGGCTGAGGTAACCTGGCCGCTGCAAATAACAAATGGTGTTTGCGATTAGTATCGAATGTCAACATCTCGACCCGTAGTACAATGACAGCAATAGTCCTTATAAGATTAAAGATGAGCTGAAGTGCGGACGAGCCGAGCGTCGACCAGAGAGGAGATAGATCCGCGGATGCCCGAAACAACCATGCAGAGAGGGAACGAATATGATGTTGGTTGGTGATGAAGGAAAGCAATAGCAGCATGAGTATGCGTGACGTAGCAGTAGTCTAAGCAATGTGCAAGGCGAATGTCTCTCTTAGTATGTACAGCGTGCAAACGGCTTGGTATCGGGGTGGTGCTCATGGCATTATGAGTCGTTAGTGCGTGTTCGAGTGGCTCCAGCCAGTGGGAGAGCCGTTTCCATTCGCCAATGACGCTGGGAGGGGCGCGGGCGTGTACGACGACAGACGAGGAGGATCTGGAAGGGGATTGGCTAGCGTCATGGACACTGGAGACGGCTGATACGCTGAGAGGCGAGGGGGATTCGGGAGGGGGTTGTGCGAAAGGGGTTCAGGCGAGCTGTACGGCGCGTGTCTGTAGAATTGTTGCGCAGGAGACATCGCGAGGTTCTGCGGAGGGGGTGACGTATACGGGCTGTAAGGAGGGTGTCCTTGGGCCACCTGGTAAGGCGTCTGCACGACCATGTACGTGTGGCTGGAGCCGTACGACTGGGCGATCGGGGGCGCGCTGGACGGCTTCTGCATCTCCGCGACGGCGGCAACGCTCGGGATGGAGGTCACCCGCTGCAACTCGGTGCTGATGAACGTCGATGGGCGAGAGTCACTCCCGATCGTCGCCGGGGTAGAGACGATGGGGATGCCGTCCGGGCCGTAGGCCATGCTGCGGGCCTTCCAGAGCCTCTCCATCTCCCAAGCGTCCTTGGCCCTCACGGACGACCAATCCGCAGCGCTATGCAACTCAGACGTGGGTCTGGGAGCAGACGGGGTCGTGGAAAGATGGTGCTCACGGTGGTGCTGCTCATGGGCCTGAACCGGTGACACAGCGATGACGGGGATGGCGCTGGTCGCCTTAACCGACCTGCTCTCCTCATGTTCGCTCGGCTTCTTGACGCTACGACGTGAGGAGACAGGGGTCTGAGTTGAACGAACGGTATTGACAGAGGGAGGCTTGTCTCGCCCGCTCACTGACGGGTGCCTTTTGTGCCGTGATTCGCCATCCTCGCTACTGCTGCGGTCCCGGTGGCGCCTACTGTCTTCACGCTGAGCTGCATGTTCACGGTCATGGTCAGAAGACTTGGCCTTCTCCTTCGCCCTCTCTTTGTCCTTCTCCCTCTCCCTCTCCTTGTCCTTCGACTTCGAAGACTTCTTGGGAGACTCCGAGGACGCACCGACCAATTCCCACTGCTCACCCATACCCATGATGACCTCCGCTTGCTGCATCGTGCCCGAGGCGCTGCGAACGAGCTTGAACGTCTCCGTCTCACGGATGGACTTAGAACGTGAGGTATCCTTTGACTTGGTGGGAGAGCGATCGACTCCCGCCTTGGTGGGAGAACGGTCAGCGCGCTTGCTACTCGACCGCGCCGGCTCTTGGACCTCAACCACAGAGGGAGGCATGACGAGATGAGCCGGGGCGGCATACGGCGTGGGAGGGTTAACAAACATAGATGCGCGCGCCAAGGCGATCTCCTCCGGTGACGCCAGCGGAAGAGGGCCAACGGTGGAAGCTTGAGATGTCGCCGCAACTGAATGCCTCTCATGGCCGTTGAGACGTGGTGAGGCGGGCAGCACGACAGTCGACGGCGAAGGGGAGCTATCCGGTTCACTGACCTCAGTGAGAGATTGCAGTGCTTGGGCAGGAGTGGGTGGAGGAAGGTCAGGCAAGGGCGGTGAAGAAGGGGGAGAGGGCGCTTGTACAGGAGGGTCCGTTAGCGTGTAACGCTTGATTTGAGGGCTGATGGGTAATGGAGACTCTGTCCTCGGAATATCAGGTAACGGCAAGTCTTTCTCGGAGGCGGGGCCCGGGGGTGGAGTAGTTGGTGTCCCTGGCTCTGGAAGAGACGCCGCCGCTTGCACGGGCGTGTGTTCACCTGAACTAGATGGGTCGTCAGGGTTGGCTACCGTCAGCCTACCGGACGTGGGCATCTCCAGAACGGATAACGACTCAGATGAACGTCGCCCTTCAGTTCCCGGTGCGCGTGCGTCTGGGACAGCCTCTATAGAGGGTGGCGGGACACGCTTGGGAGGCTCTGGAGACTTTGATATATGAGACGAAGTTCGCTGTCGCGTCATCGGAGCCTGCGGGCTAATGGGCGATTGCGTCCGACCTGTCTCCAGACTGCTTTGATGCTGCCACTCGCTCCCCAAACCGTTCTGCGTCGTGCGCTTGTCCGCCTTCCGCAGTACGCTGAACCTCTTGACAAGGCGTCCCAGAACGCTTCCTCGTCTGGACTTCTGCAAAGACGGCTGCAGCGAAGGAAGCGACGTCATAGAAGGCGCCATGGCTGACTGGCGGCGAAGATCCTTCGCCTGTAAGCTATCGCCTGAATCACATTCTGTTAGATGCGGCTGTATATCGTGAATGAGTCAGACGAACCGTCCACCCCAGGACCGCTAAACAAATCATGAAACGGCTTGCGCCGTTTGCTCAACTTTCGAGGCAGCTGTATTTGCGCAGGATCTATGGCGTGTAAGTGCACCGCGGAAGTAGATTGTGACAATGGGGAAGGCGCAGTGGTCCGATGACGATTGCCATGGGTCATGCTTGACCGCCGAGGACGATAGTTGAAATAATTCGGCGTCGTGGGGCCTGGGCTGGTGGGACTCTGTGCGCCAAGTTGTTACTGCATGCCCCTGAAACCAAGGTCGAAATCACGTACCTCTGGCGGGTCATATGGTGAATGATGGTTCCCATCTGGACTGTTGGGATCCGCTCCATTCGCCAAATCCACTCCTTGGTTAGTGGTCTGGGAAACCTTTCTCACGCGTGGATGGAAGGGTTCCTGTATGCGTATCTGCGAAGATGATGGAGTGGGCAGAGGCGACCCTGATGGAGTCCTACTCGGGCCTGCCATGCCCGACGGATCCTGACCGCGCTCGGGCGCGGACGCCATGGGCGGAAATGAAGGGGAGAACACCGACGGCGGTCTGCCATCGACTGTCGGAGGAAGCAGGTGGTGATTACGATACCAGCGTGGACCAGAAGGGTTGTGAAGGGGGTATTTGACACGAAACTGTGCAGCGGACGCGGTCGCGGTCTCGACTTCACGGTGGTACCAGGTAGGGAGCTCGTTCAATGGATCTGGGATGATGGAGATTGCGAAAGGCTTGAAGGTGGGACGCGCCGCCTCGGGATCCCTCTCCTGCGTGTCCATACTGGCGCTGCGGGTAGCATGGCCATTTTGCGCATGGGGTTCTTCATGTTTCTTGGTGGCCTTACGGGTGAGAAAGCTCTTGCCCCGCGTTTGTTTGCGAGCAGGAGCATCCATCGCGAGCTCGGAAGAAAGAGGTATAGGGGGCGACAAGAGTTATGGTACGCCCGAGACGTGAGTTTACAACAGTTGTCTCGAGCGGCGAGCCCTGGCCGAGAAGCGCAACAACCGCTAGCTTTCAAGTCGATGTGCCAGCAAATCTCCGTCGCGGATGAGGATGGGGTATGTGTGTGAGCTGAGACTGCTATAGGGGAATTGGCATGAGGGAAAGAGAGTACGGAGAAACGAGCGGCGGGAGGGTCGGAGAGGGAGCAACCCAGACGGATGAGAGAGTCGAGAGACCGACCACGTTCCTCGTGCGCTTCCACCTCAGTCGCGCGACCGCATGCCTGGCGTCTGTTTGGGCGCCTCACCTGTGATCTGGGCGTCCGCTGGGCTGGCCCGCCCACCGCGCGCGCAAAATTGGCACTGCTTCTCGCCGCCATCTTTTCCTCAGATCTCGCCTCGCGCACGCCCTCTCCTCGCGGCTCGCGTCTATGGCTGCGCTAACAATCCTCATAATCGGCAGCGGCGGACGAGAGCATGCTCTCGCTTGGAAGCTTTCCCAGTCCGCCCTCGTCGAGAGGATCTTCGTATGTCCAGGGAATGGAGGTACCTCACAGGAGTCGAAAACCGCAAACGTTGATCTAGCTCCTTCGGATTTTCCTGCACTGGTCCACTTTGCCGTTCAGAATGAGGTATGTTATCAATGTATCAATGGAGCTTCGCCTGACAGCGACGTCTGCAGGTCAACCTCGTTCTCCCCGGTCCCGAACAACCTCTAGTAGATGGCGTTGAAACCTACTTCCGCAAAGGTACGCAATCGCGGTCTCCTGCGCGATAGCTCTAATCACTCGTGAAGTTGGCATTCCTGTCTTCGGCCCCACCGCCCTTGCCGCGCGCATGGAGGGGTCCAAGGCGTTCTCCAAGGCTTTCATGGATCGCCACAATATCCCTACCGCAAAATTCAGGACTTTCCAGGCGTTGGAGGTCGATCAGGCGATCAACTACGTTCGCACGTGCGGCTTCAAGGTCGTCCTCAAGGCTAGTGGACTTGCTGCGGGCAAGGGTGTGCTTCTGCCCGAGACCGTCGACGAGGCCATTGCCGGTCTCAAGGAGATCATGGTTGAGAACGTCTTCGGCGCGGCAGGTCGGCGACCCAGCAGTCCATGTATATTACGTGGTGTTAATGAGGATCTATTTTCTTTGTCTCAGGTAGCGAGGTCGTGGTGGAGGAGCTCCTGACCGGTCCCGAAGTATCCGTGCTGGCGTTCTCAGACGGGTACACGATAATTCCCTTACCCGCTGCGCAAGACCACAAGCGCATCGGGGAAGGAGACACCGGGCCCAATACTGGTGGCATGGGTGCTTACGCACCAGCTCCAGTCGCGACTCCTGCGGTCACGGATCGCATCCTCAGAGAAGTGCTGCAGCCCACCATCAGTGGTATGAGAAAGGAGGGTATGTAATCCTGATTTGCCAATAAGGCTCGCCATCGTCATGCCAAGTCGCCTTGACAGGATTCCCGTTTGTCGGCCTGCTCTTCACCGGCTTGATGATCACCGAGGACGGGCCGAAAGTCCTCGAGTACAATGTTAGGTTCGGTGATCCGGAGACGGAAGCTCTCGTCTTGCTCTTGGACCCACAGACGGATCTGGCCGCCATCCTTCTCGTACGAGAACCACTTTGAATGCCTTCTCACAGGCTCATAACCCATGCTCTAATAGGCCTGCGCGGAGCGTCGACTAGACTCGGTGGATGTCAAGACTAGAGACGGCTATGCCGTTTCTGTCGTCCTCGCGTCACAAGGTTATCCTGGCAGCTATGCAAAGGGCAAAGACATAACCCTCGGGCAAATGCCGAGCGGTAAGTTGCCTCTGACCTCGTCGGCACCGTCTGCTCTAGGGTGCTGAGATGGATATCGTTGCAGATGTCGTTGCATTCCATGCTGGCACCACGGCAGTGGACGGCAAGGTGGTCACTTCTGGTGGTAGGGTACTGTGCGTTTCGGCCTACGCACCGAACCTACGCAGTGCTCTGGACGCCGCGTATGCAGGTGTTGCCAATATAACCTTCGAGGGCAAGGTTTTCCGGCGAGACATAGCTCATAGGTGTGTATACCAAATTCATGTTGAATCTTGATGCTCACAGTCCACTATACTCAAGAGCGTTGTCTGCACAAAAGCAAGAGGCCCCGAGCTTGACCTACGCACAAGCAGGCGTCTCCGTGGATGCCGGCAACGCCCTCGTGGAAGCCATAAAGCCCTACGTACGCGCTACTCGTCGTTCCGGCGCGGACGCAGAGATCGGAGGATTTGGCGGCGTCTTCGACCTCAAGGCAACGGGCTACAAGGATCCCGTGCTCGTCAGCGGAACGGATGGCGTCGGCACGAAGCTGCGGATTGCGATGGAAGTCGGCATCCACGATTTCGTCGGTACGTACCTTTTGAACGGCCCGCGGCAATTCGGTTGATTGGGCGTGCCAGGAATCGATCTTGTCGCCATGTCGGTCAATGACCTGCTCGTGCAGGGAGCGGAGCCGTTGTACTTCCTCGACTACTTCGCCTGCAGCAAGCTCGACGTCCCAACCGCGACGCGGGTCGTGAAGGGCGTCGCGGATGGCTGCGTCCAAGCGGGATGTGCCTTGATCGGCGGAGAGACCGCCGAAATGCCCAGCATGTATCACGGTGGTATGTAGTTGTTTCTGTTTACGTGCCGCTTGAATGGGCGACGCGCTGATGAGCCAGGCCTGTCGAGCTGTACGCCTCGCTGGTGCATGAGCTGACCAACTCTTGCGAACAGACGATTACGATCTTGCTGGCTTCGCCGTTGGTGCCGTCGAACGCAACCTCATTCTCCCACAGCCCAATATCGCACCAGGAGACGTCCTCCTCGGCCTGCCCTCGTCAGGCCTGCACTCCAACGGCTTCTCACTCGTACGCAAGGTCGTCTCTGTCTCGGGACTCTCCTACGCAGACCCCTGCCCATGGGACGCCTCGCTCACGCTCGGGCGCGCCCTCCTCGAGCCGACGCGGATTTACATCAAGTCCGTCCTCCCCGCCGCGCAGGCAGGCCTGCTCAAGGGCATGTCGCACATCACCGGCGGCGGCTTCGTCGAGAACATTCCCCGCGTCCTCCCGTCGGGCACGGGCTGCTTTATCGATGCATCATCGTGGGAGTTGCCCCCTGTCTTCCGCTTCCTGATGCGGCACGGGGGCGTCGCCCCGCACGAGATGGCGCGGACGTTCAACAATGGGATAGGGATGGTCCTCGTGGTCGCCCCAGACGCTGTCCCCGCGGCGATCGACGCGCTTCGGCGCGCAGGCGAGAAGGAGGTATTCCGGATCGGAGAGGTAACTGCTAAGAGTGGCGTGGAGATGAGGAGTCTCGACGCGTGGACAACGGGCTGAAAGAAAAGATCACGCAAAGGTACCGAAAGCGCGGGTCAGATGAGCCTCGGCGGGTGCGATTCTGACGAAGGGCATGACAGCTATGTAAAAAGTATCAGATCGAATGTATCGATATTAGGGTGGCGACAGCGGAGTCGCGGAACGTCAACACGTTAGAGCGTAAGGTACTTTACCAGAAGTGTATATAGCTACGACATAGGGTGATGCTACGATAGGCAGATCGATGGCAAAATACGGGCTTTTATGCGTAGGACAACATGAAGAAGGACGAAGCGATAAACAAGACAATGTGTGGTCTCTAAATATGAGTGAGAGAGAACATGCAGAATGGATGGACGTATAGGATCATAAATATGAGACAGTGTGTACGCAGGCGAGGGCGGAGTGGTGGGTCAGAATGCATGAGAACCATCGTAACAGCCGTAGGATCAGGGTCCTGACGCTATGTATGTATGCGCAAGCAGATAGCCAGAGAGAGTACAAAATACACGAGAGCCCGATGGAAGACGGGAGACAGTGAGCAGACAGACCGTCAAGATAATAGCTAGCGCAAAGCACGGAGCCGAGGACAGAATAGTCCATTTTAGGCGGAGACAGAAACCTCTTTCACGGAATCGGGGACGACGGTTGCAGCGGCGGCGAAAGAGAGGGGAAGCTTCGTAACAGGTTGGTCAGGTATGACTCCGTTGGCCTCCGGCTTGCTGTCCTACGTAATGGATAAATTTTCGCGATGTGAGTTGATCGTCGAAGCACACACCTTTGACGCCGATGTTGACTGGGTCAGATCGGGAGTACTACCCCGGGTCTGACCATCCTTACGCGGAGCAGGGGCCTGCAGGACCTGGGCGGCCGTGGGCCCAGAGTATCCAGGAGTCGTCGTGCCATTGGAACTGGCACGAGAGGACGGGACGCCGCCAAGGACAGGGAACTCATCCGCGTTCGGGACGCGTTGAGGTTTGGGCGCCCCAAGCCTTCTGTCCGGCCGTGGACCGTTGGCGAGATGGCCGTTGGGCTTGAATGGCGGACGGCCCTTCTGACCAGGCTCAGCCGATTGCGATCGGCTAGAATCAGATGTACTCGTGCCAGTACCATTCCGGGCATGAATCGATGCCTTGTCCTTCAAAATATTATGAGCCCGCGTCAAGATACAGGATAAACGCTATAACATACATCCTGTGTCGTCATGGCGGCAAACTTCTCCTCCAACGTGGCCACACCGTTCGCATAATAGGGAGGGCGTGGCCTATGACCTCCCCGCACGGAAAAATGGGGCGCATGGTGGCCGCCCGGCCCTTCTGGAAGAATGTGGGGGAATCTGCAGTCATCCCTGCAGCGGCGGACATACGTGTGAGCACTCATGGATAGAAGGGGGTACAAGAAACACGTACCCGTTCCTACAGCGTCCCGAAGGGAAGAACAAGCAAGGAGGCTTGCCTCCACGACCACCGAACGATGGTCTACGGGCACCGCCGCGCCGATGATGAGCCATTTCCCTGTTGATCGGCCCTGGGATATAGCCATCCGTCTGCTGCTGGCCATGTATGGGTGACCTAGGAGAAACGACATCCGCTGTGTCGCCGTTGGGGTCACCTTGCGGTGCGTATTGAGGAGGAATGGCATATTGTGGCGCGACGCCCTGCCCGTTCGGTGACATGGGAGGGTACATGCCCGGCGGTGGCGACTGGACCGTCGGGCTTGTCTGAAGAGGTGGCAGTGGAGGGACGTGGCCAGGAATCGGCACTGGTGCAGGGTGGCCATACGTTGGAGAAACGGGCGAAACGACACCATACGGTACGGGTGGCTGTCCGTTAGAAGGACTGAAAGGCCCTTGTACTGGAGACATTACGTCCGAACCAGACGCAGTATGCCCAAAGGGAGGAGGAGACATAGGGTTCTGAGTGCCATTGGGCGAAGCACCGTACGGACCAGGAACAGGGTAATAGGTCGGGGGAGGGTACGGGCCAGGGTTCATGGGATCGTAAGGCGCAGAGTACTGCGCAGGCGGCGGAAGCGGCCCTTGCATATACGGGCTCTGTGGGTGGGCAAACATGCACGAGGAACCGTACCGGCACGCGGGATAGTATCGGCACGGGATCATGCGAGCTACTTCCGGGGGAGGGAGGTGTCCCAGACCGTTCGGGTTTTGGTCGGTTGGCATGTGTGGGGGAGGGACATAGTAGGGTACCTGACCATCTGGCATCATGGGAGGTGGTACATGCATGGGAGGATAGTAGTAGGCACCAGGAGGTGGCGGGTAGAAGCCGGCGGAGGCCGGATCGACATTGCTGGCATCAAGTGGCTGCTGGTCCTGAGGGTACGCAGCCTCCGGCTGTACCGCAGGCGACTGCCCCAGTTTACCCTTTGCTGTAGCGAGTAGGTCAAGGATCACTAGGTCCGAAGTGTATGATTCCGGGGGGCCTTGGCTGGAACTGTTCGTGGGATCGGCACCTACGGAACGCATCACAATATAAATCCGACCGCATGAACGATGCAGTGGCGAAGCCGAATGGCGCGTACCTTTGTCAAGGAGAATTCGTACGACCTCTACGTGTCCGTTTTTTACAGCCTCGATGAGGGGAGTGACGCCGGTGAAATCTTATGACAATACGTGTCAAAATATGGAATGTCTTGGAGCACACGATGCACGAAGGAAATATGAGTATATGCTGCTCTCACACGTACCTTTGACCTCGATGTCTACCGGGGTAGCGTCTTTCAGAAGTTCGGTGAGGTTCTCGAGATTTCCTTCAGAAGACGCCTTCCAGAGCGGGGAGACCATGATGAATGCAGCACGGTTTAAAGAACGGGTGAGCCGAAAGCGATGCGGGCGGGCGGACGATGCGGAGGAGCGGAGAGGATGTGGCAGGAGACAAACTTTAGCTCGCGGTCGGTGGCCAACGTCCAAGAATTTTGAACGAGAAACCGGGGCACGGGAAGCAGCCACATCCGCCACTGCGCTCACTCGGAAAAAATTGGATTAGATAATCGCGCTCTGATTATCAGTCCGGATATAGCAGGTCTCCTCGTTCGACTGGGTTCGACCACGTCTCTCATCTGATTCCCCGGCCCAGCCAACCGTGTCCCGCCCGTTTTCCGCCCACGGAACGCCTCCAGCCCGCCTCGTCATCCGTGATGCGTAGTTGCAGTCATATATGTTTCGTGTACCATCCATTACGTTCTTCTAGGTACATTACTGTATGGTATCCACTTCGGAGCAGAGGGTCAAGTGTATGTTACTTCTATCGCGGAGTTCACCTCACACTTGCGCTTCCAATCCCAGCTTCTTCAACAGCCGTTGAGCAGGCTTCCCACCCTCAACTGACAAGTCCAGCTCTCGGTTCGGGGGAAGTGAAAGCAGCTCGTTCGCCCGTTCCGCAACGTCTCGACCTGCCGTTCGCTCTCAGTGAGTACAACGTCCGCCACAATCGGAACAATCCGCAAACCTTCGTATAGCACATCGTAGATCTGCGCCAACATCAGCGGGCAGACAGCATACGAGCTATGGCACGGTACTCACCCCGGCTGCTATTTGCGCTTTCACACCAAGCTCATCGACGACCGCCTTCAGGGCCTTGGCTGTCGTGACACCTTCTGCGACACTGCCCAGCGTCTTGATGATGTGATCGAGCTTCTCGCCTTGCCCCAGTCGATAGCCCACAGTGTAGTTGCGACTCGTCTTGGAGCTACATGTAAGGAACAAGTCTCCGACACCTGCCAGCGTCAGGAATGTTAACGGGGAAGCACCGTAGGCCGTGCCAATTCTAGTCATTTCAGCGAGCCCTCTCGTGATCAGCACTTCAAGCAGCACGTTATATAGGCTCATTCCCGTGGAGATAGCACAGAACTTACTTGCTCGGGCGTTGTTCTCAAAGCCCAATCCAGCAGCGATTCCAGCAGCGATCGCATACACGTTCTTCAGAGCCCCAGCCAACTCAACGCCAATGGGGTCATTGCCGGTGTAGCTGCGCTTCTACGTTACGTCCGTCGACCGTAAAGCAGCTGTTCGACTCACCACCGGAACCATGGCTGATGGAACAGCTGAGACGCCTTCTCCGCGTGTTCTGGCGACAGAGATACCACCGAGACAGACGTGGGTTGTCTTTTGACAACTAGCGCATGCTAAGAAGGCTGTAGTGCCGCACAACATGCCACTCACTTTCTTTCGCAAATGACGGGCCGGACTAATAATGGGAGCACTCAATGAAGTGTAATGCGTGGACATGCCCGACTGCTTACGATGAAAGTTGCGACCTTCGCGATCTCAGGGCCACATGTGTCCGCGATGATCTCAAGGGTCAGCGCACGCGTTCTGATCTCTATCCCCTTATTGACGAAGATGAGCAAGGGAACTTTCCCGCCCTCGAGGGTAGGCTTCAATTTAGTGAGCGTCTCCCTGTCGCGAAAGGTAATTGTTGGTTGAACGTTCCCACTACACGACTGCTGCCTATGGATTCACCTGACACCCTCCGTGGGTATGGCAAAGAGAAGGACGTCCATACTCTGTATCATCTCTGCCGAGGGAAATTCGGGGCCTACTGCGGTGATAGACTCTGCGAATGGATGGTCCTGGAGCACCTCCGGGTTCCGGTGGTATTGGTTAAAGTGCTTCACAAGGTTTTCTGAGCGCGACCACATATGGACGACGTGCGAGGAGTCGTCCAGGTGGTCCGCAAGGCAGCTGCCAAAGTTTCCTGCACCGAAGACGAGCACCTTGGACCTCTGGCCATTTTGCTGGTGCGGGAGCATCCTGAAGCCTGTGGGAGAGACGAGACGGGTCCTGAAACGTACGTGTGGTCCGTGAGGGATGCGCATGGATAGCAGAGACGGTCGACGAGCAGAGAATCTGAAGGTTGCAGTCAAAGCAGAGGCGAGAAGCATACGGCAAGAACTAAGGTTGCAGCCACGAGGTTTACGTCGTTGGGGCACTGGGGCAGCGACGAGGCACCGCCTGGGAGAGCACGAGGAGTGATATGAGCGCGTTGAACGTGATTTCCACTCGAGTGCGACTTCCTACTTATTTCCCCCGTCGGCCAACAGTTGTTGTATACGGGCGACGAGACGCGGATGTGCGATTGTCGTAGGACGCGTCGAGCGTCGAGACGAAGACGATCGCAGCAACCTTGCCGAGCTCCGAGGGCGTAACACGTGGGAAAATGGACAATGCTCCGAGCTCCTGTGGCCGCGGCGCTAGCGCAGCGTCGCAGTGCAGTGCTTGTCCACTCGAGCTCCAACTGGCCAACGTGCAACACAAGTTGTTTCCTCTCCTCCGTCTACTATCTGCTACTTTTCGTCCTCGCCTACGTCGCTCATTTTTGTCTCTATACCCTATCCGTCGCCTGGTATCCTTATTCCTCAACGTAAACAATGCCCGTCCAAGACCGCACCAACGAGTTCCGCGCGTGCGTCGAGTCCATACGCAGCCGGTCCTCCGTCCCCGCGCGAGGTACAGCACAGCAGAAGCAGCGGCTGTTACAGCAGAGCAAGAGTGGAGGGAGCAAGTCGGAGTTCACGAGGATGGCGTCTGCTATCGGGAAGGATATTAGCAGCACGACAATCAAGCTGGGGAAATTGGCCCAACGTAAGCTCGCCCTCTACGCTGTACATGGCTCATGCTAAATAGTATACAGTCGCCAAGCGCAAAACGCTCTTCGATGATAGACCCGTGGAGATCAGCGTACGTCTGTTTGAGTCTTCCCTTCGCGAGACTCTGTTTCTGAATGCGTTCACATGCATAGGAACTTACCTACATTATCAAACAAGACATTGCCAATATCAACAAGCAGATTGCCCAGCTGCAAGCGTATGTCAAAGAGCGCAAAGCTCAGAGTGCCAAGTCTCCAGAGGGGAAGCAGTTAGAGGAGCATAATCACAACGTTGTCATGCTGCTGCAAAGCAAGCTTGCGGATACCAGCATGACGTTCAAGGATGTGCTGGAGATCAGGACGCAGGTGCCTCCAATATATCGTATGTACCCGCATATATACTCATGTCCGCCTCGACATTGCAGAACATGAAAGAGTCCAAGGACCGGACCGAGCAGTTCATGCACTCCACGTCAGCAGCAGCCAGTCAGGCACCGCCAAGTAAACACTATCCTCTATCTCGCCCGCATAGGTCCGCACGTGCTGAATGCTCCACTACAGGTTCGCTGCTCTATGGGAATGCACAGCGTCATGACCCAATGGGTGACGGAAGCACATTCGGCCAGTCGCGCCTGGACACCAAAGGCAAGGGACGTGCGACGCCACAGAACGGCGACATCCTCGCGCTCGACCTCCACTCCGCGGAGGAAGGCACCGCGGCACCACACGGCGATGCGTTCATGCAGATGCAACTGGTTGAGCAGCAGGTGCGTTATCTTTTGCCCCGCGAATGAACCTCGTGCACCATATGGTGTACTGACATGGCGCGTACTATTTACAGGACAGCTATATTCAGACGCGCTCAACCGCCATCGAGTCCATCGAGTCAACGATTGCAGAGCTCGGTCAGATCTTCACCCAGCTTGCTCAGATGGTGGCCGAGCAACGGGAGACCGTGCAGCGCATTGACGCAGATACCGTCGACATTGCATCTAACGTCAGCGGAGCGCAGCGAGAGCTGCTCAAGTACTACGCTAGTATCTCGAGCAATCGCTGGCTCATGCTAAAGGTGTTTGGCGTGCTGATCGTTTTCGTAAGTCTGTCGTGACTTGTACGCTGTGCAACAGGAAACTAATGTCGTCGTGTGCAGTTCCTTATCTTCATCCTTGTCTCATGATTCGGGCTGGCCCGCGTATGTTTATGTTCAGATAATAGGTCCCATGGACATTTAGGAGATAGAGCAGCTAGATTCCCACCGCGATGTTACGCATGCAAGAGAAAACAGCCGTGCTCGTCGAAACCAGCATATAGCAAATTACCCGACAGGAATTGCGTTCACGCCAGTACCGAGCGGTTTTGGCGGCCGCTTCTTGCCCTTCTTGTTTCCCCGTTTCTTTCCTGCAGGTGCCTCGTCCGTCTCTTCTGGAATAGACCATGTCCGCTGCTTCAACGGTACCTGCTCAACGCCTGAGGTTGCCGAATACCGCTGTGGTCGCTCCAGTTGAACTTCCTCACGCTCGCCCGCTCCCTCTGCGCCCTCATCTTCACCCTCTGCGTTCTTCTTTCCAGAGCGACGCGTAAGCAACTGCTTCTTCTACGAGAACGGTCAGTGATTGCCAGCGACAAACTAGTCTGGGTACATACCCTCTGGTCATGTAGCCCCTTGTTCCGCTGCTTGACTTTCTCTAGTCGATGCTCGCTGTTTCCGCCTCCACCTGCTGTGAGCTCGACGTTGATTTTGCGCCCTTCCAATTCTGACTGGTGCAACTTCAAGCCTTGCTGAAGCGCGTTCCGATGTTTGAATTCAACAAATGCGAAGCCTTTCGATTTGACTGAGGGCTTTGAGGTAGCGGAGGGCTTTGGCGTCATAAGACGAACAGTGGGAGGAGGATCTAAGTGAATGTAAGACAGACGAGCGCGCGGATAAAACGAGTTGGTGTGTACGTACCACACTTCGAGAAGTGCTGCTCTACCGCTTCCTTCGTCGTGGTATACTTGAGATTGCCTGCCCGCTATGGCATAAGAATCACGGTTAGAGACCCTCAAGCACGTCCAACGACGTACCGACAAACAATATGAACTTTGGCTTCCGTGTCTTGCCCGCGCCCTCTGCGTCCTCCCCAACATCCACCGCATCGCCATCCGCTCCCTTCCGCTTCTTCTTCGCCTTGTCTTTAGGAGCTGCGCACTCCGTCTCTTTCTCTAGCACTTCAACGATCCCTTCGTCCCGTTTCCTCTTTTTCCCCTTCCCCTTCTCCCTTCCGTCTTCTGCCCCAGACCTGCCCTCGACCTTCGCACTTCCCTTCACCACATCCTTGGGAGGTCCCACTTCAGCTTCAGAACTAGCACCCTCATCTGCCAGGAGAAGGGCTGCATCAGCACGGTCCTGGTCTTCCTCGACAGGTATATCGCGGTCCAAGTCGTCGAAGCTTTTCGCCTTGCCCTTCCCTTTGCCCTTGCCGCGATCCCGGAAGGCGAGTGCCTTCTTCTGCTTCTTGGTGAGTTTCGGAGCTGAGCTCATCCTCGAGGAATTGAGAAGTAGCGTTTGTTTACGACCGTGGCACAAGTATGCGAGATTCCGAATGCAATCTGAAGGGCTGTCCGGGACCAGGAGAGACTCCGAAGGATGCAGGGGATGAACGATCGAGACGCAAAAATGCTTCACACGCAAATGCTTGCACCTACTTAGATTCTGTACACGGTCCACGTGATCGATCTCCTGCGGGCAAGCGCGGGACACACCATGGAAATTACATGTCGGAACTGTGCAATGAATGTAGAGATGTGGCTACAAGGAAATGACGACAAGCGAGGAAAGCAACACGACAAGACGTACAATATCAGATGTGCAAAATTCCAGTACAGACACAACAAAATAGTACACTTCTAGGTCTATTGTGACCGTCCCCAGTTGTATATAGCGCGTACGCGGTCGGAGTGAACGAGAACCGCGCTCAGGAGGAATGATGATACCTGACACAGCATGTATTTCGTTACGGTATGACCTTGTTGTACTGCACGCCCTTGATGCTGCCTCCCCGCATGGAGACCTTTACGTTGTAGACGAATTGTTCACGGTTGCGCTTAAGCTCCTCTGCCGCTTCTATTCAATGTAGAGAGACCTAAGGACCCGTTATCATAAAACGTCGAGCGAATACACGCACCCTTGTTCAAAGGATCATCTGCATTCGGTTCGAGGAAGAGATACTGAAGTCCGACCATAACGGAATTCAGGTTCAGAACCGGCTTCCAATCTTCTCGGAGGATGTTCAAGCAAACGTTGCCCTCGAGGTCTACATTGGGGTGGTAGATCTTTGCCAGACGAGGAAAAGTGGCGTGGATGAGGACTTCTTTAGGGTGTGGAATACAGCTGAGATACGTACCACCTGCTTGCACTTCACCTTTGGAGGCTCGTGAGGGTAATTCGCGTTGATGTTGAAGGAAAACTCAAAAGAGCCCCCCTTGTACATGCCTAGCGCTCTTTTGTCAGAATACACGACGTACGCCACCTGGGCAAGGGTACGTACCCTCATCTGGGGTGATGATGAGCTCGAAGTTTAGGATATCAGCTTCATCGGCGAACTTCGTCTGCATCGTTGAGGGAAGGTCGAGTTCGGTCAGATCTGTATGTAGACCATGTCTCAGGTTCAAGTGGGACGCTGAACTGAAGTATAATCAAGGGCGCACCCTTCTGTACCCGAATCTGCGCCGCACTCGTCTTTGGCCGCTTCTTCGCGGCCTGGTCTTCATTCTTCTTCATGCTCCAGATCTAGCAGACTGGTCAAGATAACCGCATAGTTTAGAATGATCATCACGTACCTTGATCATCTTGGCAGTTGGTAGGAAGTGGTGGTCTGCGGGGAGGAGTGGCTGGTATGAATGCGGCGTGTGCAAGGATCAGCAAGGTTAATGAAGGGAGACTGGCGCCCTCTTGCCGTGCCGTCTATACTCGGCTCACGTGAGCAACGGGACGTCGTGATCCAGATTTAGCAGCTGTTGATCTACTGCCGCGCGACACAGGTAACCTATCCTGTTCACGGAGCCGTCAGTTTATCTCACTGCCTCTCATCTCCGCCTTCCAGGAAAACCATACGATAGCCTGATACATCGGCGCTGTATACCAATGGCAGACGCGACCTTGCCCATCATTAACCTGGATGTTTTCGTTGCTTCTCCCGAATCTGAAGCAGCGCTGAAAGAGTGCAAGAAAGTGCGTGAGTGGGTCAGAAAGAGCACGGGTTGGCTTGGACTTATGAGTATCCTTTTCAATATTAATAGGCAGCGGATGCGCTGATAACTTACGGAGCACTGCTTTTGCACGACTCCCGTGTCTCAGAGGAAGATAACAACGCCTTTCTCGACCTGATCGAGGACTATTTCGCCCAGCCCGAGGAAACCTTGAAGAAGGATGAACAACCGGAGCTTGGGTACCAGGTATACCAAGGAAAACATAAAGTACAGTTGAGGTATCCTAATACGCCTATACAGGTTGGCGTGACGCTCGAAAATACGGAGAAACCCAAGTGCGCGGTGGATGAGCCCTGCCTCAAGGTCATCGCCCGCCTAGACCCAGCCGAGCGGCCTCTGGATATCACCGCGCACTCCCCGGATCCGAAATGCCGCTTTTTCTGGAAGATGAGCGAGAAGCCCCCATACGAGTCGCAGTACCCCGGGCTGAACGCTCCGAACGTCGTTCCCGAGGACGAAAACATCCGCGAACGCTGGACGCCGATTATGGAGAAGTGGGGCACCTCCATGAAGACCGCGTAAGCTGGATCTACATTTTACGAGATATAGCGATGACTGATATGCGCTGCAGAGTCGCCAACCTGTCTGAGATGGCCGCCGTCGGCCTCGGGCTCCCGAGGGAGACGTTCAAGGACGCAGGCAAATACGGGTGCGCACATGTCTGCACCGCCTCGTCTCGTGACTATTGTTCTGACCACAACCTCTGCCAGCCCGCACCTCCTCGCTCCGACCGCATCGGACCTGAAGAAATACGGACAGAAGGATACCATCCTAGCCGGCTTTCACACGGATCTCAACTTCCTGACCATCCACGGCCGCTCTCGGTACCCTGGCCTGAACATCTGGGCGCGAAACTCTGGGAAACGGATCCCGGTCAGATTCCCCGCGACGGGCCGATATCTGCTCGTCCAGGCCGGCAAGCAGCTCGAGCACCTCAGCGGAGGCCTCGTCAAGGCCGGATATCACGAAGTCGTGGTGAACGACGCCACGCTTCAGGTGCGCTGTCGTCGGCCCTTTGGACAGCCGAGCCAACTAACCGTATGATCGGTTTTGTTCAGGCGATCGAGCGCAGGATGGCCGGGCATCCTGACCGCCCCCTCATCCGGATTTCGTCGACCTTCTTCTGGCACCTGTCTTCCGACTACGACCTGGCTCCGATCCCGGCACTTCAGGAGCGGGCTCGTGCTCTCAGGGCGGACGCGATCACCCTCGGCAAGATCGACTTGGAGGAAGAGACCGCGTACGAGCCAATGAAAGTCGGCCAACAGGTGATCAAGTGAGTGCTTTCGTTCCAACGACTCCAGGCTGCTCGTATTGACGTACTCAATAGCGAGCTAAAGCATATCGCTCTGATGGCGTAAAAGCCAATCGTCGCAAGTCGAATGGGGACGCATGTATCATTTGTGCTTGTATATCAGGGTTGCCCAAGGTATCTCAGGGAGCTGGATTCACCATGTTGACTGTGTATTATCAAGCCTTGTCACAGCTATCACTACGACGTCGAAATCACCATCAAGCAAGGGTCTATGATTGCCTATAGCTACAGCACCGAGATGCGGAAGGGAGTTGAACCCAGGATATGATACAGTGAGAGGCCTCCGCGACGTGGTGAAGTCGCAGGCCAAATTCTACCTAGACTCCTCTTGCGGTAGCAGGGAGTGAATCTGAACGATGAAGCAAGCAGATGCACGGCCTATTCACGCGATGTCTCTCAAAACGACTCGAGGTCCGCGAAAGCAGGCAGGACGCTCTCGACCTTGACGAGCATCTCTTCCCACTCCGCCACCGGGTCGGAGAGGGCAGTGATCGCGCCGCCCGCCCCCAGCGTCCACTCGTCGATGAGGGACTCCGTCCGCCCGCTGGCCTGGTGGGGGTCGTGACCGTTGAGGGGGCCGTTACCGTTGAAGGTACGGTTACCGTTGAGGGTACCGTCGTGTCCGTTTGTGTCCCGACCATTGATACTTCCATGTCCGCTAGCCGTGCCGTTGGTGTGAGGTGGACCACCATTCCCGCCGACGCGCCCGTTCGTGCCACCATGGCGAGTGCCGCTGAAGCGGGGGCAGTCCGCCAAGCCGTTCGGGGCGTACGCGCCCGCGCCGGGAGGGGCCGGCGGCGTGGGCTTGTCGTCGTACTTGAAGCAGCTGCGTATGATCACGGCCCAGTCGCCGCCGCCGCCGACGTCCGCGTAGCCCATCACGCCCGAGTACACGCCGCGCTCCGCGCCCTCGAGCTCGCGCAGGATCTCCACGCTGCGCTTCTTCGGCGCGCCCGTCATGCTCCCTGCACCACGACACGCGCATCGTCAACAAACGAACCACGAGAGCGGTAGACGAACGAACGGACGCACCGGGGGGCAAGCACGCCCTGAGCACCTCCCACCCCATCTCCGCCCCCGCGCGCGCGCGAACGGACGTCTCCGGCCGGCCCTCGACGACGCTCACGAGCTGCCAAACAGTCTCGTACTCCTCCACCGCGCAGAACTGCCGCACGCACACGTCCTCCCCGACCGCCCCATGCAGATCATGCCGAATAAGGTCCACGATCATCAGGTTCTCCGCGACCTCCTTCGTGCTCCCCGCGAGCCGCGCCGTCGCCTCCGCCCTGCCGACGCCCGGCGCCTTGCGCACGGTGCCCTTGATCGGGCGCAGCTCGCAGCGCGCGTCGGGCGCGCGCGCGTACGCGAGGAAGCGCTCCGGGGACGACGCGACGAGCGTCGACGGGTGCAGGCGGACGTACGCCGCGTGCGGCGCGGGGTTGCGCCGCCGGAGCGCCTTGTAGAGCGCCCAGGAGGAGGAGGTGCCGCGCGCGCGCGCGGACGCGGCCTTGGGCGCGACGACGCGCGTCGGCGCGGTCACGCAGAGCTCGTACGAGTCCCCGGCGAAGAGGGCCTCCTTCGCGGCGGCGATCTTCGCGATGTACGCGGCGCGGTCCGGGAGGGTGATCGCGGGGGAGGGGGGCGCGGCGTCGGGCTTGGGCGGTTTGGGGGCGGGGGGTGCGGTCCGGTCCGTCGCGGGGTCTGCGAGGGCGCGGAGCTTGGCGGACATGTTGGCGGGCCAGACGAGGTCGGCGGGGAAGATGCTCTGGATGTATACTTTGCCCTCTTGTTTATCTATGACGATGCTGCGCTCGACGAGTACGAGATTGACGTCTGGGTGGCGCGCGGAGGAATCAGGACGTGGAGGGAGCGGGGACAACGTCTGGACGCCGAGCTCGTAGCTTAGGTAGCCGACGAGCCCTCCCCAGAACGGGACCTCGGGCGTGCCTCCGTGGGCCTTGTGTTTGCGCATGAACGCCGCGAGCCAAGCCCAGATGTCGAGGGAGCCCAGCTCTTCAAATGTCACGTCGCTACCACGCTGGACCTTTACCGCAGTGTCGCCCACGAAGTAGGTGATCTTCGGGGAGGTAGGAGTGAGGCAGCCGACTATGGAGAAGCGGCCGGGCGAGGCAGCAGAATCGAGCATGACGAAGTCCGTGCTGTCGTCCTCGACGCCGAGTATCTCGCATACGCGATTGATATCCGGCGGGTGGATATGGAGAACCCTAGTGGACACGGGGACGGAGCGCTCCTCGCCCGTAGCATCAATTTCCGGACGCACGTCGGGCCAAGATGGGCCGATGACGGCCTCCACGTCGGGATCCCAGGGAGCAACAGTGCGTCCATTAGCGGACGACCAGTCGGAAGCAAGGCGCCAAAAGTTGCGGACGACATCTTCGCCGCCACCTTGGGTACAAACCGACTCGGGATGGTACTGGACGGCCCAAAAGGGCTTAGAACGATGCTTGCATGCCATGAGGACCCGGCCGTTGTCTTCCGCGTCGTCCGACCAGGCGAGTGGGACGATGTCGGACTGTACTGGGAGGTCGACGTGAAGGGAGTGATATCGCACGGCGTGGACGTCGCCGACGTCGGTGAAGATGTCGGAGCCTAGGTGATCGACACGGCAGACCTGACCGTGTTTGACTACGTTGAGGCGTTTGATTTGTGCACCGAACTCGATGGCGAGACTCTGTAAACCGAGGCATACGCCGAAGACAGGGGTCAAGAGGTCGTGGGAGACGTGCCAGACATCTTTAAGTATGCCAACGTCGCGGGGATTATCGGGAGAGCCTGGGCCGGGACCTACGACGATGGCATCGAAGTGCTTCAGTAGTGGGGCGAGAGTGGTGATGGATAGAGCATCGTTCTTGACGATGTGAATATGGCTTCGGGGAATGGCCCGCTTGCACAGCGAGGCTAAACTGCAAGAACAGGATGAGCGATGATTGAAAAGAGGAGAGAAGAGGACGGACTTGTGAGTGAAGGAGTCGTAAGAGTCAATGAGGAGGAGGCGGGGCCCCGGGGCGGCCATGTCAGTAGCCAAAGAGCGGGAGACAAAGGCAACTAGCTGCGTCTGGTGCCTGTGAACAACATTAGTGTTGGAATATCATGAAAGGGAGAGATCCATGGCGAGAGACGATGGCCAGACGAGCGCTAGGTACAGCCTGAGCGCCCGTCGAATATTGAAAAACAGGACGCGTCAGTCACGGGGTCAGGTGCCGTCCGTCACGCGTGTGCACGTGACTGGTCAGGCTCATCAGCCGCCGTCGCCGTCGACCGTCAGCTGGGAGCGCTTGCAAGTATTCTGTCGTGCCAGGACATGGAGAACGTCCTTGCGACCCAGTCCGCCTTCCAGCGGGTACGCCCCCCCGCCTCTCGTTCAGTCCCCCGCTCACGCCTTCGCCCTTCCAGCTCAAGGGCTTCTGTGTCCCACTACTCGGCAACTCTCTTCTCACTCCCAGCTCCACTCCGGTCATCAACAAGCTACTCTCCCAATTACACCACGCTCTCCTCCATCTCCAATCGGAGCGTCATGTGTTCGCCCCTGCTACCATATCCTACGTCTTCTTCCCCCTCTCGTCCATCTTGCGTCGCAACGATGTATCTACCATCCCGGATCAAACTCTCGAAAAGATCTTGGCCATCCTAGCCCTGCTGTCCGACGTCTGGTGGTGGGACATGGAAGTCACCGCATGGGAGCAGATCTTCATGTTGTGCAGCGCCATCCTCGGAGGCATCGACCGCAAAGGGAAGGGGAAGGACCGTGACGACGAGACGAAGCTCGCTGCCGCTCGTACTCTCTGGGCATTGCTCAGAGAGCGCATCCCCTCCGAAGATCCTGCACACCATGGCGATCGCGCGCGTACCAACTTGGCCGCCTTCATAGCCCATGCACAGACAGCCAAGTTTCTGCCGGTCATGGGACAGACTCTCAACTCTCTATTGACCACGGCCGAGTCCCAGCACCTGCCCCTTCAGCGTATGTCATTGATCGTTCTCTCCGCCATCGTCAAGGACTACCTTCCTGACGGGTTCGTACCGTCGATCCTCCCTGGCACGGTCAGTAGCATGGCCAAGGTCGCTCTCGGCACGGGTTCATCGCGAGGATGGGCAAATGGCGACATCGTCGCCGCAGCTCTCCTTGTCATGGAACAAGTCATCGTTCGAGCCATCGGTAATGACATCTGCATCCGCGAGGGCGCAATACGGAACGTCGACCATCTCGAGGACCTGGTTGGAGACCTTCGATCAGCGGACATCAATGTAGACGCTCCACCTTCCTCGCCATATACGACACTGCGCACCGCGACGTGGCTCCGGGCTACATCTTCACAACTGCACATCGCAATAAACAGTCTATCTCCCCTCGTCAAGCACCAGACTCCCGCGGCCCTCATCGGACTCGCCACATTTTCAGCAGCCGTGCTCTCCGCAACCACCCTCACGCTCCCGCAATCACAGCCCCTATTGCTCTCCTTCCTCCTGTCCCTGCGGGGCTCCCCGTTCGAGCGTGTATCGCGCCAAGCCGACACCGCGCTGCGGCAGCTCCTCACCGCCCCGTCCAGCTCCCGACACCTCACCCTCAAGGTCCTCCTCCAAATATCCAGCGACAACCTCGCCGCCCTCCCCCGCCTCCTCCTCTCGCACGCCGACGCAAAGCTCGAGCACGCCGCGGACATCCTCCACTCCGTCTGCCTCCTCGCGACCGCCCCCGCCGGCTCCCAGCTCCCCGCGGTCCCCGCCATCTCCGCGGGCGTAGGCAAGCTGCTCGGCCCGCACGGCGGCGTCGAGAAGTGGGGCTGGGGCCTGCTCTCCACCCTCGAGTTCGCGAACCCCCCGCTCGTGGTCGCGCAGGGGCAGCAGGCGCTCGAGGGCGCCGCGCACGCCCCGACGCCCTTCCCGGAGCTCGCGCTCCGCCACGTCAGCTCGCGCTCTGCGCAGGAGGCGCTCGCGCGCACGTTCCGTGCCCTCGGGGCGACCGCGCGCGAGGAGTGCCTGTTCGCGGCGGAGTGGTTCGTCGACGTCGGGCTGGGCAGCCGCGGGCAGCGCGCGGTCGCCGCGCTGTGGTGCGCGTGCCGGCTGCTCGAGGGCGCTGGAGGGGTCGAGCTCGGGGCGCTGGCGAGCATGGACATGACCGCGAGCGTTGCTGCCCGCCGGGGGAAGAGGCTGGAGAAGTTCGCGCGGGAGCTGGCGAGGCGCATCGCGGAGAGCTGGGACGACTGGGACGACGACGAGGCGCCTGACCAGGCCGCGGGGCCGCAGGGGGAGGCGGACCCGGGCGAGGAGAACACCCTCGTCGAGCACGTCCAGGGCCTCGTCACCGTCCGCGGCGTGCCCGGGGCGGAGGGTGTCGCGTCGGCGGCCGCGCGCGCGCACCCGGGCGTGCAGCCCCTGCTGCACCGCGCGCTGTCCCTGCAGCTGCTCGCGGTCGCCGCGGGCATCCTCGAGGCGCGCTTCCTGCCGCTGCTCCTGCACGTGCTCTACCCGGTGCTGCACGCGGTGGTGTCTGAGACGTCGCTCGTGGCCGCGTCCGGGCTCGCCGCGCTCGAGTTCATCGCGAGCAGCACGTCGTACGCGACGCCCGCGAACCTCCTCCTGTCGAACTTCGACTACGCGCTGGACGCGGTCTCGCGGCGCCTGACGCGGCGGTGGCTCGACGTCGACGCGACGAGGGTGCTCGCGGTGCTGGTGCGGCTCGTCGGGCGCGACGTCGTGCGGAAGGCGGGGGACGTCGTCGAGGAGTGCTTCGACCGGCTCGACGAGTACCACGGCTACGAGGCGGTCGTGGACGGGCTCGTCGAGGTGCTGGGCGAGGTTGTGAAGGCCGTCGAGGAGGACGAGGAGAACAGGCTGCCCCGCGCATCGCGCTCGGCCGCTTTCTGCGGTCCTGAGCGGATCGAGGACGCGCGCCGCGTGGACGACTTCGTCGCATGGTTCACCCGGCGAGGGGAGGACAACGCCGACGCCGGCGACACGGAGAATGGTGGCTTCTCGGGCCCGCCCCGCGACAAGTCTTACCCGCGCGAGGAAGAAGAAGGCGCCACCGACGGCAACGCACCCGCGACCGCACCCTCGACAGCACCAGCACAGCCAGGGTCGCGGGCCGAGGACGACCCGTCCGCAGAAGCACCCTCGACGCCCGCCCAAGCCCTGACGACACAAATTGTCACCCGTTCGGTGTACTTGCTCACACACGGCGCGCCGACCGTGCGCGCGCGGATCCTCCTCCTCCTCGCGCGCTCCGTGCCCGTCCTCCCGGAGGCCGCGCTCCTCCCCGCCGTGCACGGCGCGTGGCCGTTCGTGCTGAACCGCCTCGCCGACGCCGAGACGTTCGTCGTGAGCGCCGCCGCCGCGTTCGTCGCCGCGCTCGCCGAGCACGTCGGCGACTTCATGGCGCGCCGGGTCTGGGACGACGTGTGGCCGCGGTTCCGCACGATGCTGCAGCGCCTGGCCGAGGGGGACAAGGCCAGTGCTCTGGCGAGGCGCGCCCCAGGCGTGGGCGAGGGCGTCGGGACCGCGTCGGCGTACACGCACTCCCACCGGTTGTACAAAGCGATCGTCGCGACGATGACGGCGGCCGCGCGCGGCGTGCAGGCACAGGACGCGGCGGTCTGGGAGGTCGTTGTACTCTTTCGGCGGTTTCTGCGGCGCCAGGCACACGAGGAGCTGCAGGCGTGCGCGCGGGGGCTGTACGTCGCGCTCGCGGAGAATAATGAAGACGCCGTGTGGCTCGCGCTCTCCGCTACGCTTGGGCGGGTGGGGGGGCCGGTGGCCTTTTTGCGGGAGCCGCAGTGGGACATCGAGCAGAACGTCAAGATCATACTGTCCGAGTAGTGCGGGGCATCAAATTGCTATTTACAGAATATAAGAGCTGCTGAGTTAGTCGTCGGGTATTCGATGTGTCCTCTCCTAGCATGTGAACCGGTGGCCGGTGGCGTATCGATGTCAGGCGGGAGCATGCCGTCGAAGGATCACTCCTGCTTCAGCAAATAGAGCAGCCGAGGCGTCATCCCTGCGCATACGTAGTCTGAGCGCCGTGACATGAGCATGGAAAAAAAGAACATTACGTACACTTTGTAGCTCAGGTTGTAGACCACCTCCTTGACACCCGTTTGGATGATTTTGATCGTGCACTTCAGGCACGGACAACTATGCGAGACAGGCCGCTAGTCAGCTCCGCGAAGAGTAATGATTGATTAGGTATCGTGACGTACGTGTTGCAGTAGAGAACGGCACCGTCTCCAACCCGTTCCCTTCCTGCCTCCAAGAGAGCGTTCTCCTCCGCGTGGAGACACAGGCACTCGTCCGATGTCTCGCTCGCAGTATTGCACCGTTTGCACCCGCCCTCGTTGCAATTTGTGACCCCACGTGGTGTGCCGTTGTACCTGGCCCATCCACAGTGGTGATTAATCAATGATGAGGAGGACTGGCTGTGTCTCACCCTGAGGATAGAACGCGCTTGTTGCGGACAAGTATCGCGCCTACGCGCCGTTTCATGCAGTTAGAACGTCGCGACGCCAAAGACGCGAGCTGCATGAAGTAAGTGTCCCACCCCGGTCGGAGGCGTTCAGGATCGAGCAAGTTGACTTCCTCAAGATGGTCTTGGAGCGACGGGATGCTTTGGAATGCGTTGACCACGTGTACGGTGGCAATTTGACTCAAGCTTCTGAAAGAGGCTTTGTTAGGCTGTGCGAAGGCTACGCTCTTGTGGCTGGGGGTAGCTTGTCCGGATTCTCGGCTATCAGTGCCGTAGAAGAATGTATCATGCTCCTCGATGAAATCCTCCAGAGAGTGATTGTGATCTGACCTAAAACGGCGTCAGGAATTTCTCCGAGGGTGAGCATATGTGTTTCACTGACCACCCAAGGCTCCGTCGATAGCGCGTGAGGAGCGGTGCGTCGACGCTGACTACCAGAACAAACGGACGAGTCATGAACTCAGTCAGTTCATCTAGCGTGTTTAGATCGAGAGTGACGAAGTTCGTTCTCCAATTCTTCGTGATGTGTGCGAGTAGCTGCGCAGTGGTCCTGAAGACCATAGGCTGCAATTGTTCCTGGCCCGGAGCCGGAGACGGCAGGTTTGATGAGACGGGAGACACCATGCTCAAAAACGAGACACGGTGAGGATGATCTCCGAGGTCGGGGACAGACAGTTTCCTCATGTCTTCACCGATTTCGAAAGTGGATGCTGGACCCGGTCCTGCACGCATTCCCCGCTCATCAGAAGAAGGGTTTGTTACGTGGCTCTTTGAGGGATGGTTTCAGTCAAGCTAGCGGCCCTCATACAAGTTGAGGAGAATAGAGTCGGTAGTTACCTCCTCAGACTCGATTTGTGTGATTTTGACAGGGATGAAACCCTTGTGTTTGACCAGATAGCTCTGCACAGACGACTTCCCTGCGAAACGAGTTCCGACGATGGCGATAAACATACTTCCGGCGGTATATGAAGTCTCCGTTGACCGGTAGCGAGCTGGCCGAGATGAAGTGATTCCGGACCAACGGGATGAGTATAAGGAGTACAGAGGTATGGTATGAACTCCACTACCCTCGAAATCGGAGCAGAGACGTGGTTTACGGGCTGTGTTCGCAGCATTGTATCTATGCTGCGCCGTCTTGTGTTGGTCATCGCGATAGTGTTGGACTCTGATTGATCTGACAACTGCGCTATGATGCATTGGCAGTATCTCCTGCATGTAATAGGGCCGCTCAATTCTTGAGGACGCAGGACGCAGGACGCACTCAGAGCTCATTTGATGGATGTGATGGGCTAGCCGAACCTGCCGCATATGGCAAGGTACCAACCTCATCTCTGGTGCCCGTTGTTTTCCAAGGGGTCTGTCGTGTCCCAAACCTAACAGAAAAATATGGATCGCGAGTATGTTGAAGACGAAGGCTTTCCGCGTCGATTGACACTACCCTTGAGGCACTTTGTGAGGGGGGATGAGTGTTATCGTCGCTCGAGGGGTTTCGAAGGCGAGCTCGTCGGCTAGTCTCGCTTAGCCCATCACCTCCATCAATGGCCTCTGAACGCGTCCTGCGTCCTGCGTCCTCGAGAATTGAGCGGCCCTAATGGATGACTTCCCATAAGGATCTACGGCTCTGGAGTGTCCGTAGACATATATCGGAGCTCTAATCTGTCCAGAGATCTCGGGCGCTCAATGATCAGGCCGGGATATCCGGAGAGCGTCTAATGCTATGCACGTGCTCTTTTGCGCCTTACATCAGCACCCAATGTAGTAGGCGATTGATCCCAACACAATTTGTAATGATGGCACCTTCCTTTCGAGTCGTTTACGACCTCAAGCGAGCTTCTACGGCTGCGTTTAGGTCTAGAAAGGGGGGTCCCCCCCTTCTAGATTTTGGGCGCTTGCAGCATCTACGGACGTCGGCCTCGAAAGCGGAGTACAAATCGGCATCGGCATCTCGGCGGATAGGACACTTTCAGTATCTACGGACGACAAAATGGCCGTAGATCCTTATGGGAAGTCATCCAATAAGCCACTCTCGTGCGACTTCGTTTACATTGCGCATCGAGTACTTGATATGTGCGGAGTTCACAGTCTGCCGAAGGTCTTTCGGAGATGTCCGAGGAGATGTCTGCATCTCGATCCCGATCGATGCCATGACATCGGCACATCAATTGCTAGCGTGGCATACGATAGCCACCAGGCCTCACAGGCCAGTATTACACAGTGCAGAGCTCTTTCAGCCGCTACTAGAGACGACTATCCGTTTCGGAAGGGCGCAGCGACGCCGCTCCTTCGCTGCAGCGCGTTCCTTCGACCGTTTCTCCTTGGCCGCTTTCAGGTCCTTCGGTGCGCTGGTCCGTAGTTGCTTGATATGTGTCGAAACTAATGTCAACGGTGATCCTGTAGTGGGGACGGACAACCAGGGAGCAACAGGGAGCGGCACATTCTCGAGCAGCGACGCTAACGTGCAAAAATTTGGGGCGGAACTCTACGTTCGACACATCAGTTTAGGAACAGGAAGCCCCTGAACACTGTGAGAGCTCACGTCCACCAGCAGGATAGATACGCGTCTCAATCCCATAGCTGCTGAAAGAGTATCTTCGGTTCCTTTCGGCATCGGAACGAGCCACGTTCCTCCGGATCGACCTGACTCCGTGCCGTTGACCTTGCGTGCTGAATTGCAAGCTCCAACCAGGTTAGGGATATGGCCCATCAACATCGGTGGGTCGCTGTCCGACCGACAGGCGATGACAAGACGAGTGGGAAAGACCGATGTTGGAGGATCGGGAACAGACGGTTTTCCTTCTTCCAGACGACTTTCGATGGGACGGCGATATGACCTCACGAGACCCTCCAAGCGCTTTGTCACTTCGTTGATTCCTATCGTCAGAGACGACAGTATTGACGGTGTGGTTTCGGCGTCGACGGTGCCTGCATCCATGGCATGGGTAACGGGAGCTCCGATAGGGTCGGACGGATCGGCAGATGTCGCACTGTGGTTCACCTTCGCCCTCTTTGGTGGATGCGCATTCCGAGATCCACAACGTCTCCTTTTCCTGCTCAATTGTTCGCGCGCGAGATTGTGATCTGCGAGTCCACTTAGCATGTCTAGCATACATGCTAGGATTGCATTTTGGACATTCGCGGGGACAGACGGCCTGTCGGGAGGTTAAACGTGCAGACAACTTCTGGACAATGATGATATCACCATTGCACGTGAAATGGGTTGTCAACCACGCTTCTGAACTGCACTCTCCTGTCGGATCCTTCGCGGGGCTTTGCTCTGTTTGACTGACTTGTATGTGCGCGTGCGATCTGCTGGGACATGCTGATAGGCTGAAATTCACCGTAACTAATTGAGGTGGATGCGAACGAGTCTATTGAGTGTGCCTACCGACGATCAATGGTTTTGACCACTGGAATAGCAAGGATTTCCGGTGTTTCAAGGAGATCGACGAGGTCGCTGCTATGGTACACTGCCAAGGCCACCACGTTGGTTGAGGCGCTCTCTCATTTTATTAGACGCACGCACGCACGCATTATACTTAGGCAGCCCGGCGCTTGGCACACCCTCCATCTCGACCGCACAGGTCCACAACCCCCGGGCCTGCTTCGACGCTTGAACGACGTGCATGATCTGTACAAGGGTCTTCTCTTGCGTTCGAGCCTTCTGTCCGACATCTGCATTCTGATCGTGATCCGGCGAATATCTGGAATCTGTATACAGAGGATAACCAGGTGGTTGCCTCATGATGCAGTCTCCATTGTGCGGCTCTGGCAACCTCAATGCATCTGCAATCATGAGGTGCGAACCTACCACCATGAAGAAAGTGACTTTCTGATATCATTTGTAACAGATTATGACGAAGAGGAATCCAGGTACCCCCACTGCCGCGTTCACGTTCGGCGGTCCTCTACTCTACCGAATTCGTTATTGTCATCTTATTAACGTGGCCGAGATGAAGCCATGATCCGTCTTGCACGGGACTATAGAAGGTTTGACGGCGAACTACGTTCCTGACAGTAGGCAGGCGTATTTCTGCCTGTCTTCTCGAGAGCTCGTATTGACTGTCCGTATGGCTCATGTGTTGAAGCAGACGCCGCTCCAAGACATGATCGTGTCATCTCGCGCAGCTTCATTCAAGTGTGAATACGATATCTATCTGCGGCGCCATACGCTACACAAGATATAAGGCGGTAGGAGGGAACCTGCCCATACATCAACTCACTATACGTCCCCCAACAAATCTCCTCACTCTCCCCTCACCAGGATACTCCAGCACAATGACCCAATGCAGCTTCTCTGCTTGTGTTTACTTGCATGCAAACGCACTACCTCCAGCGGTATGGAGGTCGTTCCGCGAGAATCCCCACACCTCCAATATAATGCTAGCTCACGCAGAGAAAGCTACCCAACGTCCATCTGCGGTTCCCGGACTTCCAAACGCCCATGGGGATCTCTGGGTCGTTCTGTGGGATATACGCCATGCTACATCATCTCCTTCGGTCTCCTTCGTCCTTTCATGCACGACCGGACCGCTTGGAACATACCCGATCTTCATATTCACCCCGCTCTCTGCTACGCACCTGTCATACAGCAGTATCAGTCCAAGAATACTCGCCGTGGTCGACGCGCTCCGTGGTCACGTCCCTCCCGAGCGTGTTTTCTCCGTCTTCGCGACAGACAACATTGCCGATGTCTTCGCTGATACGTGGACAGCAAGGACCGGGATCTCGCTTGATCAAAACCCCGTCTACTATCACGCCCGCCTCATGTACTGCGACAAAAGCACATTCCAGTCTCGCCAACTGTCGAATATTCCAGGCGCTGAAGCAAAGTTACGTCGTGCCGTCGGTGCCGACGTCGCGAAGGTTGGCAGGTTGTGTCATGCCTTCGCTGCTGATTCAGTGCGTCTTCCTTTGACCAACGTGCGTATACGACGATTCGCTGACTGTGCTCTATCTAACAGGAACCATTCGTGCTCTCTCGTGACAAAGCTATACAAGAGGCAAAGCTATTGATCCAGAACAACCAAGTTTGGGTGTACGAGATCAGGATGCCGGGCGGGGAACCTGAGATCGCTTCCATCGTGGCTGCGACACGAGCCACTGAGACGGTCACCGCCATTACTAAGGTCCTCACTGATCCGACTTGGAGATCACGCGGGTGCGCTGAACGGCTTACCCGTCATGTCTGCCAGCAGTAAGTGGAATCTGCGCAGTTCCACCATTTGATTCCGGCTGACCGCGTCTTCTCTAGTTTGTTAGAAACCAAGGCTGCGGTCGTTCTTTATGTTGCGCATGGTAAATACGCTGCTGAATCGGTATACAGACGTGTCGGCTTTGTTGGTTTCTCTGAATACTCGAAGAGTGCTATGGGAGAGTCTTGGAAGGAATTAGGCTTCGATCGCTCCAGAGTCGAGCTCGGCCACTGGTAGTAGCTCACGTACATCGTCTGTAAGCGTGGTCCCCCGTACATCCGAACCTGTACAAGTTAGACTATTTATTGGCTTCAGCATAATATTAATTGTCATGAGGACGTTCACCGTGATCTGGCCCGGCGTCTTGGAAGACACCTTCCAGCCGGGCACCGCCACAAGTTTACGATACCACCGTGGACCGATGATACATCGCCGAAACACGTTGCCACTTTGGACGCTCAACGGAAACAACTCGTCTACAACTCTTACATGTTGAGGCACTGATGGTCACTGTCATGAGATCGCAGCGCTATCCCTCTGAGTCGCTCGAACACGCTCATCATGAGGTCGTCCACTCCCGCGTCATTGTGTTATACGAAGAGACCTTACGCGACTGAAAGCTGAGTGCCCCTTGATATCGACTTCGGGCATGGTCCCTGGTTCTCTTGTCAACAGTCAATTTCGAAGTATCCCGGTGCGTGAACTTCTTCACATGACGTTTCGAAGGCCCTTCTCATGGGTGAATGGTCAGGTCAGCCACATTTCGTTGCCGGCTGTCCTCGGCAAGTTCACGATTCCGAGATGTATGCGGCTGCACCTTCCCACCTGTGACGACACTATCATGTCAAGGAACGATGACTTGGGCATGGTCATCAGTGCACCGACGCCGCGCTATGACCGACCGACGATGCGGTCGACGAGTGGTGCTCCTCATCGGTTGCCAAGTTTCTTCCATTCTCCACGGACATTTCCAAACCTCTCACCATCGCATTCCACATGTGGTATGTTGATCCATTCCTCGTGGTAGTCGGTACTGATTGATTAGTAGTCGAGCAATTTCAGGATCGCACAACGCAACCCGCCGCTGAACACGATCACCAGGCCCCGGATCATTTGTCTAAGTCCGGCCCTGTCAAAAGCTCTCCCCGTGTCTATTCATACTCGGAATGTCCTATCAGGGACAGTGGTTTCAGCAGACACGACTCCCTTTTCAGTTTCGGCGCCTCCTCTACTCGGAATGCCGCTGAACTGAAATCTTTGCTTGGGAGCTCAAGTTCACGCCTCAGACGCGGTGCCACTGTACTTTCCCGACATACCCACTCAATGGACAAGGACACGCGTAAGGCCCACGCCGTCTCCCTTGAGCAAGCGAAACCCCGCGCACGTGTCGAAGTTGACATCGTTTTGGAAAGCGACTGCGTTGTCGAGGGCGGCTACCTTCGTGGCAACCTCAAAATACGCGTCCGCAAACGGCAGAAGAAGGAAGCTCCTGTACTCCTTGCGGATGGCCGCGTGCGGGTTATCGGTTTCGAGTGCGCGGCCGGGGATCGTCACCAGCACACCTTCTATCAGCGAGCCAGTGCGCTGTCCGCTATTACGGACGCACACACCCGTCTCTACGACTCCCCGCCAGATGAAGAAGGCTTCGCACGTGCGATGGAGGGCGTTCATATCCTTCCATTCGCAATGCATCTACCCGATGATGGCAACTTCGGCTCTGCCAAGGGCACTGTCAGCATTCAGTCCGGGGTCGCCCTTCGGTACATTGCGATGATGTGAGTGTTCTCAACCTTCCTTACCGGAGCGCGTTTATCACGACATGTCCAGCTCCGTGAAGGTGAAAGACTCGAAGACCTCGAAGCGGTCTATTGCACATTTCTACCGGGACTGTCAGGTATGGCCTCGTCTCCAAGTCGACGGTGTTCTAGCAAGCGCGCCCCGACCTATTCAGGCATCTACCGCGAGGAGTATTTCCGTCATCGGTGGCGGAAATAAGCTGAAGCTCACCGCAATGTTGCATCGCTTGACATGGATTGCTGGGCAGCGATGTTACGTGCGTGTCCGTATCGGGAACGAAACCAAGAAGACGGTGAAGACAGTGACCCTGAGCCTCGTGCGGACCACAAGTCTGTTCAAATCCAACCCCGACCCTGACCCTGACGATCACGCCGTAGCGGGGAATAATACCTGTCAGACCACCGCGACGCATAAGATTGTGGCGGAAACGACCCTGGAGAGAAGCTCTCCTGCCACAAAGAACCACGCGAGCGCTGAAGGCTGGTGGACAGGAGCGCAGGCTCTCCAAGAGGTATATTTCTCCCACTACATTCTCCTTCCGGTACGTGTTGTTCAAGTTCGAAAGTCATCACAATCGACTTACGCCGTTGCCCTTGACTGTATGCTGTCGTCGCCCGCGCGTGCGGGTCCTCTATGAATAGCCGGATGCACTTTCTGTGCCTCGGTCGCGCCTCCTTGAAGTCGAGTATTCTATCCGCGTAACTGCCAGTGCTGGCGCGTTAACGTCGGATGTGCACGTCACGCTCCCAATACGTATCATCAATTTTCTATCGGTCGACCCACCGCCGAGCGAACCGCTGTTGTCCTCAGACGGTTCGTACGCCCGCCTCATTCCTCTGGAGCAATCTTCTGGATCACCGGCCGCTTGTACGCATGCGGCTGCAAACCCTGCCCTGTTCTGCCAAGATTCGAATCCACATGTCGATGACACAGCTCGCCCACCTTACAAACCGTCGTCAAGCGCACCGCCCTCTCCTGCCCTCATCCAGCAGCCGATCGAAACGTCTTTTCGAGCGCGTCCACACACAATCGCAGTCCCTCCGGCCACCCACACTGCCGTAGATCAGTCTCCCCCACGTTTCACTGCCGGCGTCCAGGGCGACATCTCGGAAACCGTTGACGCCCCCCAACCGCGCGCTCACGAGCCCACGGCCCCCTCCGCATCGGAATCTGACACGAGCATGTATTCAGCAGATTCTTACATGTCTACTGCTTCCCCGTCTTCTCCACAGGGGCACGACCATGCAGCTCCATACTCCCCCGGACGCAATCTAGGGAACCTGGAACTTGATGAGGATGCCGATTCCAGCGACGAAATCTGTTCCATCGTAGACGCGGCGCAGAGGGGCCGAAGTGCCGACCGCTCAGGTGGTTATGCGGATACCGTCGGCCGACACTTCATTACCAGCCACGAGGACCTGGGTGCGGGCGAACGAAATCAGCGCGGCGACCACACTCTGAATGACCCGAACACGGATGGGGTCGCGCAGCCGTTGTCTGGTCAACATATCGAGGTCCACTCGGGCCCGAGGGTCCACCGAGACGTTCAGCATTCGTCAAGCTGCCGCTCGCCGCAGCGCATGAGTCAGCTCTATCCGGACGTTGGTCTGGCGTCCGATGCATCGCGGACTGTCCTGGGTGCGGCCACTCCACCGACTCGGCCTTCTGTACCTGTCCAGGGACGGGACGTTGTCCTTGGACAGTCGAGCTCCTTCCATGAATCGGCTGGTCCCGGCGTGCCTTGCCCGCACCTTGCGAAAGACGACGACAACCACGCGGACGCGGACAGGGACGAGGACGAGGACGGGGCAACGACCCCCACGCTCCGTCTGTTCCAGTCCACAGCCGCACCCGCAACTCTCGGAGTCCGTTTGAAAGGTCTTCCCGTCAGCAGTGACATCCCTTCCTCCGTGCCGCAGCTGCAGCACCGCCCCTCCCGCGCCCTGCCCAAGCCACCGGCTCGCGCCCCGCGCGTGGTCGACGTCCCCGCGACCGTGTCCGCGCTCGACGCCCTCCGTCTGTCTAGACTGGAGCCTTCCTGTGCTGACGCTTCTGCGCCAGGCTCAGTGGCGAACGCTAGAGCGTCAGGTCTTCCCGCTGCTCCATCTAGTTTGTTCGGGAGATCCTTCGTCAATGCGCCGTCTACCGCGACATCCAGGTCGCCTACTGCATTACGCACCTCCGTCGCGCCTCGGTCTTCGGTGAGGACGCGGACTCGCCCCGCATCTGTTGACTTTGCAGTGCCTGGAAAACGGTCGTCGCTCGCTGGTCGTAGCAATCCCCGTGAACGATCAGCAACGGTTTCCGCCTCCGACACTATAGCGAGACAGCAATCGCCTCCCGTTGTGCATGACAAAACCAATCAACGAGATTGCTCCGTCGTCAAAGGCCGTATCGCTGCATTTGAAGAGCGTGTTAGAACCACTCGGGATTAGGCTGTAGGATCCATGTAGTAATTTTCGCCAATCATCCCTGGCTTTATTACTTGTTCACGGGGACTCCTCTCGGGTACGAACTCGGTACGCATAGAACCATCCGTCAGGTCTAGGAACGCTTCATGGTCTACAATGCGATGGATAGTATACACCGTATGAGCTATGCGTCTTCTTTCGCCAATATAATTACTCGATAACGACGCCTCCGTTGATGTGAAGAACTTGACCGCTGGAACTACATAAGCCTCCATCACATGGCAAGATTCCGAACGTCCCACGTACCTGATGTAGCTCGAATCCGCCGAACTTAAGTACACGAATGCCGTGGCGATCTCAACTGGCTGCCCAGCCCTGCCCATGGGCACGCTGGTACCAAAGGTTTCAATCGACTCCTTGGTCATCGTCGCGGGACTACGTTTATGCGGATGTCAGTACTGGGAAAAACGGAGATTGGAGGGGCAGAGAACTCACACGAGGGGCGTCCAGATGGGTCCCGGCGCGATGGCATTGCAGCGGATGCCTTTGTCGCCAACGAGCTGATTGCTCAGCGCGCGCATGAACGCGACCATGGCGCCCTTGGTTGCAGTGTAGTCAACAAGCTCGGGGTGGCCAACGGCCATGTTGATTGACGCGTTGAAGGTGATAGTCGAGCCATACTCCATGTGTGGAATAGCGGCCTATAGCAAACACCCGTCGTAATCAGCGCAACTCGTAGACAAGTTCCAACTCGACTACATACCTTGCAAAGGTAGAAGAATGAGTGGATGTTGGTGTCGAACGTCTCAAGCCACTGTTGTGTGGGGAGATCTGGAAGGAACTTGACCGCCTGCTGCGTCCCGTGGTTGAGAACTCTGCATGATCACGATTAGCCTTCGCATTGCATGAGGTCATAGCCGAGGCCGAAGAACATACAGGGCGTCAAGTTTCCCGTGAGCCTGCAGGTGCTTGTCAATTACCTCTCTACAAGCTTCCTCCTTTCGGAGATCATATGCAAGGGAGACGATCTTGCGAGCGCCGTTTGTCTTCTTGTTGACAGTGTCAAGCATCTCCTTGAAGTCTCTCTCCTCTTCCGGATGATATGCGACTGTGAGATCAGCACCCTCGAGAGCTGCGCAAACATGAGCATATACGAAGTCGAAAGGAGTAAATGGACGGACCGAAAAGCAGAGCGGTGCTCCTGCCGATACCGCTGTCCGCGCCGGTGATGAGGGCCTTCCTGCCCTCGAGCTTGCCTGCGGGCTTGTACGGCATGCCGTCGGCGGTGATGTCGTCGAGCGGGGGAGGATTGAGCTTATGTTGGGCACCAGGCGCGCGGTCCTGGGTCTGGAAGGGAGGCTTGTAGCCTTTCTTATACTGCTCGGGGATGTTCTTGCTCATGATGCCCGCGAGATGTGTGTGCTACGAGGAGTAGTACAAGGAGATGTGTGCGTTGGTGATGGACTTGCCTGACGGGAGAGAGGAGATATAGGATGGAGGGCAGCGAGGTGACGTCAGAAGAGCAGTCATGGCGAAGGAAGAAGCGCAGGCGAGCGGAGTGCGTCCAAGACGAGTGGCCACTGCAGATGCCACCAGAGTCCTTCCCGAACAGGCAACTCACCTGCCCTCCTCGTCAGACGCCCACCGGTGACATCACACAGCGCGAGTGCCGCGTATCTCGATTCGCGATTGCTCTCTTCCTTACCGTACTCCGAGTCCAGCTCCCGGCCATGGTCCTCTCCCTTCCTCCAATTCCCCCAGAGCTCAAGTCCATCGCTCCCTACCTCCAGCGTGCCGACGAAACTGCAAGCGCAGACCCCGTCATTTCCTACTGGTGTACGTGAACAGCCTCACATCCCGTCCTCCTCGTCTTGATCGTCCTCCAGGTGCCTACTATGCTGCCCAGCAGGGTATCGCGCTCAAGATCAAGGACTCGGCCGCGCGTCACTTTCTCTTTGACCTTCTTGGTCTCCTAGAGGAAATCAAGAGCGACATAGGCCCCAATGATGCCGTGCACGACGAGCCTGCCAGTGCTGCCTATGTCGAGAACTTCGCCCTTCGTGTATTCGCCGGTGCAGATAATGAGGACAGGAACGGAAACACTACAAAGTGAGCTTGCATATCTGTATCTATCCTGAAATCAACGAACGCGACTGCGCTCCAGGAACACCGCGCGCAAGTTCCTCGCCGCAGCTAATTTCCTCGAGATCCTTCGTACCTTCGACGCCGAGAAGACCACGATCGACCTTCCCGACATCGAAGCGAAGATAAAATACGCAAAATGGAAAGCAGCAGACATTGCTAAAGCCTTCCGTGAGGGCCGCAAGCCCACTCCGGGACCTGCAGCCTCAGCAGCAGGATCTCAAGACGAGCTCCTTGCTCCGTTACCAGACGTCCCGGTCCCGGACCTCAATGTCGTACCGCCCACAACACCACCGGCTGCCAACACCCCCCTCTCCTCGCATTCATCGCCACCGTCCATTACCCGTTCGCATCCACCACCGCCAAATCTCAACGACGTTCCCCCTACCGACCACCTCGGGCCGCACCTTCCAGACGGCCTGACCCCATCACAACCTCTCCAGAGCCCAGGAAGCTGGAGCACGGCAGCTACCCCAGGCACGCCTGGCTTCCAGCGGGACGATGTCACGTCCCCTTCAGTCGCATCAAGCCACAGTCCTCCAGTGAGCGCCGGCGTGGCTCGCACTGCATTCGTGAGCAGTGAGCTCGAAGGCAAGACCGAGGACGAGATTGATGCAGAGGCGCCTTCTCCCACGTCTGCAGCCAAGTCCGTTCACTTCTCCCCGTCGACAGTGGGCGGCTTCGGCGCGCCCGCCGATTCATTCGCAAATCCACCACTGTACCCCGCGCCCAGCGCGCCGCCGTTTAGTCCTCCGCCACCACCGGCATCTGGTGGTTACCCTTCTCCCAGCAACCGGGCGACACGCCTCCCTGTACCACCTGCCGCGCCGCCGCCCGTTCCATCTTCCTCATGTCCGCATGCGCACAGCGTCCCGCTCGCTACGAGTCCAGTCCCCGACACGACAGTCACGACCTTGCCGGTGGAGCTCTCGCCGCAGGTCATCGCACGTGCACAGAAGCACTGCAAATTCGCCATATCTGCCCTAGACTATGAGGACAGAGAGCAAGCTGTGAAGGAGCTGCGGGCGGCACTGAAGATGCTCGGGGGTTAGGCCCTAGACGCGCGCAGGCGCGGCTGCTTCCAGAGGCCTGAGACGGACCCGCTACGCCGGTCGATTCAGTAGAGTGCCGGGCTGAGAGCCCTGATTTCGAATCTATCCTATCTATGTCGCATCTCGCATCTCAGATCCGAGTCTGAGCTACTGTATGTACGCAGATCAGCCGTAATCGAATATATCGGGATTTTTCGGTACGGCGCGCCCCGAGTGTACGGAGAAGTTCGCGTGGAGATGAACGCATCGAGCGTGTTGAGTGGCCGGAACCGCGACACGCCCTGAGGAGGAGTCGATCGTGCCGTTTGCGCACGACGTGCAGCGGCGGCGCAGTGGGTACATACGCATTAGCTGTCCCTTGCAGATCTGGGGGAATCGGGAGATGGGGGAGATGGATTTGCGAGATACAGTGTGGAGATGTATCTCCGGGGCTTCCCCGCTGACGTCTTGACAGGCGATTCGTACACAGTGACGCAACGGCTTCCAACTAGACGCCCATTGGCTACGCTTGATCAAGTACGGGGGCAGCACTCACCTTCAATGTGACCACTATGCTTTGGATTCATCTCCTTACATGCGTTGGACGGCCAACGATTGTTGCTACGCATCATAAGTGAATATTGGTGTATGTAGCTCATGTGTGATATGGGTCGCCTTCGTATTCCCGCTGGCACGGCGACTTCAGTAGACTGAATGCCTGAAAATCGTCTGCTCACTGCGCAAGTAGGTTGGGCCTATGCCTTCAAGCTGCAAAGTCGGGCAGAGCAGATTGGCTCATATCTCTACACAAGCATCGACGACAGGCACAAGAGATTTGTATATGTATATGGCTTTACAAATAGTGAACGATACGTTTGTTACTGTAAGAAGCCACTACCAGGTTGACCGATCCTCATCCCATCCCTAACGCAGGATTTTTTCAAATGGCCTAGACTGATTGTCGACTTTAGGGGAAGGGGCTGTCGCGGTGCAAGAACGCAGGGTCGATCCACGACGTGGTGTTGAGGACGGTGTGGATTGAGATCGGCGAGGTTAGTTGGGTGCTGAAGTTGGCGCGCTGGCCAGGTTTGGCGGCCCCGGGGCCGATGTTGGCGTACTCGGCGAATGTCACGTTGGAGATGCTGTGCAAACATTTCATAGTAGTGTGAGCCAGGTCCGGAAAAAAGGCCAGCTCTCATCGAGCTGGACGTACCGCTCGTCACTGTAAGGGCATCGTTCGCGTCAGCGACGTCTATTGACATTACCGAGCTGTGAACCGCAAACGTACTCGGGATGCCACTCTGCCCAGCCGACAGCGGGCACGCTCTTTGGAAGCCAGGAGTGCTGGTACACGACGCGCGCAAACGCACCCCACGGCCGCCCCAGGTATGTCTGCGTGCCGTTCCCTAGGATGGTCGAGTGGTCGATAACGTACCAGAACGCGTCATCGCTGCCACGGCCGGACGCAGTGATGTTGCCGTCGGCAATGGTCTATTCACCGATGAGCTGGGAAACCCGCGGACAAGAAACTCGAGTCGCGTACATGGATGACAGAGTGCGTGATCCAGATGCTGTTGGACGGGCGGACGCGTCGTCAGCGGGCGGGTGGCCAGAGGCTGGTGGACAGCGAATCAACTCACGACGCGTGCTGCCCAAAAATCTGTGTCGATGACCCCCCTGAGGTGTCAGCTTGACAACAGAAGCGAGACATGACTGACGCACGAAGTCAACCGCGCCCTCGATCAAGCTATTCGCGTAGTACTGGCTATGAGAGTACACGTCAGCGGCTCCCGCAAACTGGCGAGATAACGTCGAAAGATGCCTTACGTCCCGACATTAGCAAGCAACGTGTCCCTGGAAGACGGTGTTAACCACAAATGCACTAGTGTGGTGTTTGCGCTCCCGATACCCACTGGTCTCCCGAAATCTTCAATCCGTACCCGCCAAACTGGCCACCTTGGACGCTGAGAGCAATTGCCTGGGCCTGCACGCAGCATACATATTTTAGTACGTGACGCCCAGCAATCTAAGTTCTAGGGTGATCAATGAACATACCTGCACGACGGGCTTAAGAGGACCCGAGCTAGCACTTCAGCCACACTCGATGCGGTGAGAGACATGGGAAAGACGAAATAAACCGGCGGTCTAGACACTGTCGCCGGCGCGCTCTATCGGCGCCCCGCGGCAAGCCTCCCCGCAATGATGTAATGCGGGGTAACGCACCTTGCCATATGTGTTGGCTATGTTCAAGTTGTACAACGAGACATTGGCAGCGTGTACTTGCACCGTCCCGGATTTGTCGTTAGATCCCGCTTGCGACGCGGGGATGTTGTTCGTAATGGTAACCGCTTCCCAGAAAAGAGGCGTTTCAGTGCAGTCCGCAATAGATTACGTTTACTCGGGGATTTCGGAGACCGGTTTGAGCGGGTGGACTTACTGTTGCCGAGGTATGAATCTGGAATGTTAGTTTGCCCGTAAATGCGAACATGGTCCCGAGTGATGACGGCCGTATCCGTGTAAGTCCCCTCAAAGACAAAATATTCCTGGAACAAAAACCCTCAGCCGACGCGATTCGTCGACCGCGCGTCGAGGTGGCTCGGGCACCCACCAAACTGGACGTATCTTGAAGTGCAGAAGACAGGTTAACGTACTGTCCCCCCTTCCCGATCGTGATCGCTCCCGGTGGAGGTTTCCGCAAAGTAAGAGCGCCAGGGATCAAGGGTAACAACAGCAGCAAGGCAATACGTGCGCCCATGATGAGTGCCCTTGACGTCGGAGAATGTGGACTCCAGCGCTGTAAGCAACTCTTATACGACAGTGGCCACAAGTTACGCGGCCCGACAGGATCATGCGTGCCACTCATGGACCTGGCGGATGTCACTGAAAGCAGCGAGATCAGCCTGAATCATGGAAGGAGACACATAACGGTGGCGACAAACGGATCGCGTGACAGAAGCAGCGGCCCGCTCGGTGTTTTGCGCACGCAGTACCAGGTACTGTGTCCACGAGGTTTGCTGATCGCATGCGCGTTCCTGCAATGCGAAGCCGAAACTAATAGCGCACTGTGATCACGCGATCACTTCGGACGATGCACGGCAAAACCCGTGTATACTCAGATTGAGCTAAAACAAGTGAAGGAAAGTGTTGCGGACACGGAGATGACCAAAATGTGTACTACACTGCGCTTCTGAGAACATAGGATGGCTGTGAGCAGGACGGATCATAGCGTAGAACGCCGCTGATGGCGCCAGACCAAGATCATGCGTACAGATGTTTGTGTCTCTGCTACAATTCCCATCTACTAACCGCAGTAGATACCTCCTTCACAGGAAAGCGGGGTCAATCCAGCTAGTCGAGTTCAGGACTGTCGTGATCGAGACGGGTGCCGACAAGTTCGTGCTGAAGTTTGCACGTGCACCGGAAGAGCCAGCACCCGTGTTCCCGAACTCTGCGAAGGTGACGTGGTCCGTTCTAACTCGACATCGTTAGAATTAGACTCCATGGCAATTCAGGACTTGACAGGAGGGTACTTACTGCGGCTCACTAGAGGAAGTGCGAACGACGTGACGTGACGAGCATGCATCAGTTCTCGCGGTAGACAAACGGCATGGGGCAGTTATCACGCACTCCGTCTCCCACACAGACCAGCCCGCGGAAGGACTGCAACCATTCAAGTCAACCCCGAGAATGTGGAATCTCAACAGCGGCGAACTCACACATTACTTCCTAACACGGAATTTTGAAACACAACACGGGCAAAGTCGCGCCAAGGACGACCAAGGAATGCTGGACCCGTTCCCTGAATGGTCGAGTTGTTGATAACGTACCAGTTTGCGTCGTCGCTGGATCGACCGGAGGCTGTGATGAAACCGTTCCCGATTGTCTGCATTCAGCATAGTTAGCAAGGGTCCGTCAGCTGCCAACACCTGAACATGGCGTAATGGGTCAGGGTGAGAAAAGTCAATTCACTGACATTGATTACAGAGCGAGTAATCCAAATTCTGTGAAAAGTCTCGCGAACAGTCTTATGTGAGGGATGCGATAGACGAACGATGCTTGCATGCCGAAGATCTGAACACATGAGATGCGGTTAGTCAGAACGAAGGACTGTCGGACGCGAGTACGTACAAAGTCCACCGCCCCCTCTATCCAGCTGTTCGCATAGTACTGACTGAGGAACAAATATCAATTATCAGTCGCCCTCCGAGAGACTCTTATCGGTGACATACGTGCCAACATTGGCCAATAGCGTGTCCCTGGAGGCGAAACCAATCATATATCAACGACTATTGGACGCACGCGAGACAGCACACCTACTGGTCGCCAGTAATCTTGAGACCATATGCGCCGAACTCACCCGCCTGCACACTCAATGCAATCGCCTGCGCCTGCAAACAACACGATCGAGTACGTAAGGGCCGATTAGGCTTCCACGTCGGAGTGTTGACGTACCTGGTCCACGGGCTAGAGGCGCACACCCGGCAGGAACCGTAAAACGGAACCCCAAGCGGTGACACCCCAATGAACGCGAATCCACGCGGATGGGAGAGCAATTCAAACTGAGCAAAATGGGCGCGATCCCAGCCCGGACCCGCGTACCTTGCCGAATGTGTTCGCGATGTTAAGGTTATAGAGTGACACATTGGTGGCATGGACTTGTACAGTCCCGCTCGCATCATTGGAGCCTGCCTGGGAAGCCGGTATGTTGTTCGTGATAGTAACAGCTTCCGACAGCCAGACATGAGCCGGATTACGGGCTCGTCGGAGACGATGAAGCACGTACTGTTCCCGCTGTAGGAACTCGGTGTATTCGTCTGGCCATAGACACGGACGTTCGCGCGGGTAATGATGGCGGTGTCCGTGTACGTTCCGGAGTGAATGAAATAAACCTGCAACGCGGCGCAAAGGTCAGTGCGTTGGCGTCTCTGTGGTCCAGATTAGGCACAGGCGACATACCAAACTCGACGTGTCCTTCAGAGCAGCAGACAAAGTGGCATATTGACCGCCGCTACCGACGGTTATCGCCCCTGCCGGCGGCGAACTCAGCGTGAGCGCACTACCGACTAAATAGGAAAGAACCAGGGCCAAGGTAGAACGCATCGCCGGAGACGTAGAGCGACCAGCCCTCTCTACCACGACTTATAACAGCCTCACAACCTGACAACCACGCTGCACCACGGGCCGCAGAAGTCATGAGCGAATTGTACAAGGTGGGCATGACGTCGTACCCTGACGAGGTTTTCCCGAAATGGCTTCCAGTGTGCACTCAAGTAGCGAAGGAGGAAACTCCGCAACCGACGTGACCTCACACGACGGCCCGCTCGGTGTCTGTACGTGCCTTGTGTTGTCTTTGGTGTGCATAGGACAGCCTATCATACGAATCTTCCTGCGCGATGACTTGTCGGAAGCTTGTTGAACAGTACCAGGGCCCGACCGGCGAGCACGGAGTCTGATCGGCGCGGGCCGAATAACGGGAGCAGTCAAGGTCAACAACATTTAATTCAATCCAGAAAAGACCTGAAGGCGGATTGTGCAAGACGCTGGTTAGTACACTCATAGTGGTCAGGACAACGTAGTCGGAATGCGCTGAACAAGCTCACAAAAATCCGATAACAAAGTATATGCGCCTTGAATGGACATCCAAAGCATATAGTACACATTTGGAGCATGGGTGGCTGACGACGCATCACGCGGGAGAGGCGTGAGGAGGAAGTTCGCCTGCGGCGGCTACGGGGCTTTCGTGGAAGACGCCCTTCTCAGCTTCGCTGAGTACGAATTTGGGCAGCACGGGCGGCAGCTCAGGCGAGGGCGATGCTGCAATGCTAGGCGACCTTAGTTCGCCCATCTCAGGTGACAGAGGCATCGAGTCCTTCGTGGTACACCGACTAGCCGAGAAGTCCATCACGGGGGTAGGCAAGTCGTGAAATGTCGTCAGCGCCTCCGAGAGATCCCCGAGCTAGATGGAACAAAGGGTCGCAGAATAGGACATCAGTGCATGTCTGTCTTCCAAGAAACTCTGAGCGGACAGATACCTTGTTCATGATAGCGTCGATGGCTTCCCGCCGACCCTTGAATGTCTCTGCAAGGTTGGTGAACTCGGCGTCCCGCGCCCGCTTCCGCTGCTCCTCTAGGGCATCGGCAGCACCATCGGGCTCGTCCCACTCCTCCGCCACGGGGATCGTATCGGAATGCATGCGTGCCCCAACGCCGGCCGTGCGCTTTCCCCCACGCACGTCGTTGAGTCCGATACCCTCCATCTGCACGTGCAGACTCGCCACCTCACTTTGGAGCTCGCGGATGCTCGACAGCCGTGCCCACAGCTCGTCCCTCCGCTGGTCGAATTGCGACGCAATGACGTCCCGTCCGACAGCGTCCTTCCTCGGGACCATAACGCCCGCCAGATTCCCGGAGAAGGGGTCGTACAGCTGTTCGTGGGCGACGCCTGGGGTGGACGTTGCGGAGCGCGGGAGCCCCGCCGACGGCGTAGCGGTCCTCTCCGTGCGCTCCAAGGAACCGACGCTTGGGATGACACTTAGCCGCGGCACGGTTCGCGACGACGCATCCGCCTTGTGGGCTGCTTGCGGTCCTCCGTCGCGCAGGCCCTGCAATTCCGCGAGGACGGCATCGTGCGGGGTGGGAAGAGCGGCTGCCACAGGCCCGTCTGTCGGGGTGGGCGAACGCGCGTCCAGGCTGCCGTGAGCGTATTCAGGGTCGTTCTGACGGACAGCACGCGTTTGAGATTCTGCGGATGGGTCGGACGAGGTGCGCAGGGTGGAGTTACGGCCGCGGGGATTCAGGTGGTGTGAGGTAGTGGTGAAAGCCATCGGACGAGGATAGACTTGCCATACAAGGCTTGACCGATGCTTGACGCCGCACGCATGCAATTACCATGTGGCGCAGCACTCTAAGCTGCTTATGGTCGGAAAACGCGACTTCCATCCGCTCAAACAGCGTTCATCAACAGCAAGCCGTAATACTTTCCTCGCCATTGAGCCTCGATCGCCTCCAACTCCGCCTCAGGCATCAGTTTAGTTAAACTGAGCACAAACGCCCCAAATTCACGCGTCTTGAAATAGTCTCAAGAAATCAACGACGTTGCCAGCCGATTATACGGAATATGTACAGGAATGGGCCACTCGTAGGAGATGGACAACCCTAGCGCGCATGTCTCGGAGTCCATTATGCGACCGTAAAGTGATTTGTCATCATATTAGATGGAGGCACTTTGCACCACTGTGCTATGGGAGGCATCAATGGACATTCCACGTGACTGTCCAATGAGAGGCTCTACAAGCTAACACATTAGACGTGTGTCGTCAGTGGACGAGCGCAAAAGGCTCCCTGCTCACTGATAGCATCGGGAAAAGGTGCTCGGGGGGAGGAAGGACGGCCACTGTCCTTTGGCGATCGTGGCTTCCCACTCTTCGGAGTGAGAGCGGTACAGATCTAGCGCGGCGCGGGCATTCTCCAGCTGCCAGAAAATGACTCAGGTTCAGATGTGAATTGGCAAAAACAAGCCAGGGACGGGGACGTACCGGGCATACGTGAGTTTCTTGGACTCTGCGGCGCATAAGCTGCCACATAAGGGTTGGGAGACCGATGACATGATTGGTCGAACGGAGAGCATTGCGGAAAGGCTGATACAAGGCAACGTCCCGCGTGGCCACTGCTGGATGGCGGATGCCGAGAACTAGTCGGATGCGGATGACATGAATTAGCACAAAGCCTTGTTTTGCGCAAGATGTTTCACATCACACTCACCTGACAAATCTTGCCATAGCGTGTGGCCTACGATGATCTTGTCTCTGATTAACTGGGCTACCCTTGCCTGTACCTCTTTCCACGGCAGTGCAGACCCTACGTGTGGCGACGGAGAAGGTTACCGCGAATCACGAACAAGCCAGACAAGCACACCCACCGGGCTGGAGGTCCTCCGGCTGGATGCCTGTGGTACTCGTGCGGTAATCGGTCACAGGGTTCGTCGGGAGGACGTAGGTGGAGAAGACATCATGTCCTCTGTAGTCCACGATAGCAACTCGTCTGCAATGCGAAGTCGTAAGTGAGTGTGGCGGCGGCGAGGATCGTCGGAGACGTCGATGGACGGGTTGGGAAGTTGGACATACGCGATCATTGGGGTGCCCCCTCCAGGACCACAGCCCACGCTGGTGGTGGACAGAGCGAGGTACTTCTCGGGTGGAGGAATGGGGAATCTGTTGTGAGCCATTGTGCGATGGGTTGGCTGATTGTGGTGCACACACCTGGGCTGATTTCGAGACGCAGCGGCGGGCTTTATGAACGCTGCTAGAGTCCAGTGGTGGCGCGGACGGTGTCTTGGTGTTGACAGCTGCAGAATTTGGACCGAACGAGCATAAATGAGACAGCGGTTTAGACCGCTTGGTGGCCGTTGAGCAAGCTCAGCGCGTTCTAGTGAGTATGCACGCGGCGACCCCGGACTGCACGAATTCGTTTGCCTGGCCGTGGGAGGTAGAGTGCGGAGCGGGAAGCGAGATAATAGACCAGAGATTGGGCCGGATCTCGAGGACGTCCCGCCAGATCTCGTTAGACACCAATCTTGGCGACAGATCCGGTGAGCTGTGCGTATCTCGGGCGCCGCTGGACACCGGGCGGGACAGCGAGGAAGAAGACTCGCTTCGTTGACGTACAGCGAGGTCGTGCTCGCGAAGGCCGGTGAACCAAGAGGGCACGATGGCCTCGTTGGCACTGAAGAGAACGGCTTCGGTCAATTCTTTTCGATGGACAGCAGGTTCGCAGGCAATGTATCGGGCAACATACGCAATGTGGCCTACAGGCATGCCGACTCTTTCGGCAGTTCGTCGCCCTAAACGGTCCCCGAGGGTTCATGTTTCGCCCTTGAACGAGGCCGGTGGAGTAACACATCAGGGAGGTTTCGAGGGCCTGCCTGGAGAATGACGCGGGTTGCATCAGGGGTAGGGGTCTGTGGTAATGCCTCGGTGGTCTGGACCCGGGCAGAGTCTATTTGCTTGCTGGACAGTGTGCTCCAAGTCGGAAGCGAACCTTGATCTGTGGCGGGTTTTAGCGCACGCCGCGCACGACAGATCAGATCTAAAGACTTCTTGCACACCACGGCGTACGTGAAACCTAATCAGGCAGGCCAAATATGGTCCAAGCCCCCGCTTGCGCACGCGTTTCCTCGGAGTCTTCCTGTTCTTTCATTCTGAGCTTGCTAGCGGTGTCAACCATCTCCCTCTCGTGGGTCCTCTCTGGCCCGTAGTCCTCATCCCGCTCGCAGCGATACACACCCGCATTATTTTCATACCGCAGCAGCCCACCGTAGTCTAACTGTCATCCTGCGTGGCCTTGGCGTTGTAGCCTCGGTTCTGCACGATCAAACTACTCGTGAATCAGTTTGCGAAGGCACACTGTGACGTGACCGAGCGCAGACCAGGAACCACGCGGTCATAGCTGGCATCCTCCGGATTTGCGTGCGCGCTGTCGTTGAGCAGCGCTCTACTGCGAGAGGTGCAAATCCCGACTGCCTACGCTGACTGCTATTGCGTCAGCACAAATCCCGCTCTGAGAACACGCCGAGACCACGACCATCATCTCTCACTTTTGAGCAATATTTGCCGAGTTCCGGTGGTCTTCGGATACGCGAACGGGGAAACCAATTAGCGTAAGATTGTATAACCTGCAAACATTACGTTCCTGGACAGAGCACCCCACCAACACAAAGTCCTCGCCTCATCCCAACTGTCGCACAACGGAGACTATCCGGAACGGCGCACCTGCTCCCTCCACAATCGCCTCCGGACCAGTCGCCCGAGCCATCGCTCTTTCGCCTGCCGTTGCGTCCTGTGGAGGTCGAGCCACCGGAGCGCGGACTCGAGATCTCCGTTAGACTTTTCTTGATTGGACTCTTCTTCGGCCATCAATGAGGCTCGGTCACCACCGAGTGAATCGTGCGCTTCGAGGACGGCCTGGGCGCGTTCGACTTTTCCCTGTTTGAGCAAGAGGGAAGCCCACCGGCGTCGCACCTTGTGGTCGATGATGTCCGGACCCCAGCGCCTTTCGAAGGAGCGCACGAGTCTGTCCGCACGGCTGCCACAGTCCTTCGCGTATCTGAGCGTCTGGAGGAGGAAAAAGAGGGTTGTCGAGGTCGGGTGGAAGTCGTGGTGCATATCGAGCAAAGCGAAGAGCGTCCTGAGCGCGGCGAAGTGGCCCGATAGCTTCCGCGCACGTCCAAGTGTCAGGTGGAGGTGAATGATGGCGAGACACGCCCGTCGCCATCCGTCGTCGAGCTCGTGCGGGAGCGTCTGGAAATACCGCTCCGTTATCTCCATCGCCGCCGGCCGCCGAGGCTGGGTGAGCAGGAAGACGCGGACGATGGCATGGACGACGCGCGGAGGCACCCGCCCCCAGTCGTCCGCAGCAGCCAGCAGCGGCGGGTGATCCAGGAGTGCGTTCAGTCGCCCGGCGGTCACCGAGGGAGCTGGCGTCTGGAGACGGACGGCCTCTTTACGTGCACGCACATAGCTGCTGTCCATGATGGCTCCCCGTTTCACAGACCCGAAAAACTCGAGCCAAACCGGTAATGGAATGCCCTGCCCGCCCTGCTGCATCTGCTCCAGCTCCTCGTTCCACGCCTGGCTCCAGCGGCCCGACCGCACCAACCCCCGCACTCGCAGCGCTCGTGTCTCCTCGTTTCCCGCAACCCCCTCGTGCACCATCCGACGAAGGAGATCTGAGACCGTACCGAAGCTGGCGTGACGTATGGCGTATCTGATGAGGATGTTGAACGAGGCGGTCGAATGTAGGGTAGGAAACGCCGCATGGTACTCGAGCAACATCTGCAGACGAGGGCGAGCACCCGACGTAATAGCGCAGAGAAGGTTCTGGTGTAGGTCGTTTGGCGTCGCTGGAAGCGGAAATCCTCCTCGCTCGTTATACGTAGGGATGTGTCGAGGTGTAGCTCGAGGGAGCTCCTGCTCGGGAACGGAACCCTGTGTTGCGTCCCATGGCGGATCGCTCTCATAAGTTAGGCATCCGGTCGAGGCGCAGCTTGAGGCTCCGCTATCAGAAGGGGGCGAGGAGTCGACGTCAACGGACGTAACACCTGGGGTCCTCGATGCAGGAGAGGGCAGGGAACCGTCGCCAGCGTGGGCGCGATTGTCCGCCGTGTAGGATACGGTGTTCTCAGGCAGTGATGCCGTTGGAAGCACAGGTGGAGTGTGGAGAGAAGGACGGACGCGTAAATGCGCCCCGGTCCTGGAGGATGACGCGGCACAATGCGTCCTGCGCTCAGCCGGATGAGGTGGTTGTGTATACTATCCAAGTCAGGAAGCACGTACGATGTGATGGACGACGAAGGCTCTCCTGGTTCGCGTCCACTATCAGGACCTCCATACGCCGTGCGTAGGTTGCTCGAAGCTGACCCTTCTGTGCGGAGATTGACCCGATTGTACACACGCGTCGGGCGTGTCTTGGCCCACGCCCTGCCAGCAGCAGCCTGGAACACCGAAGCGAGTGACAGAGAGGGCAAGATTGTAGTCAAGGGTGCATGGTGGCGCATGCATGAGCATTCCAGCCCCGAGTGGTCTGGTGTCGACGTTGAAGGAGGGCTCTGGCAAGGCAAGTTGTAGCACCAGCTTCGGACGTGCTGGGCAGACGAGCGTCTATACTGTCGAGCACTCGTACAAAATCGCCACGTGCCGCGACCTCGAGCGTTCAAAGAACCGCTCGACCACGCGAGGATCAACAATCATCAACAACCCGAATCGGTCGCACCGGTAAGAACCGCTCCAGGACGCTGCACACGCCCAATGAGAGTAAGGAACGAATACGATGCTTCATGTCATGTCATTGCATACTAGGTTGGGGAGGCGTTGCAGTTGTACAGATGCGGATAAGCAAGTGGAGTAGAAAATACGATGTGGAGGGAACGGAAGCCATGCAGATGCTGAGCGCTGTGCGACTACGGAAACTGGGTGAAAGATGGGCAGGGGATATTACGAGAATGATGAACATTCGTAGGTCCACAAACTTCGCTAAGAGAAACCAAACCCGCCTCGTCTTCGGCGCGCGAGCTCAAAGCTCGTCCATGTGATGCACGGGCTGTCGTCCGACTAGCCAACCAACCTTCGAAACCCAACGATCCCGGATGTCCTTCATCATCTCCATTCCATGATCCTTTGCTTGCGCGAAGTCGTCCAAACCACGCTCCCATGTGGCCACCGTCTCCCTCCCGAACATACCGCCCTGCTGGTTCACGGTCTTGTCCACATGATCCACCCAAGCTTTCCACTCCTCCTCCAAACGCGAGACGAGCAGGGGCACGAGGGACGCTTGCGTAAGCGGAGGTTGTGACAGAACGTGTGACGTGAGGGCGGCGAGGAAGAGATAGGTTTCCGTCGGGTGCAGCTTGTCCTTGTGTTGTTGGCGAAGAGCGGAGGCATGGGTCTGGGCTGCATGTGATCTTGAAGAGAATGCAGGCTCGAACGTGGTGGCGATGGAGAAGTAGGGGAGGTATGAGAAACAGGCAGAGACAAACTCCTGTATGTGGGGTCGTAGGCGGGATATGATGTACTCCTCTCGCATGCCGCCGCTCGACGCGCAGGAAGACGCCGAGCCGAAACCGGTACCGGCTGCAGGTCGAACGCCAAAACCAAAGCCAGTCGAAAACGACGACTGGGATGCGCGATTGCTGCCGGGAATGCTGAACGAGGGAGGTCCTGGCTGAGAGAAGACGGAATTTGAATACGGGTATGCTTCCTTCAGTTTCTGGGCTGAATTAGCCAATCCTTGTAAGGCAGTGTCGAGAGTCGGGCGGGGGATGAGAGAAAGAATTGTAGACTTGAGTGCGGGTTGGGCAGAGAGCAGCGACGTGACAAGCGGGAGGAGAGACTGCGGAGGTAGGCTCGCTAAGGATCGATTAGCCACCAGCTGACGACGCTTCGAAACGATAACTCACCTAGCAGAAAGCCCACATCCACGTCGCTCTCCTCATTCTGCGAATGTGGCTTATTCTCCTTCGCAGTATGCTGCTGCTCCTTCCCAGCAGTTGAAACTGCGGCAGGCGTGGTGCGAGCCCGCTTCGGTGCGGCACGCTTAGGTCTCTCCGGCGTAGGGCTCCTGTCCATCCTCTCGTCTCGGTCCTCATCCTCCGGCTCAAGTCGCCTCTTCGCCAGCCTTGTCTGTACTTGTGATGGTGGTGGCGCGACGGCCCAGGGTGATGGCTGGGTATGTGAGGCTGGAGACGGCCAGCCTTGCATCATTCCGGTGGTTGAAAGGCCAAATCCGAAGCCCAGTGGTGAAGGTGAGTGGCCAACTGGGCCAGGGTGAAAGCCGACCTGTAGATGTGGGTGGGTAACGACATTTGCCATTGTCTGCTGGTAGGAATAAGAGACGAGGTGGTGGGATACGCAACCCGGACGAAACGAAACAGAGAAGCGAAGCGCTAGAGCCGCGCCAAAAACGCCCATAGCACTACGCGTTGCCTGCCCTTAGTCCTCCACGTGACCTTCATCATATAGAGAACTTTTTTCCGTGTCCTCGACGCGTCTTCGTCTTGCCACTCAACTCCTCGACATGTTGCGGCCGGTACGTCACCACCTCTATCATTCTGCGATGATGAGACAAAATGAATCGCTACTTCGAGACCCATGGGTCGATGAACGCAGAATCATATACCCAAATTTCCGAGCTCTCGTCCTACACGGTCTAGCTTTGAGCTTACCCAACTCGCCCTTGCAGGAACTGTTAGTCTGAAGATTGTGCTATACTGCGTATAGGTGAGCATGACTCTAGTCTTCGCGAATGATGAACAAACATAGAGTCAAGTCCTGAACCTGTCTAAAGGACAGGAAGTGACGATCATTACCATGCTAATACTGACGTTCCCATCATACCTCTCATTCCGAGAAAATCGTAGCTGACTTATTGCTTACAGTGAACATTCGATAGTTGCGCAACCGCCCGAAGTTATGGGATTGAGGGTTGTGTCGGTAACGTAGTATAGCTGTACAATGAAGCGTATGGATATTATCGTGTCTATGTGTGTGTCCGCGAACGTCAGAGATGGGCAATGCTACTATTGCGGTACAGGCCACATGATGTTCAGCAACCACATGCCTACCGCTCCTATCAGGAGTTTTGTACTCAACCCCGGCTTCCACTCCGAATCACCGTACCATAGTCGCAATCCAGCTGAAGGCGGCGCTGAGGAACCCTCGGCTAAGCGGTCTATCCAGCGACGCGGGGGACGCGCAGGAGTATCTGGCTCTTGCGGTAGAGGGTTGCCATCCCGATCCTTCCTCGCTTCGCCTTCGTCCTGAGGGACCATGAAGATCACCTCCTGACCCTCTTCTGATGGTGGCACACGAGTTGGCTCAGGCCTCCGCGAGCCAGAAGCGTCGGCCTGCTGAGATGTAGTGGGCAGCGACGCATCCTTCTTCGATGATCCGCATATCCAGTTCGTGATTTCTCCGGTGGCCTTCGCGACGAGATGAGATATGTAGACGAATACTATGGTGGTCAAAAGTAGGTTCAGTGGCCGAGAGTGCCGTCCGGGGATGACCACGAGGATACCCTTGGTGTCGCCAGCGAGCCAGAGATGGTACTGGATGATGAAGGTCTCCAGAGAACACGTCCCAATGAATGCGAACGCACGGGACGAGCCTGACCGTAGGATCGCATTTGCATTGCGCAACACGACAAACGCGCCGACGGGAAGGAAAGACACGTAAGGATGCCACGCATTATAGGCAAATTTGTCCGGTTGGGACAGCTCGAACGCAAAGAACCAAAGCAGGACAACCGCAGATAACCCTGATGCGATTTTGGTAGCCTGCGGCCAAAGAGGGTGGTCGGTGAGACGTTGATCGCGGATCTTGATCACTGCTAGGGCAGTGAACATCCCGAAGTAAACAATCCAAAGATCGAGGTTGACGCGGAAGGCCCATTCCCGAGCGTCCCAGCGAATGTTGCAGAATCGCTCGAGAAACTCGAAGACCATGTCCAAGATCCACTGCTGGCTCATGAATACCGTCACGATAGCCATAGAGAGGAGCAGCTTGACCACCAAGAAAGGTGTGCGGTCATTGTACTGCGCGCCTACGGCCATAGTCACGTAGATGATCAAATACCACTGAGACACTAGAGGGGCGAAGTAGTAGTAGAGGTAGTCGGTGTTCATGGTATATGCCAGAAGCAATGTGAGTAGGTTCAGACGGATCAAGACCTGCAGCACTGTTATCAAAAACAGGAAATCACGGTTGAGGATACCGCGGCACTAACCTGGGCGACCCGCAATAGCCCGAAGTCGGCCTTCTTGACGTAGAATGTAGTGTGGCCATAGCCTGTCATGAACAGATACGCCGCCACGAGGACCCGGATGGGGTTATAGATCCCGGAGATTTTCGAAGCACCCGTGTAATGGTAAATCAGGATGGCAACTGCATTGACCCGAGTAAGCAAACTGTCGGAAAGATCATACGAAAGTAGAATGGACCGACTTTGCATCCAACCTTTCCACTCATCGGTCTGCTCCCTATTGAGGAAACCAAGATCCTTGTCTGCGCGCGTGACCGTGAGCAGGCCCACGGCAAGACTCAAGAGCGACAGGAACGCGAAAGTCCATGGGTCAAATTGCTTCTGCTCCTTCAACCAATAGCCGGTGCGGTCTGCGAGGAAGATGATTGCTGAGGCAAAGCTGACCACGAGCGCGTAGACCTCGTCGTCTCTTATAAGGGGAAGGCCAGAGGACTGGGGACCTAGTGGTGGGAGGTCAGTTGGCACGAGGGGGAAACCCTGTTTGGTACCTACTGAATCGACGAGCGAGTAGCCAGTTGGCTGGTCCCCACAGAATAACTCCAGCAAGAAGCAGCAGGTGCAAAGGCGCAGGCCTCGGGTACGAACGGCAGCAAGTCTTGTCGAACGGGAACTTCTTCGGTAGCACGTCGTTGCACTGCAAGTTGAGCAGCACTTGCGCCTGCATGCCGACGACAAGGTCGGAAAAGTGTAGCCCGTCCTCCGTCTGGGAAGGGTGCAGCATCCCATTGAACGCCAGCGGCAACGACACCGGCATAGCAGTGGGACGGCGGGTGGGTATAGGCAGGAAAGAGAAAGGATCGCGGAGCGGGGCCGGTTGTATCCTGTGCAGGAGGTCCGAGTTCATGGCGTCGATGTCCGACGCGTGCATGGAGGCGGCGCGGTCTCGCGATAGTTTTGACGATACGACATCCTCTATGGGCAAGACGACGACACGGTCTGCAAGCGGGTGGGGTGCTTGGGAGATGGCACTGAGGGTAGACTCCATGGTGGCCTCCCATGCAGGAAGGCCCCCAGACTCAGCATAACGGAGATACCATAGCCCAGAGCCAATGACCAACAGAGCGGGGTTGTCTGACGGAGTCGTGTGTGCGACGGGGTGGAGGAGAGCCTGGGTATGACTTGTGTTCAAGAAGGGATCCCAGTAGAAAGAGAGCTGGACGTTCGTATTGGACGTGTAAGTGTAATTGGCATGCTTGTGATCATCGTCCGGCGGGCCAGATGGAAGGCTCTTGTCAACGATATGAGCAAACTGGAAATATAGCTGTCGAGTGACCGAGTCTCCGATGAAAACCACACGTCTGGACTTCATGCACGTCGAGACATCCTTGGCTTGGTACTGGTAAATCATGCAGCCTAGCATCTTGGGCTTCAGTAACAAGAATTGGCGCAAAGAGCGTCCTGGCGCACCATCTGGCTGCCAATTCCGAAACGCTGTATCCAGCCATCGGCCCTCCATAAGTAAAGCGTTGCAATGAAGTGGGTCGGGGCGGTCTAGACGTCGTGCGACGCGTCAGGGTCAATGTAGACAAGTGAATACAAGTACGACGCACCAAAGATACCATACCGCAGCAGCCCCAGTGCAACAGCGACACCCACGCATGCCCATGACAAGTAATGGGGCCATAAAGGGTTGACCGAGAACTGGAAGCGCTTCGGAGGCATGACGTCTTGTCCAGTACGATGCTATTGATGCTCTTCAGAATGATGAAGATGGCTTATTCGGCATAGAAACGCTAGCAGAAGGGAGGGAAGTACTGTGGATACTACAGGATTTGTAGGCCAGATGCTTCACTGGTGCCTGGCCAGTTGTCGAAGGGGCAGAAGGAGAAGGACACTATGTATGTTGGCGCTTATCTGTGCGTGCATAAGAACCGCACCACGTCGGTAATCGTTCTCGCTGTAGCGGCCCCACAACGAACCACGGAGAGCTCCAGAAATACCGATTCATACACCGACATGAGGACATGCAGTATCCCCGAACATGAATCGGAGGATATGTACTGGGGCCTTTGAGCTATTAGTAAGTATACTGACTTCTAGTAATATACCCCACGAGCCATGCTTAGGCGTATCTGCCAACAGGACCAGCTTATTTAAGAGCAAGCAAGTCATAAAGCAGACCATGGTACAATGAAATTCTTGACTAACATACGGGTCACCATGCTGTCCATTTCCACCGTCCGAGAAAGAGCGTAGCTATTATTGACACTAAGTAGATGTAGCGGGATGGATGCTTTACAGAAAGTCCGATTGTCCTTGACGAACAGATACGAGATTCATGATATGCAACGGCTAGGAGTCGAAGAGCAAGCGTGAAGAATCGAAGGCACCACGTACTTAGATAGAGCCCGATGCGAACCCAGTTCTATGCAAACACGTGGGTCAGATGAGATATGAAGGCAAGAGACTCTGTAGCGACTCACCCCTTGCAATGGTTATTGGACGAAGAAGGTATGCACGAAAGGTACCGACACCATGAGCACGCAGCATAAGGGTCGGATGTGTAAAAGTTGCGTAGCAGGACCACGAACAGCACAATCGCCAATGGGACAGCGATGAGACGCAGAGCAATTATGATCGTACGATGACGAGTGGAAGGGCTGATGATCGGGTAGAGAGCCATGCCAACCAGGAGACCCATGAGAAGACCGCCGAGGTGAGCGAAGTTGTCCACATCTGGTGCGAAGTGCGTCAGTCGAGTCTGCCCAGAACGTGCAGAGGCACACTTACAAGGAATGAATCCAATCGCAACACCAATAACCAACTCGATGATCATGAAGACCAGCTTCTTGCCCGGCTGGTAAGTGTATCTCCAGTGAGCGAAGAGGTCCACCCAGGCGACCTTAACCAAGCATAATCAGGTAATGTCTTTCAAGGACGTTCCGATATATAATTACTGCGACAGTTCCGAAGATGGCGCCACTCGCACCAACCGACGGAGAGCCAACCAACGAGAAGTTGCCGCCGAGGACATTACTACGTTGCGGTCAGCAAGACCATTCGATCGGTAGTAGACAACAGTCATACCCAAAGATCCCAGCGGCCAAGTAGAGGATGAGGAACGCGATCGTTCCCATCTCCCGCTCAACTTGCGCAGATACGGTCATTTGCGCGAGCATGTTCAGCAAGAAGTGAATCAAGCCAGCATGAAGGAAGATAGGCGTGATAAACCTAAGCTCCGGTTGATCATTATCTCCTCATAACAAACAGTTGCTCGTCAAGGCCGCACCTGAACCATTGATCGGGCACCTCATTGTGAAACCCGCCAAACCCACAAATATCCTCCAACGAACACAGCTGCGTTGCAGGATTGTCGGTGTTGTTAAGACCTAGATGATGAGATGTGATCAGCATCCATCACATAACATGACAAATGAGACACTGACAAGGAACTGCCGTCGTTATGGGGAAGTCTGTGACATTCTTCATGCAAGGCGGGAACCGTGCGCCAAGCTCGATCAATGCGGACGACGAGGGACCCAGCATGGGATTTACTACAGGCTATACTGCGGTCACGCTTCCAGAGGCGCGTATATGCGAGCAATAACGGGTACCTTGAATGAAAACGGCGTTCTTTGCGCCTTCTGGTTCGTTACTAGCTCATCAATGAGAATACCCAGCATCACTGCCGACAACGCCCATGCTGTTGTCAAGTGTCAGAGAAGCATGCCCTGGCAAGGATCCGGTTACGCACCTGCTATAGGGTACCTCTGAATCCCAACGCCCCTTTTCTTGTCCTCTATTCGCTGGGCCAAGGGGTAGAGTCCGAAGTACCTTTGAAACATATTTGGTCTTGCGCTCATCATCTGCCCAGACTTGCCAGCGGGTATCGTGAAGGACTCCTCCGCAATGTCTACTGGGCCTTCAGACGGAGACTCACTAGGTGAGACGCAATAATACGTACCCATGTCCTCATAACGCGTCTGGCGAGTATATTCCTGGGGCTGGATGTATGCCTCCGGCTTTGGAGTGAACGGATCATCGAGCTTGGTCTCGGACTGGTTGGGGCCACTTGGATAGTACTTCAAGTTCTCATCCGTGTAGCTATAGCGATAGTCGGAATCATAGACGGGGTTGTGGAATTCGTGCGACGCGCTCGGTTCGTCTCCGTGGGTGAGGAGCGGCTTGGAATCAGACTCAGACTCGTGATCGCTAGGATGGGGCATCGCAGACATGGCGGTGGTTCGTTACAGAGGAGCGTAATGACGAAGGGTCACAGGACGGGGTGTCGGGGGAGAGAGAAAAGGGGACGGAGAAGGAGAGAAGGAAGCAGCGCGGTAATGAGACAGGGATCGGGATGCTGCAAGTACATATATACATGGCAGGCGACATGTGTCTGCAGTGCTCACGCCCGTACGTACTGCCTTGTCCACACCCCGCCAACACTAGCGCCCGCGCCCGCTGCCTATTTCACAAATGAACACCACCCGCATGCGCTGCTATTTTATTCAGAGCGTTCCATCCGCATTTCACTTTGACTGTGACTCCAACATCGACCATCGCGGGTCTGCCATGGCGAGGCCCCTTTGTCCCAGTCGACATACACCCCGAGGTTACCAAACGGGTGCTGCGCCGCGGCTGTGCCATATACTCGCAGGGACCACCCGCAGCCAGTGTTCACGTCGAATCTGAATTGCTAGTTTCTTTTTCACGAGCGATCAGCGCAGCAAGAAATGTTCGGCTTTCGGTGCCTATATCTTACTTCTCCCTAGGACGAGCCGAGTTCGAATCAAATTACGAGGGCAAACACTTCTCTCACTCGATTACAGGATTGATTCGCGCGTACGCGTGCGATCATCTCTCAATCAACCGGTTTGCCTTCGCTTTCCTTCCACCTGGCCAGTAATGTGTTGCTGGGCAAACCGAACGGGTCGACCACTTTGTGCGCGACCTCTGCACCTGCAACCGGCAACCCTGTAGGATCAAGGAGGCCGAGCTGCAAAATAATCTCAGGTCACGTTACGGGAACTTGATGAACACCGCACCTGTACGAGAAGAGACGCTTGGTCCCAGTAGCTACGCGTCCTCATTCAGTCGTGGCGCCATCGTAGTACTCCTATATAGACTTACATATGCCTGTGTAAGCGGCGTTGTCAGCTAAGCTGTCGTTGTATTCTCGAGAGCGAGCTTACTCGAACGTCAGTTTGTCTCCTCTAAACGCGACAACGCCCACCAGTGCTATTTCCAGCCGCTTGCCAGTAGGTTTGATGCCCGGCAAGAAGTAGTCGATTTCCTGAGAGAAGCACGGTTGAAGTCAGCACGTGCGTCCGCACTCGGAGATGAATTCGCTTTTACTGACAGTCGTGTGAGTGCATTTAAATATCATCTCGTCGATGATTCTGTCCGCGCCGACTACCGAAACCGTAGCGCCAGTGGGTCAATAGATCCGCACAGGGTCTGCTATTCCTCCGAGACGGGTCAGGGACGTACTCGTGCGAGAAACCGTAATCAATTCAGTGTCTGACGGGGTGACCTGATGAGGCAGTAGTGTTACTTGCGCAGCAGATCCACACAGGATTGCGAAGCACTCACATCCTCCTTGACAAAGTGATACTAGGTCCGTATATTCCCCGACGGGTGTCTCTCAGCCGCGTGCGTTTGCCACGGACGCCGAGGAACGGACCTTGTAGAACCGGGCTAATTCCTCATATCCTACGCCTCCGGTCATCGTGGCAACGTGGTTCACATACGGCGTGAAGACCTGCAGGCCAGGGACGCTCAGTCAGTGACGGACTGTTTGAACCCCCTTTCTGGCAAGGCTGCGGAGGAGCATCTAGTACGCACCATCGTAGCCATCGTCTCTATTCAAGGAAACCGGAAATGATGCTATCTCAGTCTCATCGCGGTCCGACGAGCGCATGAACAGAGAGACGTACTGAGCGCATCCCGTTCCTCGAATTCCTGAAGTGTGGTATAAGTACTCAGAAGGCTCTTGTCGGAAACCACTCTCGGCCGCGCAGGGGCCGAGAACTCAGTACATCCAAACTCACGTAGTACGCGTGCTTCTCCCAGAGCTTCTCGAGCGGGAAGTGTGGTCCGAGTTCCCTTCGAAGCAGCGCAAGCGTCCGCGTGTACGAAAGGTTGTTCGCCGAGCGTAAGTGCGGAGCGATCGTCCTGATCTTCCCGCTCGCGTGGTCGATCGGGGGTCCAGCCTCGAACGGGAAGGGGGGCGAAGCCGAGACGAGGGGGTACGTGAAGACAGTCACCGGGGGTGGCTTCGAGGTCGGGATCCCGGCCGCCTTCTTCTCGGCAAGTTCTATGAGGGAAGCATGGAGAGCTTCTTGTTTGGCGGAAAGGTGGAATATGGTACTGTAGATCATCATGTCGATTGGTACCAGCCGCGAAGCAAGACACCATCGCACCGCAGCCGAAAACTCACGGAATAGTGGTGCTATCGGCGAAGTCAAGGATGAGACCACTGCCGTCTTCGATCTGGGGGCAATAGTGGGCGAAGGCCTTCAACTTCCCTGCACCGAGCACAGACTTCGCGAAGCTTAGATCCGCGCTCTCCAGCCCGTACGTCACCAGTGCCCACTGGGTTTCATGTCCGATTTTACCATGAACTTCTGCCAATCCGGCGGCCAAACTCTCGGCAGTGCTGGGATAGTGTACGAGAATGACGTCGTAGCCCTCTTCGCTTAGCTGTGCCGGCGGGTAGTGAGCGATCGCATATGATTACAGAATGCGCAAGAGATCTTACTTGTTGGCCCCACGAACTGTGCGCCTCAGGAAGGAGGAGCACCAGAGTTGCCGGTTTAGCTACGGACGCGACGGGGTTTGCAAAAGTACGAGACATTGTGGTCCGCACGACAGCAACGCGGATGGTAGACTCTCTCAAGTATGGTGCCTCCGAGACGGTGGGAATCTACACGACTGCGTGGGCATCACCTTAATAAGTGCTCGCAATCTGCTAGCGACGGCCCGCGCCAGCGGACCGTCAAGCAAGAGCATATATTGACCTGTCTGTGGTCCATTCAGGGATGCAGCGCTGCAACTTGAGACATCAATGTTCCATCAATGTCCTTGCCAAAGTGATTGAAACTGACTTACTGAATCCTGCATACCTCCGGGCTCGAGAAGTAAGAATATAGAGGTTAATCAGGACGATCACTTTCCTCGTGATAAGGGCCAACCTCAGATCTCATCATGAAGAGATCCATGCCTTTACGTGGAAAGAAGCTACAGAGTGCAATAGCTGGACCTGCGACGGTCCCGTAGTCATGATGGTTGAAAATGAACAAAAGCTGTTGCTCAAGCGCCTTTGGGTTATCGGACTCAACGCGAACGAGCGGGTATGCAGAAGGAGAATAGAAAGCAGCAATATGTACGTACATCTCAGCGGACAGCAATGCAACATCGATTACAACTCAGGTCCAAATTCCGTCCACGCCCGTCACGATACCAGTGACGCGTCCCTATGGTCTATCGGAGTACCACCCGCCATGCTCGTCCTCCCTCTACTCCGTCCTGATGGAGCTCGAGTCAACGCAGTGAGGTGGACGGCGGTGTTGATCCTCAGCGTTCCTTGCCCATCATCGTCTTCTCCATCCCCTTGATGTTCGTCAGACGAGTACGGCGGCGGTCTCTCCTCTTCCTCGTCCGGCTCTGGCTCCACCGGTCGCGTCCACCGCGCCGCCGAGACGCTGCCGTCCACCCACAACAGTGTCGTTGGTCCGATATCGCGCAACTTCTTGCTAAATTTCCAGTCCATTGCCCCTCGGTTCCCAAAGCTCGCGCGACTCGTACTCCGGCTGGAGCCGTCAACACTTATCCGGTGGTTCTTCTCCTCGCTGAGGCTCGCGGGCTTCTTCGGAAGAGCCCCGAGCATGCGTGGATCAGAGGGGAGCAAGAGGGGAAGCATGTATCGAGAATCCAGGAGCTCCCCCAGCGGTTCCGGAGCTTTGGCAGGTTCCCAGAACAGCTTTTCCTGTGACCGGTCAAAGAGCGCGTCGATAGAGCGCTGCGCTGCGGATTCGATTGACGGTGCTATTGACGCTTGTTCGGAATTCAAGGGCGCTTCATGGAGAGATGGAGATGCGCTGCTCTCCTCCCGCTCTCGTTCGCGTTCGCCGATCTAACATTGTTTCAGATAGAGATGAGTAACCCAGAGCCTTTGATCGTAACAGCAAATATCGCCGCTCACCTCTTTCCGCAGCTGCGCTACACCCACCTTGACCCGGTGCCGTTCCCAATCTTTCTGCAGTTGTTGCAAGTACTGATTGCACTCCTCTGTCATACGACCCTCGTTGACCTCGTACTTGTAGTCTCGTACAGCGCGGCGCATCTAAATACGGGTCAGTCCAGGTCACAATCAGTCCAACTCAGGTAGACAGACCTGCAGAGGATTTAAATGCTTCATGTTCTGGATGGTCGCAATTAGATTGGCGAACTCCGTGATGGACGACAAACACTACAGGATATATAGTCAGGTTTCGAAAGGAACATGGGAAAGCAGAACATACCTGTAGCCACATCAAGAGGTCGTGGACAGGCGCGAAGTGCGAGCCTATGTTCTTCGGCAGCTCCATGTTGGCAATCCACTCTTCAATGACGCTGAGGTTCATGCTGATCTGGAGGGCTCGTGACCTGCGGCGGATAGTAATTCACATGGTGCACCCGATATGGTCAGAATGGGAGACTGACCGGCACAGATACTTCTTCCTCGTAAGAATACGATTGAATATCTCGCCTAGCATATCGTCAGTGAAATATGCGACTTGACGCTTTATGAGACTCACTTGAGGTCCAATACATAACCTGAGACCAGAACTGAGTGATTATAGCGGGGTTGATGCCGGCCATGGTAAGAAGCGTATGCAGCGCGGTGATGAACGAGATGATGTCCTTCGGTGACGTCGTAGGTTGCTGAGGGTCAAATAAGGATTGCAAGGGGGTTGCTGTAGATCCACCACGGTTGCGCGTGAACGTCTGCCGAAGGGAAGCAAAGCCCCCTCTGACATTCTGAGGAGATGCCGCAGGTTGGGGAGACGGAGGCCTGCTGACTTGTGTAGGGGACATGGGTGGGTTCCCTCGAGGCGTACTTGATGTGACCGCGCCATTCACCTTCTTCTTGCCAGCGAACGACCGCAAGAACGACCATTCGCCTTCGAACTGGATAGAGTCAAATTCGCTGGACGCTGGACTGTAGTCCAACATTGCGGCATCGAGAAGTTGGTCTATTCTCCGTTCGGCGAAGCGAATTACGAAGACTGTACCAGAGGTCAAATGAGTCGAGAACGCACATAGTACAGATACACGCACCGAAAACGGAGTTCAGGATCTCCTCGATCAATGACAGAGAACCGAGACTCTCGCACGTCTGATTGATGGCTTTGTCACAGCGCATGAGATGTAACCAAACAGTGGTGTTGTACAGCCAGAATATGAGATAAGTCGGGTCCTCGGCATGGTTCTGCACGTCGGGTGCTCAGAATCAAGCCGCGTACCCTGTGAAAAGAAGTACGATCACTTACGAAGAAGACATCTTCAATGGCGTCGGTAGCACCGATGATCAAATCCTCGACCCAGTTGTCATCGCAACTCAGGCACGCGAACCGCGTAAGCATATACAATGCGTTCGCGGGTTCGGCGTTCCGGAGTTGGGGCCGGAAGTCACTAATCAGGGACTGGTAGATGTGCGGTAGGGCCATAGGGGAAAACACAAGCATCGACGAGAAATCTGGCGGTGGAGTCTGTGGTTCGCATTGAGAGACAACGACGTAGCACGATGTCAAGTAAACTCACGAGTGTGAGTTCGCTAGGGGCCTCGTCATCGCTATCTTCGTCCGTGTCGAGTGAGTAGAGGGCATCCTCGTCCCCCCACCACTTAGGATTAACACCGAGAACCTTCTCGATATCCTCTTGGACGTGTCTTCGCTTTCCCAGTCGACGCATACGCTTCTCGAGGATCCGACGTTGCTCTTCCATTCGGCCACCTTGCCACCCTGCTTCTCGCATCGCTTCTTCAAGTAGCAGTGCGACATCTTCCCGTCCGGGCACAGTAGAGTGGGCAGTCACGATGTCAAGCGCAGTCAACCCACGCCTGGTAATGGCAAGGGGCGACGATCCATGTGTGAGGAGATAGGACACGAGCGTGGGCGGAGAGAGCAGGGAGGCGTAATGCAGTGGGGTCCAGCCGGCTACACAAATCCACTACTGAGGTGTGCACATTTCCAGTTGGGCAACGGACGTACCACTGTCGGCAACATTCACGTCGCAGCCCTCCGACACTAGGAGCCTGACGCATTCCTCGCGTTCGATGTCGCGGTCAGAGTCGGAGCCGAAGCCGAGGATGGCAGTACTGATTAGCCCGAGGCCGTCCTCGTCCTGCTTGGAGAGATCGACGAACTGTTGCGCCTGCGAATCCTGGAGGAGGAAGGACAGCAAGGAGAGGTCTGCGAACGCGCACGCACGCACCAGGCAGTGCGCTACGAGCTCCGCCTTCTGCGAAGGAGCGAGGCCGACATGGTGAGATAACAGATCCGAGATCTGGGCATTGGTCGGGTAGAGAGGTTGTAAGTCTGGCTCAACCGTGAAATCGACCGGGGAGAAGCTAGAGGCCTCCATGCCAACTACGACGTGTATGCTCGGTCGGCGTCGGTCTTGCACAAACGGGTTAGGAGAAGGCTGATGGAGCGCGTTCGCGGGACCCTATGGGGGTTGCGCGCCGTATGACCGGGTATGATGCCGTAGTAAGCACTGAGCCACTGCCGAGGGACACGTTATTATATGAAGAAGAAATCAACGAGTAACGAAGTCTAGATGTGCATGAACGGCGTCGGTGGATGGGGTGCACCAGTCTTCATTGCGACGGACACAACCGTCTATGGGCGCTTCGGATACATTGCCTACAACACGTGCTCCGACTATGTAACGGTATTCTCTGAGCTTTTGGTCGCGGACTCGGCCAGACTCCCGATTTTTGCCTACCATCTGCCGTCCTTGCTACTGTCTATCTTCCCCGTCCTGGTTCACATGATGCCGCCCGCGAAACGACAGAAGACCTCGGATGATGAAATCTCGGAAACAGAGAATGACGAAGAGATCCTTTCCGGCTCTGAACAGGACGAGTACTCGTCCGATGCTGGATCCAGCGTCGTTGCAAGCGAACCGGACACGGAAGACGAGATCGCCGATGCAAAGCTCGCCAAGTCCAAGAAGACCTTGAAGAGAAAACGGCGCGCTACAGACGCTGTCAATTTCGGTGCGACTCTGCAGTCGCTGCTCACCACAAATGCACCTGCAGCTCCTCTGTCGCTCAAGCCCTCCATTGCAAAGAAGCGAAGGGATGAGAAGTTAGAGGCGAAGGGAAAGCATGTGTTACAGATAGAGAAGAAGGAAAAGGAGGACCGGGGGCGGATAACGGACGTTATTGGTGGGTGGGGAGGGGAGAGCGAAAGGGCATTACGGAAAGTCGCGCAGCGAGGAGGTTTGTGTTCTATATTATTCCCGCTTCTTAGGCTGATTGCTTTCATGCGCCTTCTGCAGTTGTGAAGCTCTTCAACGCTATTCAGCAATCACAGGCCGCTTCTGCCGCTGCAGCGGAGGAACTGAAATCAAATCGTGGCACGGGTAAGCCAACTCTCCCTGCTCCCGCCATCCACGACAAAAAGAAGAAGGGCAAGCGCCAGGACAACATCATTGGAAGAGGGAAAGAAGGTCGGTACGCATTTCATACATCTGGCGAATACCTTGCTGAGACGCTCTGCAGCGACGTTGGCTCAAGACGACTTCTTGGACATCATTCGATCCGGCGGCATCGTATCCAAGGCGTGAATATTCTACGTGCTGCAGCTAGTGCCGCGTGTAGCTACTCCGCTAATGGACTGCTCGTGCCAATACACGGTGGCTAAGCTCTTGTACTCGATATTGGCCACCATGCATATCATCATGATCTCCGCTGCGAAGTTCAAGATGGAAACACGCCAGCTCTGTTATCCCTATAAATTGTGACATATTTCCGGTTTGTCGGTAGGATTTTGTGGTTTTCAGGCGTTTCGGATGAGAGCTATGCCAGTGAGCGACGCATCGAATGAACGGGCGGGACCCCGGGCCGCAAAAAGCGCCCGCCCGCCTTGATTGCGCATGATGGTGGGAAGCTTGCCCTGAAGTCTTCTGGTCACATAAAACTTTTGCCTCCAATTTCCGTCGCGTTCCCCATGGTCTGTTGCTTTCTGCGCTCGCTATTAGCCCTCAACTAATGGTCTTCCGGTCACCAGCCTAGCCAGCAGAAGGCGAAGATCTATCAGCAAGAGTGGGAAAGGCGGCTACACGATGTTCAAGTGTCAAAAGAGTGAGTGTTCAATTCTGATATCAATGGCGGCGACGTTCCTAGGATGAGCAACTTCATTGGGAATCTCTCTGAATATCCTTGAAGAGTCAAACATTTGCATGTATTATCTGACTTTCAGCGTCGCCCTCTTGCTTTGTGAGCTAATATAATCCACATACTAACCTCCCTTTCGCGCAGTGACCTAAATCGGCTTGTCATGGACTTCCTCGTCATCGAGGGGTACAAGTCTACAGCTGAAGAGTTCAGCAAGGAGGCGGGTATGGATGCGCCTGTAGACTTCGACTCTATCGAGAACAGGATGAACATAAGGGAGGCGCTTCAGCGCGGTGATGTCGGTGATGCGATAACCCGGGTGAACGACTTGAACCCTGAGGTGAGTATCTGCGCTCAGTCTCTCTGATGTGCTCCCCGAGATAGCCGCGAAAGGATTAAACATTTCATGCACCACGCTGAGGCCCCTAGGGCCCATGGTGAGACTAATCACCAAAACTTCAGTCTTCAATATGATGCCCTATCTGCGCGCTCCTGCTAGGCTTGATGCTGATACGGCACTGCATTTGTAGATACTCGACACGAATCCATCATTATATTTCCGCCTTCAGCAGCAGAAACTCATTGAGTTCATCCGCCAAGGCCAGATAGCGGAGGCGCTCCAGTTTGCCCAGGAGGAGCTTGCACCTCGTGGCGAGGAGAGCCCTGAGTTCCTTGCTGAGCTTGAGCGTACTATGGCTCTGCTCGCTTTCGAGTCGTCACCCATGATGCCGTCATCCGTGAGCGAGCTGCTGTCAACAGCCCAGCGAATGAAGACTGCGGCCGAGGTGAACGCCGCGATCCTTGAGAGCTTCAGCCAAGGGAAAGAGGCTAAGCTCGTCGGTTTGCTGCGGCTGCTTTGTTGGGGCGAAGCCCTGCTAGAAGAGCGTGCGGATCTGCCAAAGGTGTGCTCCGTACAATCATGGAATTGGCTTGAATTGACTGACGAATGATGGCTTGCAGCTTGACCTAAACGATGGGACGTTTGGTGGGCGAGCAAGCAGATAGGTGGCGCGCAGGGTCCATAGGCTGTGTGGTTTCGATACGTGTATGTATTTGTACGGACTTTGTAACATGGACAGTTGGTACCGCTCGGCACACGCGAGTCCCTGAGAGGCATGAATGAAACATGAAACCGGGAGATTTAGTGAGATTGTACGGTAGGTACGAGGACAACAATCAGATGATCGTGAGGGGGAGCCTGACAGGTTCATGATATGGTGATCTGGCGGGATGTAGAAATGAGGCTTCGATGGCTAGATCGTGCCCGGTCGCAGCAGGGGGCCTGTTGGGCACGGGTGCCATGGAATGAGCTGAAAGAAAGGCCGGGAAAGCCTCGCGCTGAGAGGCCCCCGTAGCATCCGGGTGGCTGATTGTCGATATTGGCCCGAATGAGCCGGAGAAGGGGGCAATTGGAGTAAGGAGGCGACCATGAGGAGTTCATGTGCAGAGGAGTGGAATGCTAGAAGGGCTTTGCGGGAGCGCTATGAAGACGGAGGTTGGGAACGAGGCGGCGAGACCCAGTGCTAAGCGAGCGACAGGCGCCTGTCAGCATGGCGGAGGCGGCGCCGGAGACGTGCGAACCGAGGTCAGACGGAGGTGGCGGCGGTTCGGACTCGCGGGGGTCGGTATGCCGATTGCTGACTAAGCCGGCGGTAGCCTTTGGTGCCTCTCGCATGGTCGCCTTCTCGTCGTTTAGCTCGTCGACGCCCCCGTCCCTCCCTCCGCGTCCTCTGCATTCACAGCCACCCACGCCGTCGGAGCAGGCTCTCTCCCTCGACGGGCCCTGGTCAGTCTCTCTCTTGACCCCCATATGCTCCTCGCTGAGGCCCTTTCCATCGCCAGTGATCGCACACGCACTCCCGCTTGCTTGCCCGGCAGTCCTTTTGCCGACGTCCACCCTCGCTCATGGCAATGATGTCCGACGACGCGCGATCGATTCACACCAGGCAGCCTCGCCGGAGACGGGTCCTCGTCGTCAGCAATGCATCCCCTCCCGAGTCAAGCAGCGACGAGGACCTTCGCCCCGAACCACAACCCAAGTCTTTTCCTCGACCTCTACCATCGCCTTCTAGCTCGCATTCGTATACGGAGCCGATCTATCCTGAGCGGCATTATGGCACTGGCAGCAACTCGCACATCCCTACCCGCTTGCACACTACCGATATCCGTTACCCATCCTCGCACTCAAATCCCTCCAACCCTGCCCTTTCGTCACCTTCTAGCGCCAGCTCGCCTGCTGCAGATCTCACCCCCCCTCCCAGCACCCCTGGTCTCGGAAGCACTTCCCTTCATATCTCTGACGAAGGCACGATACGGCAGGACATGATCAATCCCGTGGCCTCAGACCGTTATGAGAGCGCGCCTTCAGTCTCGCGCCCGGCAAAGTTGGCTGAACGCATGCGCTCGCAAGGGCCAGGTCAGCTCCCTCGCAGAAATTCGTCTTCCGGCTCTCGTCCAGCCACGGTATGTAGCGACCCGTCATTACCTCAATGATCAGTCCTGCTAACTTGCCAATAGTCACCGACTGTATCCACGACGGATTCGCATTTCCCAGGTGTCTATCGCCCCGGCCCGATGGACAAGGTAATCGTGCTTGTCACGACAGACGCAGAGAACTTGCAAATTGTAGATATTACCGGCGCCATGACCGCTGCCTTCATTCGTGAGCGGATCTTCACAAAGGTGCGCGTTCTGTCAAGTTGGACGGAGAGTCATATCGTGACCTACGATGTCTTTTGACAAGTTGCAAATCTCGGACGAGGACCAGGCCAAATTCTCCATTTACCGGACGGAGATTGGACAGTATGCTATCGGCGATGCGTTGAGCGACGAGCAGTTGTTCGCGCTCTGCAAACAGAATGGCGATCAGACGGGCAAGCTGAAGCTGCTCGTATCTCATTCTTCCGCATTTGTGCATGAACCTGGCCCATACGACCCGCCATCATCGTCTACCGTGAACACGATCCCACCCCCGGTCCTTCCCCAACAGACACTGTATGCACCCCTCCGCCCCAGGAGAATCCGACAAGGGAGCCTGTCTTCCGCCAGTGAACCCCACCACGCTGAAGTTGGGTATGAGGCGTCGGTATCGGACGATCTTGAGCCCGGCGACCCAGATTGCTGTCCACGAGACGCACAGGATTACAGTCGTCCGCCTTTACATGCCCGTGCGCTGCCCATCCCGAATCAACGACCGTCTTCTCCCAATGGTTATCACAGATCTCGTTCTCCCGCCGCAGGTCTCCTTTCCCCAGAACGCCATCGTGACCCGTACCATTCCAGCATCGGTGCTTTCCCTGGCTCATCTCCTCAAGGTACTCGCTTTGCCGATGATCCTCATCCTCTGCCCCCTCTCCCTCTCGAGGCACACGCTGCGTCTCATCCAGAAACTCCCACGGAGCGCGAAAGGAGTCACACCAATGACGGTCAGATCTCTACTTACAACAGTGGATGGCGGAGGGGAGAGAGAGAGGAGCGAGAGCGAGAGCGCGGCAAGCGTCGTGACCCTGTCCGGAAGGATAGTGGTCGGTCGCGCAGGGCTGAACAGGAGGAGAGTAGGCCACGGCCCGATCCGTGGACATTGGTGCCTGCGGACGTACCTTCCAGCGGGTATAAGAAGGATCGCCCTACTACTCCCCAAGAAAGCCGGTCAAAAGCGGGTTTCCCGATCACGCCTCCTTCTGGTATCGGCCTTGGTTATCGCAATCCGCAGAATGTCAGTGGTGGTTCCGGGGAGTCGCCTTCAGCTAGTTTCCCGATTAAAGACTTAGGCTATCGCGGCGGTTCCGGAGAGTCGCATCCACGACGAAAGCCTCTCCAGGTACCCACCAGCTGGCTCACGAAACACACTTATGCCCCCACGAAGTCCGATTATAAACCCATCCAGTCGCCTCCGGCGAATAGCCTCATGCGTCATGGAGCGAAGAGCATGACTGATATGCGGGGCGCATTCAACAAGCATCCGTCCAGTCTCCAGCCAGGTGGTCGATCGTCAAGACCGCCGCCGCCACCACCACCACCTCTGCCGTTGATCACTCGCCCGTCGACAGGTGGTAGCACAACAGGTGTATCAGGTGGTTCTTCTCTTCCAAGTGCCTCTCCTTCCGTGGGCGCGTCCTCCGCCTATTCCGAACAGACTGCGTCCGACATCGCGCGAACGGTCCTTTCTCCTTCGGGGTCGTACGCTCGCCAGATCGCAACCTCGAACGCGAGTCCGTCGACGACTACTGCCAGCTACCTCACATCTCCCGCACAGCAGGAACCTTTTTCCCGCCCCCACTCGGCCCTCGGCGAGTCCAGTCCTGCTCAGCCGCGTTACACACATTCTCCCCAGATCTCGGAGCCAACCTACGACTCCTTCGTTCACCGGCAACCCTCTACACCTTCTCACGCCCACAGCAGCTCTGGTACCTTCTTGTCGTATCGGGACGACGTATCGCGCACCGTTGCGCCACCGTCGCAGGATCTCAGCGTTGGCACGGCAACAGGGGATCGCCCGCTCCGTCCGCAGCGAACGCCACCTCGTAGCCCTGTCGGATCGTCGACCTTCACCCAAGGTCAGCATAGTCTGTCCGAGTACAGCACTATGTCAGCCAGTTTGCCTGGTGATGGCCTCGCCAAACGCGGCGCGATTGACGAAGACGGCGGCTCGCACACTATGCGGGCGGATGACCGCAAATGGTTGGAGGGCTTCATTGACGAGAACCTCGTAGAAGGGACTGCGAGACCGCCACCGAGACATCCCCCTGCGCCCTTGCAACAGCTGCCGACGCCACCATCTACCACTACTACGGAAATCCTGTCAACTTTGTCGTCAGCTTCAACGTTGGCCTCCCTTAACGGCAACCAGCGTGACGAAGAATATTCTGACAGCGACGACGAAGGGAATGCCACGCTTTGGGCCAAGCCACCAACGAAAAAGGATAAGCCTGCGGAGCTATTGCAGTCGACCGCTGCGCAGAAGACCCGACCGCCGTTGACCCCTCTCAGCATTGAAAGTTCGCCTAACTCAGCGCCGAACGGCCTCCCGCCAGTACACAGCTACGACTATGGGAGATCCTCGAATCAGCCTCTCCCCTTCCTCGCTTCGCCTCCTCCCACCTCGCGGGAGCCGCGCACGCCAAGGCGGCAAGGCGCCCAGAAAAAGCACAAGGATCGTATCAGCAAGTTTGACAACAATTTCGATGTCACCTGGGCTCCCCGTCCGCCGCCCGAGGTTATGTACGAGCGGCTCGAGGAGTACTTCCCCGAGCACGATCTCGACAAGCCCGTCATCGAAGCTGCGTCGGGTGGCACGTCCCCGACGGCAACGGAGCTTCCTGCGGTGCCCATGCCGCCACAGCAGCGCTTCAGACACAAGAAGTCCATTCGTGTTGTCGCTGCGGAGCACAAGCGTCAGCTCGACCGGACTTCGCGCGGGGACGACTCCACCGTGGCGCCGATGTCGCGCAAGCGGCACACGAAGATGTGGGGCGGCAAGCTCGAGGAGCTGACGACGGAACAGGGCAAGGGTCCGAGCTCGTCCACCGCAGACCCTTCCCCGGGCGGTGCGAAACGTGAGTGATGATTCGTTTCATCTCCAAGGAGAAGGACGTACGCTGACGCTGGTGCTTAGCCATCTTCCGTTGGGTACGTGGAGAGCTGATTGGCAAGGGGACGTATGGACGCGTCTACCTGGCGCTGAACGCGACGACTGGTGAGATGATCGCGGTGAAGCAAGTGGAGATCCCGAGGACAGCTAGCGATAGGGAGGATTCGCGTCAAGTGACCGTCGTCGAGGCGCTCAAGTTGGAGAGCGAGACCTTGAAGGACCTCGACCACCCCAATATCGTGTCGTATCTTGGTTTTGAGGAGACTCCCACCTTCTTGAGCATGTGCGTAGGGTTGTTCTATATTCCTGTTGTTGTCTGCGTGCTGACGTCTCATCCTCCAGCTTCTTGGAATACGTACCCGGTGGCTCCATTGCCAGTTGTCTCCGGAAGCACGGCCGTTTCGACGAGGAAGTCACGAAGTCGTTCACTGGCCAGATCTTGAGTGGTCTTGAATATCTCCACTCCAGAAATATTCTGCATCGGGTACGCACCATCATGTCCGTGTCATACATGTTCGTTACCAACCGCTGCTATAGGATCTCAAAGCGGACAATATCCTAGTCGAGACGACCGGTGTCTGCAAAATCTCGGACTTCGGTATCTCCAGGCGTACGGACGACATCAACATGGCTGCAGCGTATACGTCCATGCAGGGCACAGTGTTCTGGATGGCGCCCGAGGTAGTGAACTCCAAGGGTAAGGGTTACAACTCCAAGATCGACATCTGGAGTGTGGGTTGTGTGGTTTTCGAGATGTGGACGGGTCAGCGGCCGTGGTCTGGTCAAGAAGCCATGGCCGTCCTGCTTCATGTGAGTCCACTGTGTTTATCAATCGCCAGACCTGTTGCTCATGTCGAGCGTTGTGCAGTTGTACCAGACCAAGCAGGCTCCTCCAGTACCTGCTGGTGTCACATTATCGACACTCGCGGATGACTTCAGGCTGAAGTGCTTTGCTGCGTATGTGGTAGTCTTTTGCTTGGTCTGCAAGTCTTAACATCGGCTTCAGTGATCCGGACTTGCGTCCCACGGCCGCAGAATTGCGGAGGCATCCCTACCTCGAGCTCATGCCGGGCTGGACCTTCAATGGGTTCAAGTAGTCGGGTCGTGTCGCACAAGCCAACTGTGTCGGGTTTGCCATCCGCAGGTCGCATTCTTATATCTCAGACATCCTTCGCGCTGTTACATCTCTATCTTGTTCGACTTTCATCCACACCTTCCATTATCTTCCCATACTCATCCTCACCGTCATCGTCATGCTTTATAGTACCACATCGCATGTCTGTGTTTCACCTCTGGCCAAGCATGTCACATATATCCCCCTTGCAACATATACACCGTGTAGCACTTTAATCGCACTAGGAGACGGAATGCACGGACACTACGTTATGAACTTTGACAAAATCAGCATGTACAGGATGAAGTCGCACGACATGAAAATACCACCTATCGCTATGCACATTCCTATATCCTCTACTTCACCGGATCGTTTGCCTATGATTCCCCGGGCGCGCTCTTGTATGATAGAGTTAGCCTCTACAATGTTCAGTTTACCCCGGAGCTCTGTCCTCGAGATCTCCTTCTGCCTTGTTCTCGTGGATGGTGCTTTGCAGGGCCTGCATGTCGGATTGCCTATAGACTCTTGGGCCCTCCACCGTCATATACGGCTCTAGGCGTGTTCAATTCTTGTCGCTCGCTCATTTCCTCGCGCGCCTACTGGGCGCCTGCTGACCTGGATTCAAGGTCAGATCAAGCGCCTGTAGCACAGCGAGCAGAGGTGCGCAGGCAGCGGGTGCAGCGAGATCGACGTTTCCGTCCTATTCTAGGTTTGTTATACCCAGAAAATCTGTCCAGAAAGTGGATGGAGACGTCGGCAGATCGTTATAGACTTGTTGACCGAGAATAATTGTACACAATGCGCCCAAATCGGAACCAGATCCGGCACGACACGGTTCACTGGCCACCTGGGGTTGCCACTGTAAGCCTTGCGGGACGACTCCGCGTCTCGAGTCATGGAGCTCTCTATCTTTCGAATTGTTAAGCTTTCGCGTCGCTCCTCAGTCCCAGCTCGCGACCCTGATGCGGTCGTGTTGCACCCGCTGCCTGCACACCTCTGCTCGCTGTGCTAGTACAGGCGCTTGATCTGACCTTGAATCCAGGTAGGCAGACGCCCGGTAGGCGCACGAGGAAATGAGCGAGCGACAAGAATTGCAGCGAATGTAAAAATCAGCGTCGCATGCCCCGCGCCGGGTGGTGTGCTCGGATCAGCGGCAGGCACTTGCCGAGCCCCGCCAGCCTGCTCTCCGGCCACCTTCCAGCTCGGGGACACGCTCGCGGTGACTGTTCGAGACGTGCCCCGACGAGCAATGCCGCTTTTCGAGCTACAGAATACTCGATCTCTTACCTGGTATGTTCCCAACACAGATACCCGATATATTCAAGTGCTTCCAGAGGTGGAACAGAGTTGGGCAATGGCCTCGGTGCGGTAGGGTTGGGGCTCGGCCGGGGAGTTCCGGTGATCCGAGCACACCACCCGGCGCGGGGCATGCGACGCTGATTTTTACATCCGCTGTGAACACGCCTTCTCCCCCACCTATGACGTCATGGCAGCACTGGGACACGCAGCAAGCATGGCACATCATGCCTTGACGCCCGGGAACATCTGTCGAGCTTGGTCGAACGACAGAATGCAGCTATCCGGATACAGAAAGCATGGCGAAAACGTATGCGCAGGAGGTATCTTCAGCCCAATTTCCTATGGTCGGACCTGGCGACACATGCCCGGATGCAGGTACGCCACTACCGATCGATCATGTTCCGGCGCTCCAATACTGACCAGGGAAACAGGTCGACAGGGACGCGGCAGAGCAGGGCAAGAACACGAGCCGGGAGCGCTGGAAGAGAGCAGGGTTCTTGGCTAGCCGGCTGCAAGATGGGAACGCAATGCTTCCCCAGCCCCGAGGACAGGGTGCCCACGTAGAAGCCACGAGGAAGCATCTAGAGACTCAGCACTGGCTTGAGCTTACAGATGGGTAAGTATAGGTCGTCTGCACGCCGCGGTATCGGTGCTCGGAATCTAACATTGATCACAGCAAACACCGCTACGGGTCCAATTGTGAGTATTAGGTCCGCGGCCCGTTCGTGTGGTTCCTCCCTATATCTGATAAGAACAACAGTGAAGGTATCGAACCGCCTTGAGACGTCACGCGGCATCCGTCATTGATCTATGGGCGCAGTATTATCACCAGCGATGGCAGCAGGAAGATACGACCCAAAACTTCTTCAGATGGTAGGACCGGTGCTCTGAACATCAAGCATCACAAGGATATAACTCCCAACGACAGGCTTGATCAAGGAGAAGGCAAGAATTTATCCCTGAAGGAGTGTCCTCGAGAGCAGCTAGAGAAGGAGGCATGTCTGACCACCCGCTACGATGTTCGGAGTATTCACGTTCTCTTGCAGAGAATCACATACCTCTCGCCGGAGCAGAGTACGATGTTTCACAGTTTCCCACATCACCGTCCTGGTTTTGACGGGGCGTTCTAGGGTTGAACTATTTGGTCACGATAGACAACAACGGCAAGTTCCGGTGGGCTAGGAACGGTCAGCTTGTGGATACCACGGCAGGTCAATGGAAAGACGCGGGAGATGGGAAAGGCATCGTGCCGTTCAGCTATCGAACCGAGGGCGAGTCTACAAGACCCAGACATAGCTTCAATGTTCCTGCTTCCAGTACGAGGTCGGACTCTGGCGCATCTTTATCTGGAGACGAAGTCAACGCAATGATGCACTACGTGGGCCTCCAAAAGCAGTCTAAGAACCCTGTTAAGCGGTTACTACTACGGAACTTCACCTTGCGAGGCCTGGTAGACAAGCTCCTAAGGAAGACCATCAAACGGAATACGTGGATATATGTGTCTGTGAGTGGATACTCACATCAAGGAATTACACGCAGTCTGACCAAAGGATAGGACAAAAACTGTGAGCAATGGCGACTTCTGAAACTGTCAGCGCACAGACGTTCTGATCTCCCTCGCTGATTAGTCAACATATTCATCGGCATCAAAGGTGAGGGAAGGGTCTTGATCATTACGGCTTGTAACTTGACGGTTCCAAAGTACCAGGGACCTTCCAACATTCATCCTTCCTTGGGGGTGGCCTAGTGACCTCAGCTGGCTTGATCTCTGTCAAGGACGGGGTGATACATACACTTTCACCGTTGTCAGGACATTATCGGTACGTCGGTCCCGGACGAATATTCTTCGTTCACTCACATTGTACGCCCATATGACTTCGATAGATGTATGTTCCTGATGAAGTCCTTAAACAATGTCTATGACTTACCAACGGGTTAGCACTTCCGGAAATTCTTGTCGGTCCTCGAGGAGCGCGATGTCGATATGAGCAAAGTGGAGATCAGCAAAGCCGAGCTGGCACTATGGGGGTAAGCCTTTCTAGCGCTGTTAGGGATGAAACGAGAAGAGTTGACTGACAAACCGCCTAGGATCGAGCACCTTGGTAAGTTCAAGAAAAAGCAAGCTCGGTTGATGACGACTGCGAGGAAGGAAACGGCTGCAGCTGCGAAGCGTGTGGTGCAACCCGTGCTAAGGCAGAATCAGGATGGAGACGAGGACAACTCCCACTCTTGGAAGAGAGACGTTCTCGAGGGACGCATACCTCGTCCGAGGGACAGCGAAGGGCGATGTAGAAAAGACTCCAGCTCAAAGCAGGAGCCGGAGGATGCTCGTTTACGTGACCATCTCACAGACGAGACGAAGGAACCACGTCCTCCTGGAGGTTTATCCGGCATAACGGAAGAGTGATCCGAAGTGTGAATGTCAGCTGATCTTCACGGATTCGTTCTGATGTCTCCCCTACGGCTATATACCCATGACTTTTGGACATACCTCATCACTGTATTGCTTGTTGACTGTTGATAGGCCACTCTGCTCCCAGCCTGATCGGATACCGCGCCCATAGTGTACATGGACAGGACGATTTCGTTACTGCATCCACCCTGTCTTGATTCCCGCTATGCTCTCGCCCATGTGGACTCAATATTGGACACACCCACAGGTATTCCTGCCTACGAGATATTAAGCGAAAGATTGAGCTGTCGTGTCATAAAGGCGTACCTTCTCATCATAGTCGACCCATTCTCCCTCCTCGAGGTCGACGTCGTTGAACGGAGTTCCTGACTCCACGCCGACGCATTTCCAGATTCCCTGTTTCCAATGAGATGAAAGCCGGATTGGAGTTTACACCGAGGCACGAACCTTAGGATCAAATCCGACAAACTCCAAACCACGACAATCTATCGTCAGGAATGGGGCAAACTGACTGTTCGCATCGGCCGTGTAGGGCTTAGGCTTCTCATTGGGCTCGAATTTAGCGGAAGACTCTCGCTTGCACAGCCCACAGCGCCAGACAAAGTGCGCCGTGCTGCCTTTCCCTGTCGTCACTTCACGCTCTTCCTGCGCAGATATTTGAGTGTCACAGGTCCGTTACTGAATGGACACCGTCGCTCACAGTACGATTTAAAGTGACGAGCTTAGGGTGCTCCTCATTGCAGCTATTGCATTTCACCTATGTTACCCAATGTTATCTAGCGCTGGGATGAATGCGTCAGAGAACGCGTCGAGCCCTTACCTTGAAGAAGAACTCGAAGTCATCGGAAGCCGGTTGCAGGTCTGTTACGTTCTCGAGATCGGCTTTGATGGAGAGTTGGAGACGCTTGAAATGTCATTGGCTATGTTTCACGTATATCTGGATGCCTATCGCACTTACAACCATTATGCTGAGCTTTTGAGAGTGGGGCGACGCGATAGAAGGAAACCAAGTTCAGCGACTACCAAAAGCGGGCAGCGACTGCTTCCCGATGGGATCTTGGCTATTAACGCCGGCCAGCTTTCGAGTTTCCGAGCTTGCACCTCGTCTAGCTGGTCCTCGGCGCAATGGCCCTCTCACGTTCTTCCCGGACCGCTTTTGCCCATGTCTTCCGTACAAAACACTTCCACACTGGCTCTGTTCTGAATGCACGTCAAAGTCCTGGTGCACCCGCGGCCGCGGCCGCGAAGGCTAGACGCGCCATACCCAGCCTGGAGCCACTGCTGATTGAGGAGGACGCGTTGGAGGATCAGGTCCGGGACGGCGATGATGCTCCAGAGCCGACACACAAATATTTGCAGCAGCAGAGGGAGATGCTATACTATATGCGACTAATAGAGCACGAGATGCCCAAGCTCGTTGGTGCGTGGTTCCTCCGTCGTGTCTTGTGCATCTTCTAACGCACCATGACATAGCCTACCGCAAGCCCTTCGTACCCCCCAACTCGTCGAATCCTCTGGTCATCCGTTCAATAACTTACGGCGGAGAGCCGCATCCTGCTACCGCCAAGCGCACCATAGTCGTCCCCGTCGCTCGCCTACCGCTCAGGAACGAGCAGGCTATCCACAAATTCAAGGTCTTGGCTGGTGTTCGGTGGACGCCGGAACCCCCCAAGGACTCTGGTCTGAATCCGGAAGAAGGTGGGAGTGAGCATGGCTACTTCAAGATCTCCTGTGAGGACTTCCCCAAGGGTCCTATGAACTTGAAGTGGGCAAGTGACACTCTTGACCGTCTGTTGGCTGCCGCGAACGTACGCCTTATCCCTCGTCCGTGGTACATTCACCGAAAGCTAATTCGTACATGCTCCTGTAGGATCTGAAAGAACCATTCGCCGATATTCCCGTGGACACCCGACACATCGAGGCGAGGACACGGAAGGCGAAGAAGGGAGGCCATATATACGGTCGACAGACGCACCGACCAACACTTAGAGACTTCCCTAAGGAGTGGCTTCCTGTACCAAAAGGCGAGGCTACGTCTGAGCCTTCCGCGAGTGCATAATGCCATGCATTCGTGATCGAGTTTTGATCCGTGCTTACAGTCATGTCTTCGAGCGCCTTCGTGTGATACCGGGATTCGAACCCTGCTTCGCGACGCATGAATTCTTTGCAGGCCGTTCGCTGAATTGACTCACCCGGCGGAGACCCGGTCATGAGTCTGTGTGTCTCTCACGAGACGCTACGAATATCGAATCCCGTGGTCTTCCGGTGAGTCAGTATATATAACGGTCTTCCAACCCACCGACTATGCAGTTACGCTAGCTTGTGGCGCAATGTCCAACACTATCAAGGCTTCAGTGGTCCAAGCTGCAACTGCTGCATACTCGCTTCCCGATACTTTGGACAAGCTAGAGAGATTGACTCGCCTTGCCAAAGAACGCGATGGTGCACAGCTGGCCGTATTCCCGGAAGCATTGTTCGTCCTACGTCCTCAATCTTTCATATATTTGCCCTGATGGACTACTATGATTCGTTCAGCATCGGCGGGTACCCAAAAATGTCTACATTCGGGCTTGTTGTGGGGGATCGTCTCCCGGAAGGACGCGATGAATTCGTCCGTTACGCGAAAGCCGCCATCGAGATCCCATCGCCCGCTATAACTAGAATCGAGCAGATCAGCAAGGAGACGAACGTCTTCCTTGTTGTCGGTGTTATTGAACGCGACAATGGCACCCTCTATTGCACCGCAATTTTCGTCGACCCGGAGAAAGGCTATGTCGCGAAGCACCGAAAGCTCGTACCAACCGCCATGGAACGCACGATCTGGGGCCAAGGCGACGGCACGACACTCCCAGTGCTCACCAAAACGTTCGAAAGTACCCAAGGTCCTCCGGTTGAGACGAAGCTCTCCGCGACCATATGCTGGTGAGTACTCTCGCGTGGCGGATATCGGATATTGGGTCTGACAGCGTGGCGCACAGGGAGAACTACATGCCTTTACGTAGGTTCCCTTTGACTCGGGACTCCGCCGTCGTGCTCATGGCGTGATTCTTTCCCCGTTATCCAGTCCGGACGTGGTACTACTCTCAGGGGACACAGATTTACTGCGCGCCAACTGTCGACGCGAGGCCATTGTGGCAGAGCACGATGACACACATCGCCCTGGAGGGCCGTTGCTTCGTCTTGTCTGCATGTCAGTTCTCCCAGGAGAAGGATTACCCTCCGGACCATGCTGTGGCGAACGCCGAAGCTCGGGACCCCGAGAACGTGATGATCGCTGGCGGAAGCGTCATCATCAGTCCTCTGGGCAAGGTGCTGGCGGGCCCCCTTTTGGGCACCGAAGGCATTATCTCGGCGGACTTGGATATGGACGACATCCTCCGCGGGAAGTTCGATTTGGATACTACTGGCCATTATGCGAGGAATGATGGTGTGTGCTCTTCTGCGTGCGCGTTCGGTCGGCCGGATCGGGCTCATTCCCCTCTTGCAGTATTCCAATTGAGACTTGTTGACCCAGCAGTGTCATCTGCGAAGTAATGATGGCATTGAGCAATGCCGTAGCTGTTGTAGAACCTCCAGCGAGAATTTGAAGTAGCCTTCCCAGGAGCTGTCCGAAGGATCCCGCAGCGTATGCGTAGGCAATATAGGCTGTCCGTCGTGTACAGAGTCACGACCATGTTCACGTCAGTACTCCTTAGTGAAGGACCTTCGGACTGATGCTGTCCATCAGTCTTATCAAACTCATGCGTTATTGTCTTCGGGAGTTCTGCAACTATGCCTAATTCGCTCGAGAAAGCGTGCGGCGAGTAACATCGCGAACAAATGGCTCAGATAATTGGGATGAGTACTCGTGATCAGGTCAATGCTCACCGCTATTGGCCAGAAGATTTCGAGGAGGGTGTTATAAGGACTGCATCCAAAGTCTCCTGCGCGCGATCGATCGCAGGTGGGCCTCCTGCATGCACTCTCTACCTTGCTCGTCATCCTCGGACATCATGCTCTCGCTATCGAACATTCGCCGAGTTCGGCGGTTGAGCGCCGCCAGGTTATTGCGCGGTGTCTCTCTGCGACGTCGTAGTACTACATCAACTCTTCGCTTTGAAATGGTGACGCCGAACACATTGGACCAGTATCCGTCTGTCCGAGAGGACATGATGGTCAACGATATTCTGCTTGTTGGCGGTACGGCGTTGTTGGAGAAGAGCGCAGCCATCCTCGTGCGTACAGAGCGTGAATGCCTTTTCCATGAATGACGCTATTTACACCGGATGTAGAGATGGCGGGAAGACGTCGCAGCCGCGTTATCTGACGATGATGGATTCCCTGAAAAGGTGTGCTTTCTGTGCGATGTCCCATCGACTGGTAGCATCTGCAACTCGGAAGGTTGCACTCACAAGCTTCGGGACCAGTGCGCCCGAGTGTAAGGTCAGCGGAAGCTTCCCAGCCTGTATCGCCGCAATCATTGCCCACTGAACGTCCTTGGCAGCTACGCACGGGACACCAACCACATTGTAGTGTCCATTCTTGATTAACTTCGACCTACGAGGAATCATAGATATTGTAGCCGAGTTGACACTGTATCTTATGGCATTGCTGGATCAGGATAGGATGGCTGACTCTAGAACGGTATAAGCGCCAGTAGAGAGCCGAGATGGGCGGGAAGACAATTGGCGACCCCGCTACTCTCTACCGCACACAACGCCGACCAGGCTCTGGGAACAGCGTCCAGTTGACTAGAAGCCGTAGGAGTCAGGGTGATCGAGTTCCCTGGTTCCGTGCCGCACGTTCGAAGCGTGTACAGGGAGATACGAGCTTATGAAGCGGGGGAAGGGCGCGCGTTAGAGTTGATAGCGATGTCGACCCACAGCGTTCCCCCCACGATCCGAGGCAGCACGCCGCTTCACTGGGTGAGTGTCAATGCTATATTAACCGCAGAGCGTGTATAGACGAGTATATGGACGGACATGATGCGCAGATAGTCGTGCCCAAGCCAGGCGTGGTATTTGGCGGCGCCACAAATTCAAGCAGTAGCAAACAAGAACAGCGCTCGCGACCGCCTTCTGTTCTTCCCCCCGTTCCATTCCTCGCAGCTATCCAGGTAGCGCAGGCCACCCCGTCGTCCTCCCCATCCCCCCCACCGGTTCCTCTCTCGCCCCTCTCACCTCTCTCACCTCTTTCCTTTCCACTGGCAGTCATGTCCGACTACGGTTCGACCAACGGTGACGCGTCCGTCTCGCTCTCACCGAGGGCCAACGCATCCTCTCCTTCTTTGCAGCAGCTTGCGCCCGAGCAGCAGCATGGTCTTTCTCCCATTATTCGGAAAAAGCTGATGGGCTTCGTTGGCTTCGCCAACCTCCCGAACCAAGTCCACAGGAAGAGTGTCCGCAAGGGGTTCCAGTTCACCGCTATGGTCGTTGGTACGTAGCAACACGTTGCACACGCTGCGAGTATTCTGAGTATGTTTGCTCAGGCGAATCTGGCCTCGGCAAGTCGACCTTGATCAACACCCTCTTCAACACCACGCTCTACCCGCCCAAGGTGCCCGTTCCTCCCAGCGCGGAGCGCCCCTCGACCGTCGCTATTGAGAGCATCAGTGCTGGTGAGAAAACTGATGCTCTAGCCGACACTAGCGTGTTTGAACTGATTCGTCTTGCCAGACATCGAGGAGAACGGTGTCCGCTTGCGCCTGACTGTCGTCGACACGCCTGGCTTTGGAGACTTCGTCAACAACGATGAGTGGTAAGTCGGAATCGCACCACTGCTGCTGCGCTTCCTAACGCGCTTGCCCTAGCTGGAAGCCCATCGTGGAGAATATAGAGGCGCGTTTTGACTCGTATCTCGAGCAGGAGAACCGCGTCAACAGGCAAAAAATCGTTGACAACCGCGTCCATGCCTGTCTCTACTTCATTCAGCCTACCGGTCACTCGTGAGTACCACCGTGCGAGAAGAATCATATCGAAGAGCGCTCACGCTGTCAATCACACGCAGGCTCAAGCCTATTGATATCGAGTTCATGCGTCAACTTCACACCAGGGTGAACTTGATTCCTATCATCGCCAAGGCCGATACCCTCACAGACGAGGAGGTCGCTGACTTCAAGGCCAGGGTAAGTTATTCTAGTACTGCAGTATGGCATTCTAAGTTCTGAAGGAATCGGGCTCCAGGTGCTTGCGGACATTGCGCACCATAAGATTCAAATCTTCGAGGCGCCAACATACGAGAACGAGGACGAGGAGGCCGTTGCGGAGGCCAAGGAGATTGCCAGCAAAATTCCGTTTGCTGTCGTTGGCTCCGACAGGATTGTCAAGACTCCTGATGGCCGCGAGGTTCGCGGCCGTGCGTACCCGTGGGGTGTCGTCGAGGTCGACAACGAAGATCACTGCGACTTCGTCAAGCTCCGCCAGATGCTCGTTCGCACCTATATGGAGGAGCTCCGCGAGTACACCAATGATGTTCTCTACGAGAACTGGCGAACAGAGAAACTTCTCAGCATGGGTGTCGTACAGGATTCGACCGTCTTCAAGGAGATTAAGTAAGCGTTGCAGTAATCCAGGTTTCCATGCATATGTTCTGATCACTATGGTTAGTCCTGCTATCCGTATCCAGGAGGAGCGTATCATGCACGAGGCTAAACTCGCGAAGATGGAGGCGGAGATGAAGTTGGTCTTCCAGCAAAAGGTGCAGGAGAAGGAGGCCAAGCTTAAGCAGTCCGAGGAGGAGCTCTATGCTCGTCATCGCGAGATGAAGGAGGCGTTGGAGAAGCAGCGTCTTGACCTCGAAGACAAGAAGAGGCGGATCGAGAGCGGTCGCCCGCTGACACCCGAGAAGCAGAGCGTACGTGCAACCCTTCGCAATTCGAAGCAACCGATCTCTCACTTTGATTCGACTTTCATAGACCGGCAGGAAGAAGAACTTCTTGCGTGGATAAGGGGTCTTTGGGAATGTATCTTGCATTTTGATTTCGCTTGCTCTGTCTCAGTGGTGTTGCCTTACTTAGTCTCCTATATTCTGCCGTTTTGCTGCGCTGCACTACCGTACATCTCTGGTTCCTATGATGCGTTTGTCGTTGATAATCCCGTACGTAGTGTCTTTCACGACACTCGCCCACGCTCCTTACTCCTGGATACCACCTTGTCTCATCATTTCGTCCGTAGTACGGTCTGTTCGCTCCCTACTCAAAACTCGGACTGTAGCGAGCCGCATGAATTTTCTTATGACATACCCTATTCTGCGACGCCCTATGCGGATGGCTTCCGATATACTATTTCGAATGAAAAGCGACTTGATCATTGTCAACATCGCCAAACATGTGCTGTGGCGTCAGCTATTCGCGGCACTCTCCAAGGCTTCCGCTAATACTCCTTGCTCTGTACTACCATGGCCAACAATGCCAATGTGCAGGCTGTCCTCTCCGCACTCGATGTGTTCAGCCGAGCACCAGAGAAGGCTGCGTTAGAGCAGGCCAACACCTGGCTGCAGGATTTCCAGCATTCTGTAAATATCCGTTTCGCCTGGTACTTCGGAGGACCGCGACGTCTAACACACCGCTTCCAACCCCTGCCAGTCCGAGGCCTGGTCAACATGTAACTTCCTTCTCCTGTCTCCTGATGCCCCGCCGGCGGCGAAGCTATTCGCGGCACAAACGTTCAGGGCAAAGGTGTGTTCGTCCATCACACTGCACGCGTGTGCTACGGCCGATCGCCGAGTCCTTTACATAGGTCACCTATGATCTTGGAGAAATGAGCAACGATGACCTCTTTCGCCTCCGAGACACCCTCTTGACTGCACTGCAGACATATCATGCCGGACCGCGCACCATTCTGGTTCAGCTCTGCCTGGCCATCTCTGCACTCGCATTGCAATTCCCTGCTTGGGAGGATCCCTTGGAGACTATGATCCAATCATTCGGGAAGAACCCAACATACATTCCTGCGATGCTGCAATTCCTCATCATCCTCCCTGAGGAAGTCACCTCGAATACCAAGATCCCGATCACAGTGAGTGGCGTCCAATATCTTGTGGGTACGCGCGTGTTCAATTGTGGCGATGCATCGGAACAGGACGACGAGTACAAGGAGAGAGCAGCGAAGTTGCTGACGGCGAATGCACTGAAGGTGATAGAGCTGTTGTCGGCGTATCTGCAGGCTCCAGGTGAGTGCTATTTGTTGTTGCTCAATGTTCTTGAGATCCGAAAATCTGCGCGTCTGTTGCAGGCGTAACCTTCGCCGTCCAGGCGCAAGTCTTCAATGCGCTGAGCTCCTGGCTTGCTTCCGGCGAGATCATCGCGATGTCTCTGCTCAATTCGCCACTTCTCGCATACACCTTCCAGGCCCTCGCATCGGACGATCTTTTTGATTCTGCCGTTTCTGCTGTCTGTGACCTCATTCACGAGACACAGGAAGTCGAAGACAACATGCCGGTAATCGAGGTGATCGTCCCAGAGGTCATTGCGCTCAAGCCGAAGTTGGCGGAATATAAGGACGACCCAGAGAAGATCAGGGGACTCGCACGTATTTTCGCGGAGGCTGGAGAGGCTTACCGCAGCCTCTTACTGCATCACCCAGAGACGTTCTTCCCTATCGTGGAGGCCATCGGAGAGTGTTCCGCGTACCCCGACCTCGACATTGTCCCGATCACTTTTAGCTTCTGGATGCGCCTTGCGCAAAGCATCGGCAAGAAGTCTTCGGTCTCGCCACTCTTCCTTGACGCGTACAGGGCGCTCATGGGTGTCATCATTCGTCACTTGCACTTCCCCGCCGACATCACGTCTCTGACTGGTCAGGAAGCGGAGAACTTCCGTTCTTTCCGCCATGTCATGGGTGATACTCTCAAAGATTGTTGCTACGTCCTTGGGACGGATAAGTGTCTCATAGCGGCCTACGAATTGATCACGAACGGCCTCTCGCGTGGACCCAACATCTCCTGGCAGGAAGTAGAGGCGCCACTGTTCGCAATGCGGTCCATGGGTGCGGAAGTCGACCCGAACGACGATCAGGCAGTCCCGAAGATCATGGACCTCATTCCATCTCTCCCAGCTCACCCTCGAGTTCGATACGCCGCGTTGCTCATCATCTCCCGTTACACGGAATGGATCAACAAGCACCCCGACTACATACCCTACCAGCTACAGTATATCTCCGCAGGTTTCGAGGACAGCGATCAAGAGGTGAACGCTGCTGCCGGGCAGGCCCTCAAGTATCTTTGCCAAGATTGCAAACGGGTGCGCAGACCTCCTCCTCCTGGTGCGACTCAGCTGAGTCGTTCTGGTTTCCAGCATCTCGTCGAGTTCTTGCCGACGCTGCACTCATTCTTGGCTACGATGGGCTCAAAGCTCGTGCAAGACGACAAGGTGCAGGTGTATGAGGCGATCGCGTACGTCATCTCGGCTATGCCGATGGAGCAAGCTGCCGTGTCACTGCGCACCTTCTCGTTGGATATCCTTGCGCGAGTGCACAACATGACAACAAAAACGACGCCTGTCACGAAGGACGAGATCGTCAACATTGCCAGTGAGTGTACTGCAGCGTTCAAAACGCTCACCAACTTGTGGCTGACCATATGTGCAGACGATCTCGAGAATTTGGAGGTGATGATGACGGTCATACAGTCTTTTGGCGAACAGCTTCCTGCTGCTTGCCAAAATACGCATCAGGAGGCCTGGGCTGTGTTCGAACCATTCCTCGTCAAGTATGGTTCGGAGTATCCCGTCTGTGAGCGCACGACTCGTGTGCTCCGTCAGGGACTGAACTTCTTCGGTTCGGCTGTCTTGCCAATCGTGCCGTCAGTCCTGACGAGGATGGCTGCTTTATTCGAGTCCTACGGCTTCTCGAGTTACTTGTGGATGGCCGGGAAGCTGATCGGCCGCTTCGGTGACGAAGAGGACCCGAGGGTGCGTTCGGCCTTCAAAGAGGTCTATGAGCGGTCGTCGAACAAGCTGGTCGCCATTCTCAATGAAAAGTCGCCACAAGTGATACCCGACGGTAGGCACACGTGAGCTGCTTCACCAGCCATCCGCTAATCTAGCTCTTTAGTCTTGGAAGATTATCTGCAGATGCTTCTGCAGATGATCGAGTTTACGCCGGATGTTTTCTTCCCGTCGCCCGCTTTCCCAATTGCATTCCGTGTTGCAATGGCGTCACTCGTCCTTGTACACTCTGACATTGTTTTCGCAGCACTAGACCTCCTTCGCACGATCCTCACGCATGACAGTCTCGCACCGACGACAACGCCGCCTCCTCCGAAGTTCCTTATTTATGCCGCTGCTATCAAGCCTGTTGTCGAGCGAGAAGGTGCCGAGTTGACTGGCTACCTCCTGTCCGGTATTGTGGGCGACTTCCCGGAAGAGTCCATCCCTATGGTCGTGACTATCTTCCGCGCTTTGGGCTCGATTTGGCCGCACCAGCTCCTCGCTTGGCTGCCTCCAATTGTGCAGGCGCTGCCGTCCGCTTCGGTCTCAGATGCAGTGAAAACGACTTTTGTAACGGACATCAACAGGTGAGTATATCACTGGCACGTACGTCTGTCAGGAGAGACGCTGACGCCTTAACGCAGTGGGGTTCAGTTGGGCAAATATGAAGAGGTGAAGTATGCGATCCGGACCCTTCATCGAGCCTCACGGAAAGCGCGGGAACGGCGGCGTGCTGGACCGTTGGAAGGTTGAGTTTAGGGACAGCAGTTAGAAAAGCAGTGTATGCATACGACTCGAGTATAAATACAACAGCATGTACGTCTCACTACCAGTTGGGAGCCTGAGGGGGATTCGCATTCAATATCACGAGCGCGGCGCACCGGCAACCTGTGCCGTGGTCGATACGGACGGACGGCGCACGTGCATGATGTGCCAAAAGAGGAGTGATGCACTGGCTCTTGACGCGGTCGTGTCTCGCGAGCCAGCACAACTCTCTTCTTCCTCCCCCTCCGATGCTTCGTCGTGCTGGACAATCCCTTTCGTCCGCAGGTAACCCTAGGGTCCCTGCTCCGATCCCTAGCTCCATCGTCCTGACCTCTCCGCTTTGAAAATAGCTGGGCGCCGGGCGTTCTCCCAGTCTGCGGCCCGCCGCTCTTATGATGACACTATCCGGAATCTCCTTATCCACAAAGACACTAAGGTTTTGTGCCAAGGTCTCACCGGAAAGACTGTGAGCTTACATGCGAGGAGTACGGTATGCATGTGCTAATCTCTGCGTCGTCAGGGTACTTTCCATGTAAAAGAGGCACTCGAGTTCGGCACTCGCATGGTCGGCGGTGTTTCGCCCAAGAAGGCCGGCCAGACCCACCTCGGCCTTCCTATCTTCGGTTCCGTGAAGGAGGTGCGTCTGCCAACCATGAAGCACGAGCTTCGCGCGCTGATTTGTGCAATGCAGGCCGTGCGGGAGACCCAGCCTGATGCTACTGTCCTCTACGTTCCTCCGCCCACCGCAGCGGACGCCATCCTTGAGGCCATCGAGAACGAGATCGGTCTCATTGTCGCGATTACGGAGGGCATTCCCCAGCAGGATGAGGTCAAGGTACGTGACGCCTCCCCCGAGTTACTGCGAGTTCGTTGCGAGCGCCTTCTCTCCTGCGAAATAGATCCACCAAGCTCTCAGGAGCCAATCCAAATCGCGTCTAGTTGGCCCTAACTGCCCTGGTATCATCAACCCTGAAGGATGCAAGATGGGTATCCAGCCCGGCATCATCCATAAGCCCGGCCGCATTGGTCAGTCTCGCACAGCAAATAGTTCCAGCAACCTTGATTGACGTGTCGCGCAGGCATTGTGTCACGCTCGGGCACCCTCACCTACGAGGCCGTCGCGCAAACGACGGGCGTTGGCCTTGGTCAGTCGCTTGTCGTTGGTATTGGTGGTGACCCCTTCCCTGGCACCAAGCACATCGATGTTGTAAAGCTGTTCCTTGAGGACCCCAGGACTGAGGGTGCGTCCGCCAGTCCCCATATCGCTAATCAAGGCACTCAAACTTCTACTTCTCCCTCGTGAAGGTATCGTCCTTATTGGCGAGATTGGTGGTGGTATGGAAGAGGAGGCTGCCGAGTATCTCGAGAAGTACAACAAGACGCGGGCGAACCCCAAGCCCGTCGTCGGCTTCATCGCTGGCCGTACCGCTCCCCCTGGCAGGCGTATGGGCCACGCTGGCGCCATCATCTCTGGCGGCAAGGGTAGGTCTATCGTGTCACCTAGCTCACGACCATCGCTAACATGCACTTGCTTCCAGGTGCGGCGTCCGACAAGGTTGCGGCCCTCGAGAAGGCAGGCGTCCTCGTTACCGACAGTCCCGCAAAGATTGGTTCCACAATGCTGAAGGTACGTCTCCTGCTACATCCATCCATTCAACCACCGAACAATACCCGCAGGCCATGCAATCGGCTGGTCTCGCATAGATTGGTTTAGAGGGAGATCATACTGCTAGCAACCCACTTCCAGGTCTGCTTACGTAAATAGACTTAGGATATGGTCATTGTAACTTGCACTGGGGCCTGCTTATTCGTTATACTCCGCTGCCGGTCCCGCGTACTTATACCACCATGTCCACCATCTATAATCCATCTTCTGCGTTTCAAGAGGCCGCAAAGTATCTCTCCAGCGCGTCGGCCTTGAGCTCCACGTCTAATACCATCAAACTCGAGGTTCTGAGTCCCTTTGGGCCATCTCGCACTCCTGATCGAGAAGTTCTGACGGCTTGACTTGTTTCACGCTTTCGCTTGGGCTCAGGATAGCTCTATGCCACCTTCAAGTACTTGACGGTGAGCCCCAGTCCGAACACGCCTAGGCCATCGCTATTGGACTTCACCGGGAAGGCGAAATGGGACGCGTGGAAGTCCGCCGGGGAGGCGTACAAAGGCAGGCCTGCGGATGCTGAGGCTCGCTACCTAGAGATTGCGCGAAGTCTAGGCTGGGTCGAAGGGAAAGACATTGCGCCTATCCAATCAAAGGCAGCAGAAGCGCATGATGATGCGAACGAGCCTGCAGACGAGGAGGACGACATCTGGGACAAGGACGAAGACATTGAGGCGCGGAAAAGGAGGGGAGACGGAGGTGCGATGGGCCCCGTGATGAGTACGATGTCTGCGGGCGACGAGGAAAACTCGAGTGTCCTCAGCAACCTTGCCATCGCGGGCGACGTGCAGAGCCTCGTTGCGTATCTGGAGGCACATCCGGAAGCGGTCGTCGACACGCCAGACGAAAATGTGAGTCGCACTCGAGATAAACTGATATGTCTTTGCTGATCAGACGGACCACAGGGTTATACTCCCTTGCATTTAGCGGCGGACCGTGGACATCTCGCAGTGGTGAAGGCGCTGCTTGAGCGAGGGGCGCATAAGGATATCAAGGTACGCTAAGACCCTCTTCCATCAGACGTTCAGAATCATGCAACTCCCCTGGAAGGACGAGGACGACCTCACAGCGAAAGAACTGGCGGAAATCGCAGGACATACTGAAATTGTAGACCTGCTGTCGAATGCGCAAAATGTACCAATATGACCCTTCACCCCACCGCAACCGTCCCTCCCCGCATCGTTGCTTCCCTCGTGTCATCGTGACATGCCAGTGTATCTAGATTGGTTGGAAAGCAGAGCCCTGTGCGTCCGGGGTCGAGAGTGTGTCTGTGCGTGGAGTACACCAGCTTGGATACGGGGCGCGTTCCGTCCGTCATGAGACCGTGTATCATGCGGAAGGCCGTGACGCAGCCTTTGGTCGTGGCGTAGCGGGTGCCTTAGAGACGGCCTTGGATGGAGCTGGTGCTTTTGGAGCGACCGCCGATGCAGGCGGAGATGGTGGAAGAATACCGCCCTGCCCCCCCGTTATAAGCACGCGTGACGCGGAAGCGAGGGCGAATGCACACACCATTTGAAGCAGCTTCGTCACAGTTTTGCTTGGAGTGGCACCGACGTTCAGCCAGTACTTGAGCCTCTGCACGCTCCATTGGATTGTCTTCGTACTCTCTCCGGGATTCAGGTGCGGGTTGTAGATGCCAAGCAGCTCAATGGGCTTTGCGTTCCGCCGCTGGCGTTGATTTACGGCTACGATGTGGAGAATGCGGTTGTTGCGGAGGCCGTGCATAGCCATGCGTATCCGGACAGCCATGGTGGAGCGTAGAGAGAGGGAGGGAGGCAAAGGGAGGGCCCCCACGAAGTCGAGTAGAGCCACTGACACGGAGAGGAGACACGGGTGGGCGCCTGTGAATTGTTTCGGCGTGCGGTTACAGTCCGCGCGCTTTGATCCGCCTCTGGACTCGGACAGACGCAGTCTTCTCTTGCGCTTCCCGCTTTCAATGGTTGTCTGTTGGTGCAACATACACAACTCGCACGAAAGGTTAGACAATACGCATCGATACTTGAAAGTGTAATCGAGTCCGGCAAAGCAGGGGACATCTACTGGGGTCAGCCAGTATTCCTCTTCGTTGGAGCATACAATAGTTGCCCTGTTGCTGTCCTGCGCACTGCGCTGGACCTATTAAACTTACCCAGGTCGACATTAATATCCACACATCCTTACCCCAATACATTAGCTGCCTGGGGCACCGGGTATCGCCGTGAGCTCCAAATCCTTCGGCTCACCGACCTCGAGTCCCCGCGGATGACATGGTACGCAGCGAGGGAGCCGCTGACTGTCCACACTGCATCAATGCGAAGTACGATGCTCCAATATGGCTGTGCTTCGGTCGTGATCAGTGTTAAACGTAAATCCCCTACTCGGGTGGCAGAGCTTGCTCAATTCCTACTACCAGCTCTCACATAGTATGACGTTCCGGCAGTGACACTCCTAAGTAGTTAGCCCATTAGGGGGAGGTAGCCTGCAGAAAGTCTCAATATCCTCATTGATGTGATGCTTCCCCACAACGACTCAACTTGAGAGTGGTGGGAATGGAGTTCACAGTGCATGCGACATATCGGGCGGGCGCCGAGTAGTACGTACAACCAGCCCTATGATACTCCACGTGTATTGAAACCAAACCTTGACCGCTATAGGTCGCATCGCTCGCATCACAGCTGTCCAGGCCTCACTTCTCGCGTATAGGGGATGTTCCTTTGTGAGTCCCGAACCCTCCTGCGGTCTCGGAGATGCCAAGTACTACGATCCGACATGCTTCTCATGTTGACGTACCGCGACAAGATCTCTCATTATAGTGGATTCAGAAGGAACGGATAGGCATGACGTTTGAATACACTGGGTTATGTGCCTACATGAAAGCCTTCAGTCACTGAGTAACCTGCTGGGGAGTCTAGACAAGAGAGATGCTGACTGATACGTTGCACAATACAATCACATAGATCGGCATGTCATCCAGGAAGGCGCAGAACAGTGGACCCCGTTCTTCATAAGCGAGTCCAGCGGATCCGGGGGCTGTCAACCTTTCCTGTCCGGTCACAGTCAGAGGTGGGTGTATTTATGCGTCAAATGCCCTGCGGTGACATTCGCTCACCCAAGGCGACCTTCACATCATTGCACAGGTCAAGGAGTAGCCTACAACGAGGTATGTAAACCTCTGGGATATCGGGCCAGGGAGGTATGAGACCTCCCAGCCACGCATATGATTGGCTGTCAGCCTAGGACATCAATACGGGCGCATCAGTTTTTGATAGCTGGAACGGTGTACGTACTCGAAGCAACTTCAAGGAGCTCAAATGAAAACCATACTCTGAGGAGGTCGCAGTAATTGACGAGGCAGCATTTGTCTAACAGATGCAGAGTGTTGTGCAGGCATGGCGGGTGAGGAGGGTGGGCGACGCGCGACGCAAAAGACCACCGACGCTGTCACCACGGGCGCATCAGCGCGCTGGTTTTGATGATCAAAGTTCTCAATCAGCATTGTGGCGTTTGATGCTAGATTTTGGGTTTGCGCGAAGAGGACCCGCCATTCGTGCTCCCTCCCCTCCCTCGCTGCGCTCGGGGGGTCCCCCGAGCCGGGAGCACTCAGGCGGGCACTCTAAAGCCTCGTTCGCGCGATAAATACAGACGGCGTCCCCTCTTGGGGGAGGAGGAGGTGTGCAAACCCAAACCCAAACCCTCACCGAACCCAAACCCTCACCCGAACCCTAACCGAACCCTAACCGAGACTCTAACCGACGCGTATCACTAAGACCGCGTGGGTTGGGAGGTTTGATACCTCCCTGGCCCGATATCCCAGAGGTTTACATACCTCGTTGTAGTCTCTACGGTCAAGTGCATTCCGAGCTTCGCAGCAAAGGATACTAAGGAGACGACTGCGATCCCTCCACGGCTCCCCCGCCTATGCAATGCACTGGCGAATGTGTCAGTCCTATTCCTACCCACCAGACCACACCATAGTCAGCTGTATCCCAGCTATTCCATTCACCATGTTCAAATTCGCCACTGTTCTCACCATCACCGCCGTCATCGTCTCCGGCTTCGCTGTACAGGGTGCCACCCTCGAGCGACGCGGTACGCCTTTTCTTGACGGTTCATCATTATGTCCCGCTGACTCCTCGTCCAACAGCGTGCTCGGGCCCGGATGAGACCAAGCCCGTGTGCCAGACGACTGACGGCAGCCCGTCGGTCGATGATTGCACAGCGGCGCTCGGGAAGCTGAGCGGCCAGTGCCACCAGTACAACAACGTCGGGTCCACATGCACGAGTATGGTCACCGTCGGAACGTGCAAGATCGACGTGTGCGGCTTCCCGGGTGCGGAGCTCGTCAGCGGCGTCAACTGTGGCGGGTACCTGCAGACCATCCTCAACGACTGCTCGTCCAACGGCAAGGTCGGCGGGTACCTCGAGCCCGCCAGCTGCAACGTCGCTTTCGGCGACCAGCCCTACAAGCTTCAATTCTCCCACTCCTAAGCGTGCAGGCAAGTCGATGTCCATATCCATTGGAAGGGGTCCGCTGACAATTTCTACGATAGCGCCATGAGCAACGGCCCCATCATCTTCCTTTTATGATGGTCGGACATAATAGCCAATGACCGCTCTTGTAATATCTTGAACCTTCCATATGTATCGATCAGTTTGAATGAGCGTTTGCCTCACCTCTATGTCACCCGACGTGGCCGGTCTCCCCATGCTCTGTTGGGATAATTGCAAGAGTCTTTGCATAGCGGAAGATAGAAATACAGGGTGCGATCAAATCGATAGGTTGTCCGGCGCAATCCATGACGGTGCCAGGACTCGATGTCATACGTCCTCTGGTCCCGAGCTGCCAGGGATCAGCTATAGAAAGAGTTGCGACAAGTCAGCGAAGACGTCACTGTATGTACACCGACATACCATGCAGATATTGTTCCCATTGAGCAGAGTCTGATTCAACGTTGTTTTCTTCTTTCCCTGAGGAGTCGTCTCGCTGCGAAGCGCTTAGCAGATGCCGCGGCTGGGTAACATGCACTCACTACTCGGTCACATCCTCCAAGACCATGTCTGCCAACAGGAAACCGTCAGGAACTCCCTCGAGCATCTGATATGTGTGGTGATACTCACTGACGAAATCATCGAACCCGAGCAGGGTGCCGGTAAATTCTCTATCGTTCTTCATGATCACCCATATGCGGGAACCGATGCACCTGTCAATCAATTCTGGGAGCCGGCTCAATACACTATTGCTACAGGGTGATTTCGCGCCGCTACATACCAAGGGGGAGAATCTGGGAAGCCATGTCGTGTACGTTCGGATTGAACCACTGGTCGCCTTCCTAATCGGTGCGCAAACGCGCGTCGAGGCTGCTTCGGGACAGCGGTCCGGAGTGATCCCTCAACTCCAAACAGTAATGTCTCGCACCGCTTCGAATTTACCAATGAAGACTTCATGTTATTTCTAAATGCTGCTTTACTGGAATATCTACATACAATCGCTGCCTGGCTCGGTCATTTCTAGCTCATGATACATAAAGTCTCGGGGCGTATACACGTAGGGGTTCATGACGGGAGTGGGAATGGACAATATCCACCACGGCGCATAGGGCTGGAAGGGAAACCGTTCGAGTCGACGCAAAACGGAGACACACAGAAAGCGGCTGAGTCGCGGGTGATATTCTTCTGGTGATGCAAGACTACACAATGTGGGAGTGAATGGGATGGTGAGATAGAGACTACGGCCGAGGATCATCACTAAAACAACTACACAATACGCTATACACCCTTTACTGCCCGAAGCTGAAACCACCCGGGGGCGGCGCAGCACCTTCTGCGTTGAACTACATGAACAATTGAGTAACTTTTCGTTGCAGTGTCAACCGGGAAACAACTTGCCTGGAACGATGTCGCGTCGACAGCAGGCTCTGCCTCCTCGTCATCGGGGAAGTATTTGTCCATGATGTTGAACGCCTTCTTGTAGATCTCGAGGTTGTCATGCTGCTGGAGGTTGTGGATGGTGACCATACCGCCCGCCTCCTCGACATAAAGCGCATATTGGTTGACACCACCGGGACCCTGCGCCTGCTTGTCCATCTCACCGACCTTCAGGATGTTGTCGAGACCGTCAAGTGCGACCTGGATGATCTTGTTGTCCATCATCTGGAGAAGGTCGCAAAGGGGCTTGATGCAGCCTTGGGAGACGAGGTAGCGGATCTGAGAGGGCTCCTGGAGACCACCAGAGGTGGCGTTCGAGATCGCCCAGCAGGCCTCCTTCTTCGTCTTGAAGTCGGCATTCTGCAGGATATTGATGAGGGGAGGAATGATGTTTGCGTCGATAACGGCCTGTATCTGCTGTGGCGAGCCCGCGGTGATGTTCGAAATGGTCCAGCAGGCCTCCTTGCGGATGCCGTCCTTGGGGGAGGAGAGCAGGGAAAGCAGAGCGGGGAGCGCCCCGGACGTGATCACAACCTGAGTTTGAAGGTCGTCGCCGGTGACAATGTTACCAACAGAACGGAGGGCCGGCGTCTGGACAGACGTCGAGGGATGCATGAGAAGGTCGACGAGACGCCTGCAGACGCCAGACTCAATGACAGCCTGGATCTTATCGTTCGAGCCGTCCGAAAGGTATGAGATGGCCCAGCAAGCGTCGATGAGGATTTCATCGTCAAGGGAGTAGATCAGCTTGGTAAGAACGGGGAGAGCAGGCGAGATCTATGAGGACGTCTGTGTAAGCAAAGTGGGAACGAATTGACCAATATTTGACTGATGCGTACCAGATCCCAATCGGGCTGCGGTGACTTGCCTCGGCAAAAGTTGCTGAGGGTCCAAGTGGCATTCCGGAGCATGCTGAGCTTGTTGTTCTCGCTCAAGAGATTCAAGAGTGGCCGGAGGGCACCTTGCTGGAGAACGTAGTCACGGCACGCCGGGCTATCTCCAGCAATATTGCCCAATGCCCAGACAGCTTGTTCACGAACGTCGGGAACGGGAGAGGATAGGAGCTTGATGAACTCAGGAACAGCCTGAGCGCTGATCACAACCTGAGTGTGCTCGGCGGTACCGGACGCGATGTTTGTCAAGGCCCAAGCAGCCTCAAACTAGAAGGCAGGTTAGGGAGCATGTCTAAAAACGAGGTTCCTCGGAAGCCACACACCTGCAGCATGGCGTTGTCGCCGCGGAGGAACTCGACAAAGCGAGGCACGACGCCACACTCAATAACGCGTTCAATCGGAGGGTTCTTTTCTTTCGAGAGCAGCTTGCGAAACTTGGTGGTCGCGTCGAGCTGACGATCGGGGTCATCGGAGAACACACCCGCGATCATGTCGTCTGCGAGCTTTTGCATACCGTTAGTTGGATGGGACGATGAGCAGCAACTCGATAACACGCACAGGGGACTCCCAGCTACCCACACCGCCCTCATCGTCGGAGTCGGCACCCGTACTAGGGAGGAAGTTGCGCCTCTTGGAGATGTTTTCCTCCCTCTTTTGTCGCCGGATCTCAACTTGCTGCTCCTCGCGACGGCGCCTGAGCTCGTCCTGCTTCAAGCCGCCCTTGCTCTTATATTCTGTAGATTCGCAGGCATTAGTAGCGATCGCATGCAGATGGTCGACTGAAACGCGTCAAACAGATGAGCTCACACACCATTTTTGCGCTGTGCGACACGAGACTCCATGATGGTGATTGTAGGAGGTAAAGGTGTGGAATGGCGGAGAGAAGCCTGCTCGACGCGCAAATGCCGTCCAAATCAAGCGACAAGACAAAGATCGTGACTGCCCGTGGCCCAGTCACGGTCACGCGTTTTTATCTCATCCTCGGTCCTTTGTTGGTCCCTCGTACTATTGTCATTCGTGGTTGCTACGATCCTACGGTGTAGACAACCGTAGTCTAGTCTTACACTACGCCAACGAAGCAACTCGCGCAGAGGTACACTAGCTGGGATCGCCTTTCAGACATCCCATCAACCCTCTACCCAATGACGCGCGTCGGGCGCCCGTCCAGGAAGGCAGCGATGTTCTCGACTGTGTGTCCCCAAAACGCCTGTGGTCACATGCCCAACTCAGTATAACCGTCTGCCCGATTGCCTGGAACAAGCGAGAATCGTACCTCGTAGTTTGAATCGCTCACATAACCTGTGTGCGGGCTCAGCGTGACATTCGTCAGCTTCCTGATGGGATGGTCGAGCGGCAATGGCTCCTCGTCGAAGACGTCCAGTCCCGCCCCCGCGATCTTCTTCTGCTGCAGGACCTCAATCAATGCCGACTCGTCTACAAGAGGCCCGCGAGACGTGTTGATAAAGAACGCCGTAGGCTTCAAGAGTGCGAGGTCGGCGGCAGTGATCATGCGCTGAGTACGCTCCGACAACACCATGTGAATTGAGACGATGTCGCTGCGCTTCAAGAGCTCCTCTTTCGTCGCAACGTACGTCACGCCCTCCTTTTCTGCTCGATCGGGAGTGAGGTTGGGTGACCACCCTATCACCTCCATGCCGAAGGCTTTTGCGATCTGAACGGAGCGTTATCAGCACAACAGATCAGGACGTGCGTCTCGTTAGGGACCACCTTGCCAGTCGCGGAACCCAACCTCCCCACGCCCACCAAACCCAATGTCCTCCCGGCCAAACCCATGGGAATTGTCACTTGCCAAGGCACCGCGCTGGCCTTCACGCGCGCATCCTCGATGACAATGTGCCGCGCCGTCGCCAGGATGAGCGCCCAGATATGCTCCAGAGTCGAATTGCCCTTGCCACCCGTTCCGCAGGTTATGACCCCCTTGGTTTTCGCGTACGCGACGTCGATGCCGGCGTTATACGGCCCCGTAGTAGTTATGAGCCGCAGGTTGGGCAGACGGTCGAGCAGGGACGCTCTGATCTTCGTCCGCTCCCTCATCGTGCAGATGATCGTGTAAGGCTCAAGTCGTTTCGCGAGGATGTCTTCGTCGTTGGTAGTGTCAGGGTAAGTGTCTATGAGGAGGCGGTCTTTGATGCCAGACCAATCTCCAAATTTGAATGCGACATTCTGGTAGTCGTCGAGGATAGCGACACGGATGCGCTCTGAGGACATGGTGGGCTGGAGTATGTATGGATGAGAGGCTATGCACAAGGACTCAAGGAGACGACAGCACCTATGTCCCATGGTCATGAGAATGATTGATGAGCAAATGCTCTATTCTCGATCCAAGCCCGATGAATCTATACTATGACGGAACTGGAAGGTGTGAGTAGAGGGGCATATGACGACATAGCTACCTTGCACACAGATGCTCTCATCTGACTGCCTTCCTCCGCGGAATGTCACACGGCACTTTGGAGGGTTGCAAAAGAAATTGCATAAAGTCCGGAGTAAGAATACACGACATACTTCTACGTATCATTATCGAAAGGGTACTGCATAGCATCTGCATCAGCTCTGAGAGACGACATAGAAGAGAACAAGGACGTGCCTCGAACGATTCTGGCGGGTCCACCTCGGGCGCGCTCTCATCCAGAGCGATATGGCGACCTGCCGTCGCGGAAGCTGGGTTTCCAGCGGGTGCCGCTGCTGCTGCTGCCGCCGGAGCGGCAGGTGCCGTCTCGAACTCAATGTAGTCAGGCTCCTCGTCCGGACGGGTGTCGGCGAGAATGAGGATACCGCCGCCACCGGCGTACCGCTCTGATGCGAGGGCGACGGAGGAAGCCGTCTTCGGAGCCTTCGGCCCCGGTGGTGGGCGGGTGGAGATGACGCGGACAGGCTGGTACCTGCTTTCTGTGGGGAAGGTGATGTAGGCGAGCTGAGCGGGAACAACCCGGGAGAAGTTGGAGAGCTTCTCGGATGAGGGCTCGCCTTTGCGGCCCCTCGACGCACCCTCCGCCAAGGAGATGGGAGAAACGTCGCCATGTCGCGATGTTGACGCCTCGGCACTCTTCATCTCCACATCGCCGTCCTTCTTATCCTCCTACACATCGAGCTCAGTTACGTTCAAGCGCGAGTGATGGCCGAACACTCACAGAAACGGGCTCGCCAGCCTCAGCAGCCTTCCTCTTCTCGCGCGCCTTAGCCTTGGCAGTGGTCGAGAGCACCGCAGTGGCGACTTTGGCCACCGTCTCCTTCTTTGGTGGCTTCGTCGCAGCGGGGTACGCGAACAGGCTAGGTTTAGCATTGGAACTGAACTCGAGCTTGGGCGCCTGGAACAACGGTCAGCTGTGCCACTTTCACTCAAAACAATCTGACAAACCTTGAGGCTCTCGTCAAGACCGATAATGCCAGTCGGCTCGAAGGCGAGACAAGCACAGTGGGCCAGGGGGTACCAGTACCAGAACTGGCAGAACAACACCATGCCGACTATGGCGGCGGTGTTGCGACTACCAGCGCGGCTTTGCAAGCTAATGGTGACATTGCGGCCACCAGCATCAATGAGGCCCTGGCCAAGTGCAGCACCGAAGCGGGCCATCGGGTCGTCATGCTTGTCAGAGACGATTTTGGCGTACAGGGCACGCGTCGGCGCAAGTGATGGTGTAGAGGCCTCGGACTGCTCGACGAGGATCATACCGAGAGCGATCAGGGCGCCTTGACGGACGAAATCGACGCTGTCGCGAGTCATCGGCTCGAGGATGTCCACAGCGTCCTGAAGGCCAGTTCCTGCACAGGCAATACCGAGGGCGAGTGTCGCACCGCAGCGTACGTGAGGATTGTAGCTCTCTGAGAGAAGCTGAACGATCCGAGGGACTTGAGCAGGGGTCTTGAAGAGGAGGAATGCCAAACTTGTCACGGCGGCGCGACGAACGTCGTCCGACGTATCCGAAACGGCAACGTGCAACAATTGGCGGATAGCGCTGTTGTTGGAGGTACCTGCATACGCGAGTGCAAGGGTATAGACACCACCGTAGCGCAATATGGGATCCTGCGGGCACATTAGCGAGACTACGCTAAACAATGAACCTGAAATGCGTACCTTCTCCGCCATAAGCAGTTTGACCATATCGTCCGCCTCTTCCTGCCGTCCGTAGAAAATGAGAGCAAGACCGATCGCAAGACCGCGAATGATCTTCTCGTGCTGAGTCTCCCTCGCGTACGTCAACATCTCATCCGCGCTTGTCTTATCGGCGGTACCGAGCATGATGAGACCCATGGCATAACCAGCGGCCTCACCCGCCACGGCGGAGTCGGTAAACAGCGTCGTCTTCAAGTCGTCGTACGCTTCCATGCTCTTGCCGCCCATACCCGCGACTCCGAGACCCAGCGCTGCACCGTGCTGCACAACTTCGCTGACGGAGTTCTTGAGCAAGTTACGGAGATAGTTCTCGACTTCCTGGCCGCTTCCACAGCCCGCGTTGACGAGCCCGAGCGCATACAGCGCACCGCCTTCGGAGTACGCCGCGCTGCCTATGCTGCTCTCAGCGCCCTGGGCGGGTAGGTAAGGGCCGAGGATGTTCATGCTCTCTTGGAAATGGCCCTTGTGGATGACACCAATCGCAGCAGCGGCGGAGAACTTGGACCAGTTGTTTGCGAGCGCGAGCCACTCCAGATTATCGCGAAGGAACACGTCGGAGGTCGTCCCGGCATGCATGAACGCGTTCTGAAGAGTAAGGGCGGTGTGGTAGATGGATGAACGGGGCTCCAGCGCCTCCTTGGTGTTCTTGAGAATGAGCATGTCGACTTTGTTGTTGCGCTTCAGGAGCTCAAGGTAGAGCTTGATGGACTCCTGGCCAAGAAGTATCTTCTTGAGCTGGTCGTAGATAGGCTTCGTTTCCTAGCGTCCGGTCAGAATATGCTAGGTATCGTTTGCTGACAACCACTCACTTCGTTGCCCTCAGGGAGATCTTTCCTAACCGCTACCAGGAAGTCCTGGCCGCCACCCTCGACGAGGTCAAAGGCGAACTGGTACGCCAACAATTTCTGCTTCGGCACAAGCGAGTTCAGGAAGTTGATCGTTAGTTCGGGAGAGTTGAGCGTCACAAGGATACGCGTCAGAGCGTAAACGTGAGTAGACTTCGCGTCGGCTGTGGGGGCAGGGAAGAGCGGGAAGAGGAACTTGAGGACCTGGTCGCGGTAGGCAAGAGGGAAAGCAGTGTCAAGGACAGCCTCCATGGCGTACGACAATAGGGTAGTATCGCGGGTTTGCTCATATACCGACTTGATGATATCCAGACGTCTTGACTCCAAAGCAATACCGATTGCCTAGGAAACCGGTCAACTGACAGAACAACCGCGAATCTGGAGTGCTCAACGTGCCTGGCGGTACTCGCCGTCCGCTATGCATCGTCGGAAGATACCCTCAATAATCTCTTGCAAGTTAGAGTCAATCTTCCCTTCCGTCTGTTCGGCATTGCGGCTCGAGATGTAGCGGTCAATTGCTTTGGCTATTGAGTTGGAGTGTCAGCACACAACCACATATTCGATGTGTACGTCCTACTCACAGACAATGGTTTCCACATACTCCTCGGACCCAGGCCCGCGAGGGTCGTTCTCAAACGCGCTCCCTGCGCCAAGTGCGAAGGAGAGCGACTCGTCGTATTCGCCAAGGTAGTAGTATACCTTGCTCGCTAGAAGCGCGGCAGAGTCATGGGCTTCCTGAGGAAGGTCATCGCTCTCATACAAAGATTCGCTGTGGCGAGAAACGACGCGTCAGTAGCAGTAGACGAGCCCGGACATGACGACATACATCAGCGCAATGTGCTCCGAAATCTCAGCCCAGAACTGAGGGACAAGCTGGTTGAGAGCCTTGAGCGCGTAGTGCTTGAGCTGGGGCTCGGGGTCGGACAACAGGGCGAGCACGCCGGCGGCGGAGGACTGGAGTGGGACACCCATGGCGTAGAGGACAGAAAAGCAGCGTGCGTATGCTTGAGCGGTCGTACGCGTCTCATCTCAGCCTCGGGACGCGTCAGCGGACGCACACGAGCGCTTATCTCTCAAAGCGCTCATCAGACGCTTCGCAGCCCGAAAGCGGTAAGCCAGAGCTGCTTATGTCATCACTCGCGCCTCGTCCATTCCCGAGCCTGCCTCGCCCGGCGCCTTGCCAAAAGTCGCGCCTAGTCGTTTGCTCTCCCGCTTTCCCCCAACCCACTACCACCCTCGCCATGTCCTTCGTCATCCGTCGCGCTGCACTGCGTGCAGTTCCTCGCGCCCGTGGCTTTGCCGCCGCTGCCGGCAAAGGCAGCTACCATGAGCAGCAACAGGCCCTCGTCGCTCACGCCGCTGGTGCGTTCGTTTCGTTCCGGAACTTCACGAGGTGACCTTGACGCCCCCTTCGCTGCATGCAGAGACCACCGAGCTCTGGCGCAAGATCAGGTGAGATGGGATGGCAGGCTTTTGCTGGTTGAGGCGGCTGCTGACGACCTCTGCAGCTACTACGTCTGCTTGCCTGCTAGTGAGTAGCGCCTGCTGTGATCGCATCGCGAGCCAGCGTTGTTGACTTGGACACAGTCGCTGCCGGCGCGTTCTGGGTCCGTCAGGTTGAGGCTGAGCACGAGGAGCATCTGCACCACCGCATCGAGGAGAACGGCGGCAAGCTTCCTGAGCCTCCGTACGAGTACCTCAACAGGCGCAGTATGTTTCAAATGTCTCCACTCTACAGCGTTTAGCCTGCCATTGATATTCATATACCTTCAGCCTCTGGTGCTTTCCCTTGGGGAAACAACACCCTCTTCTTCAACCCTAAGGTGCGTATTTGCTTGACTGTCCTTGATGTTACCAGGTCGACCCCCTGCGCAGGTGAACAAGGATATGGAAGCAGCCTCCGAGGAGTAGACTAGCTAGTTGTGTACCTCCTGATACCGCTTGCCGTAATTTTTGACAAACGTTCAGGCGCAACCAAGAACCAGTGTGACTTTCTTCCTGGACCGTCTTCCCGGCTGACAAGCAATCATCTGATGCCCGTGGTCGCTGCATCGCAATGAAGCTGTCGACGTTCGATCATTCCGTTGACTTGATCGGGAAAGCAGTACGTGTTCTGAACTTCTTTCATTTCACGGGGAGGTATCGCGTCGTAACACAGGGTGCGGCTAATACTATGGTGTTCTGGGTTACATGAGTGTTTGTGGGGGCTGTAGGATAGAAACCGAAGATGTACGAAAGGAAAGCAAGCCCGAAGTCTAACGAAAGCGAAGGTATCTGAAGGCATTCAGAGAACAAAACAGCGTTCGATCTGGACGCGCAAGGTCTTCGGTGATATCGTTACAGAGCGACCCATGCCCCGGTGAAGATACTCGCGAAGACCGCCAGTAAGCCCACGAGGAGCGGTGTCGATATGGAGAGCGCGTGCATGCCAAGAGCCGCGTTGCCCGTGCCTGTTGCAGCGGTGCCAACTGCAGCGGTGGCTACAGTGTACTCGGAGCCAGCAAAACTGGTGACGACACCCGCGCCGCTGGTGGCCAGTGTGATCGCCTTGCCACCTGCGGAGGTAATAACAGTCGCAACCTCACCACCAATAGCTACATGATGCTCATGAGCTCAGGAGCGGATCATCTTGATAGAAAGAAGTACTGACTGGTCACAACACTGGCAACACCTCCAGCAAACGATGTCACATCGGTGAACACGGAAGCGGCTGAAGAAAGAGACGGAGTCAGCTCATAGTTCCATCATACGACGAAATTGCTGGACTTACCCCCCGAGGTTCCTTCGGAGAAGATGGAACCGGCATCAGAAGTCAAGGAGTTAAATACACTGTTCACTGTGGGCGTCCGTTGTAGATGAGTGGTACTCGAGCGAGTTGCTGAGTTCACATACCTTGACGCTTCTCCTCGGCAGCGGCAGCGTTCGCGACAATGGCGAAGGCAGCGACGAGGCAGACAGAGTATGCAAACTTTCCGAACATGGCGAATATGGTGTGAAGAGGTGTGGAATGGGTCGAGCGAAGATGGATAGAATATGGGCTGACAAGGCGAGGTGATCTATAGACCTCGACAAACGTGCTTATATATCATTGCGAACCTGGCTGTCCCCTGCTGACCCTCGCAAAAGGATGTCGTCGGGCATCGCCACGACGCTCCACACCGTGCCTCAAGTGTGCAGACGGCAGGGGTGGCAGCGTGGCATCCCAAAACCAGAAATTCGGTGATGATCGCGATCGGCAGATGAGCATCCCGGTCGCCGTCATCGGTCTGCACCCGCGCGCGCAGCCTGGGCAAACACCGAGCGCAGCGCTACATAGCCTTCTCGCTGTGGCTTTTGGACCGAGCTTGGAACACAGCCTCGACGACCGTCATGCCTCGCGCTATCATTTCGCCTTCGGTGCTCGCGTCCGACTTCGGGCAGCTCACTGCGGAATGCAAACGCATGATCCGCGGCGGTGCTGAATGGCTGCATATGGGTAAGTAAGCACTCGCGACTCAGACCATGGCTATCGTGGCCGCCCATAGCGTTGCTTGATATTCGAATTGCATGCTCACCCCTTGCTGTGTGTGCCCACAGATGTTATGGATGGGTAAATCTGCAATGAGTGCGATCGAAAGCCCTACAGTTGTGCTGATCACCGATGTCCCAGCCACTTCGTCCCCAACATCACCATGGGTACGTCCTAGCGTAGTGGGGCATCTGTGCTTCCTCGCGTTAGCGATGCGTTCAGCTGATTGCGGTCGTGCGTGTACTTTGCGTCTGCAGGTGCACCCGTCCTTGCCTGCGTCTCCAAGGGCGTGCCCGGGATCTTCATGGACTGTCACATGATGGTCTCGCAGCCAGAGAAGGTGCGCGTTGCCTCGGATTCGAGCCCTGTGAAATGCTCAGCCGCAACAACTCGCACGCCAGTGGGTCGACGACATCGCGGATGCCGGCGGATCGCTCTACTGCTTCCACCTCGAGGCGACATGTAAGGCAACCAGCCAGCTACATCCCACCCCGTTTCGCTTCTGATTCACGCAGCCGACCCCCTCCCCATCATCGACCACATCCACGAGCGCAAGATGAAGGCGGGCGTCGCCATTTCCCCCGACACGCCCTCGACCGCCGTGACGGACGAGATCGCGGAGGCGGCCGACATGCTCCTCGTCATGACCGTCTACCCCGGCCGGGGAGGCCAGAAGTTCCTCGAGCGCTGCGTGCCCAAGGTCGCGGAGCTGCGCGCCCGTTTCCCTGACAAGGACATCGAAGTCGATGGCGGTGTGGGCCCCAAGACCATCGACGTCTGCGCGGATGCAGGTAAGTCGTCGATACGGGTTGGATCAAGAAGGTTGTTGCACGATCAATGAATGTGCGGTTCTATCTCTCTAGGGAGCAACGTTATCGTCGCCGGCACTGCGATCTTCAACGCGGAGGAGCCCGAGAAGGTAATCGCTCTTCTGAAGTCGACGGTAGATGTAGCCCAGGCCAAGATTGCCGCAAAGCGAGCATGAGCCGTTTCGGACGTTGCCGTCAACAACCACTGTAGCAGCAGAACTTAGAAACAGTGTAGAAGTATGCCAACGTGTATCCAAGCAAGATCATAGCATTTCTCATGCCAACAAGCTGTGGTGCAGCAACAGTCAAAAAGTCCATATCCTATGCAGGCCGCAGGCAAAATAAGTACATGCTCATTAATTATGCTCTACGTTGATAAACATCGCGACCGACGACGGCGCGTACAGCAAGCGCATTTTGGGTGACCAGTCGCTCACCACCGAATATACTCTCCGTACATGTTCGGCCTCTCTCCCCGGATGTACGCCTCGAATGTGCGCTTCAGCACAGTCGCCCAGTCCAGATCGCGCTTGTCGTTCTTGACCAGGCCCTCGACGTAAGACGCGCTCTTGTTCGCGATCGCCTCCTTGCCCATGCGCTCCGCGTCTGCAAACCTCGGGCCGAGATCGGGCCAGAATCGAGCTCGATCGAACGGCTTCCACCTGCAAGCGCGCATATGGTCAGCGCTGCGTTCGCAGTATCGGACTGGGCACGGGAACCTCACCATTCGTTGTGGTAGTGATACAAGAATGCACCACGGAAGAAGCCATCAAAGCCAATCACTGCCGGGGTAGCACCCATTTCAGGCGGCGTGTTGAAGAATTGGTCAAAGCTGCAATATCCCGGTCAGTCCCGTATCGCGACGGCGACAAGCTAGATCGCATACTCGGTGAAGAACGGTTGCGCTGGGCGATCGCGTTGAAGGTAGATCTTCTTCCAGGGGTATGGCGTTTGGTTATCCGTGTTGAGCCATGCGGGGTCAAAGAGTGCATCTGGCACGCGGTAGAGCAGCTTCTCCATGTGCGCCTCCTTGAGATACCGCGACACCGTCGTCGGGTGGAAGTCCATCCCGTTGTGCAGAGCAGTCCTCAGCAAGAACGTCCCCAGCGCGGAGCCCTTGCGCAATCGGAGGACGGCCGTATTGTACCGGTCCTCGTGCGACCACCGGTACGAGAACGAGCCGCTCCAGCCCCAGAGCTCCTCCCAGTCGCGGAGGAAGAGCATGTCGACGTCGAGGTACACGCCGCCGAAGCGATGGCACAGCACGAAGCGCACGAGGTCCGACAAGATGACGGGCATCTTGTTGTACGTCCTGAAGTCCTCCTTCGACGTCCCGTCCAGCGACACCTCCGACCCGACCTTCTTCGCTGCATCTTCCTTCGGAGCCTTGCCCTCGCTGAACAGGAACCGGCTGCCCAGCTGGCGCCATTCGTCCTTGAGCTCGGGTATGCTGTCCAGCTGCTCCGTCGTGTTCCACAGCCTGAACTGGATGACGTCCCTGAACCGCGGGTGGAGGAACGGCGCTGACCACGCGTTCTGCCGGAGCTCCTCCATCATGTCCTCCCGCGCGTGCGGGTCCGGGAGGGCGTCTGCAGGCCCACGGCTCACCCACAGCCAGAGCTGCGGGCGGCAGAAGGAGGAGTCGGATGCGATGCTCTCGAGGTGGAGACCTGTGTTCTGGGTGAAGAGGAAGGCCAGCATCGCCATGTAGGGCTTGTCGGTGAAAGGTCCGGCCCAGAACATGTGGAATATCCGCGGGTCGTCTTCTTTGCATGACGACGCCTGGCGGCCGGGGTTGTGTTGTGAGAGGGGAGGGAGCGGGAGGTCGTGCTCCCAATCAGCCGAGTCACGGATTTTGTGTGTGGTCGAGTTCGCGTCGTTGGCAGCCTCCAGGCTACGCCCCGATATGTGGTCCCCTTCGCCGTCAATAACATATACATATCGCAGAGACCCAACCTCTTCTCGTCGTAATCGGGCGGCGCCATCCAAACCGGCGCCCAGTCGTAGGAACTCGTGGCAATCACGTACATACTGGATCGCGGGTAAGGAAGATTCGCCCGAATGATGGTTAGGGGTACATACCTTGCCCGCACTGAAATCACACTGCTCTAGAATCTTGTCCAAGTCTGCGATACTGCCGGGTATAGGTCGCGGAGGATGCCAAGGGTCTGGTGGTCTATTCCGCACCTCGGGGTATATACGCTCTGCGCCTGTGCCAATAGTATACTGCACGACGCTCCCCTCTCGGAAGGCAGGCGGCTTGAGACTCACGCTCGCAGGCAGCGCGGGGTTCTTGGGCGGTGCTGTGAAAGCCATCTCGACCGGAACTACCGGAGCGCACTCGTTGTCAGTACATGCTCGCCGTCACACGGACAGACAATAGACAGTGAGCGAACGGAAGACCCACTCGGACGCGTGCTGGGGTAGTGCCCCGACCGAATCTCCCAGTCCCATATCCTCCTCAGCTGCTCTCTATCAAACACCACCGACTTCGACTTTCCCCATGGGACCGGCCACGCCTTGTCGTCCGACACGAGCCGCTGGTGCAGCGCGAACGTCGACAGCAGCAGAGCCAAGCAGCAGAAGCACAGCAGCGCAGGCCCCCTTCTCCTCCCAAACTTCACCACGCTCATCTTGTACACACCCGAAGGGATGGTACTGAGCGCCGCCCACCGGCCGCCGCGCCTTGATGTGTAGTAGAACTCATCGCTGAAGGAGTCTGTGCTGATGTGTGAGTAGCGTCCGCGGGCGTCGTCCCGGGCGCGCGCCGTTGTCGAGGCCATGCCGGTGCGCGAGGTCGAGGGCCTCAGGCGTGGTAGGCTGCCAGACTGGTAATGCGAGAGGCTGCCGTCGGCCTCGGGAGGAGGGAATCTGACAGCGGAGGGCAAAGCCATACCCGTATTATACAACGGTAGCTTTTGGCGTCAGACGCGCGCTGATTGGTCTCAGTGAGCATGCTTCTCGAGACCATGGCGGTACTTAGACGCGTCGCAGTCGCGGAACAGTCGTGGCGCATCTAGGTCAATATCATACCACAGCTTCATCCGCCAGACGCATTTGCACATCGTGGACACCTGCTCCCCCAGTAAGTACGATCATGTTGTGACTTTTCACACTTCGATGACTGTGGTCAAACCACTTCGCTTGGCTATGTTCATGCTGACTGTCGCCGACGCGCGCGCTGCAGCTAAAGGCATAATGACGGCACTATAGATAGCCTCGCGATTATACAGGTACATTGGATCAAAATAACTAGAGAGCGAGTGAAACAAGCAAGCAACGGGCAAAGCAAGACGAAGCGAGACGACGACAACAACCCAGCGCCGAGTTATATTGTACATTATCCTTTGCATAGCCGCATTCCTCAGACGCGCGCCCACTCGGATAGGTCGCAGCGACCAACCTACAACACCTTCAGGTTCCACCCGTGCATGCTGGTGTCGTCGGACAGCCTCGCAGCCGCCTGAGCAGCTGCCAGCCAATCTCCACCTTCCGCGCCTGGTCTTGCTGGGTTGGAGAGGTCCATAGCGTGGAGGACATTGTCTGCGGCGACAACGCGACCGGAGTGATATCCCACGCCGTCATATGACCGTATGAACAGCAAGGGCAAACTGCGACCCGCGATGTCCCGCATGAGGTTGCTCCCACGGCTGCCAGACGCGTCCTGAGACTTGTCCGCCACATCGGCCGCGGGTGGGAGAGCATCTTCGCGCAGTGCTTTCAGGATATCAGGCATAGGTGGCATCTCGGCGACAATCATCATGTGTAGATGGCGCGCAGGAAGGCTGAGCACGACGTCTGCAGGCTTGTTGTCGCGTGACTGGATATCAGAAGCCACGACAGGAACTCCGGGGGGTTGGTTGGGCAGAGGTGGAACTGGGATGAATGGCATAGCAGGGTCGAAGCGTCCATCCATGGTGAGAGGAGAGTGATTGTAGACTCGTAACCGTAGAGGGCCAATGTTGCCAATGTAGACGTCAAGAGGCATCTGAGTCTTGGTCTTGGGGTCCATGTAGAAGAAGTTGGCTGCCATCATTTCTAGAGTGTTGCTCTGCGAGCGGTATACAGGAGTGTTGAATAGGGTGGGAAAGGGAGTGATGGGCATTTCGGGGACGCTGTTGTTCAAACCAAACGCGTCGAAGAAGGTATACTGGAACTTGGCTGTTGGTCGCTAAGCGTCAGTTGCCGTGAGATTTGTTCGACGCTACTTACAAATGCCAACAATAGTCCAGCAGAGATAGTCGTCAACCTCATCGGTGATGACTCGGGCGCCATCCTTCATCTCCTCACGTATCCTAGGACTCTGGAACAGCAGTGGGTGAGTCCCCGCCTGATTTGACAGACCAGGCGCGGGCGGCACGGTCACACCGGGCGTGCCGGGTATTGGACCCGCTGCGGAGAGGTAATGTCGCGTCCCGTCTCCGTTAACGCGCTGAAGCGCGATCTTCTGCATTTGACTGACGGGCCCGCCGTCATCGGGGACTATACGGCCTTTGTCTACCTTCCGGATGATCAAAGGCGCAGTCTGCACTCCCGTGACAGTATCCGCAAGGACGATCTCACTGCCGTATGTGACCGGTTGCGGACCCCCTAAACAGCCGTTGAGCCAGCATCTCGAGGGACAATTGTAGTGTGCGACGCACCAAGTGGATTCTCGCTACCCTGAGAACGCACGACGTTTACAGCGAACGCGGACCAGGCAATGTTACTTGCACACAGCTGGTTGTGCTCAATGGTCATATATTTGGTGCGTACAGTCTGCGAATTGATCCGGTTGAAGAGCGACACAGGTCCACCAGCCAGTATACATGATGAGATGTTGCGCGTCTTCGCGGTCTTCTTTGAGGGCTTTGAGATGATGGTGACGGGCGCCGAATCGAACGACGCCCATACCCTTTCGTTGCCAGTGGCCTCACCGCCATCTGGTGCGCTAGGGGACGGCTCGGCGATGTCGAGAGATAGCTGAAAGCTCTTGCTCTTCGCAGAGCCAGTAACGTGCAGGAACTTGAAGCTAGCAGTGAGCGCGTGGTCCATGGGTGCTTTGAGCTCGCACGTGCGCTCGCCTCCTTCGTTTACGACAGCCATAGAAAGGTGTTGATGCTTCATCTGCCAAACCGGCCCTTCGATATGCACGACGGGCGGGGGACACAAGAATCGCTTTTCGCTCCCGTAGGACTTCTGCGCGACAGCTGCGTGCAGACAGATCACGGTAGTCATAGGCATTACGCGTGCGGGGTCCTGCGTGATATGGTCGCGTACGACGCGTCTGATTTTGTTGTGCGGGTCGGCGGCATCTGGAGGCTCAAGCTTCCGCTTGGTAGAGGTACGCTGGTTGCGACACGGCTAAGTATGGCAACGCGGGCATTTGCGGAGAGACTGACCTGCGGAGCGCCCGAGCTCGACGAAGGACCGGCGATGGCATGGCTAGTATCGCGCGAAGACGCGTTCGAGACGCTCCAAGGAGGGGGCTGGCCATTGGGAGGCAGTACAGGAGGTGCGGGATTCGAGAGGATAGACTGGATGGAAACAGATGGCTCCGACGACGGTGGCGGTTGGTGACTGGGGGGTATAGAAGAGTGTGCTACACCCGCGGGGGGTGAGCGGAGAGCAGCATGGCCGTTAGACACCTAAAACGCTGTCAGGCGCGAAGGATGTGCATGTACATATACGGATACTCACTAGGAGGCTGAGATTGGATTGTTGGGGAGACGCAGAGCGCGACAGCTCCTGGGGGTTGAGACTTGTTGGCATGTGCTCGCGAGCCTCCGTAGTCTGCGTAGGCGACATCTGGAGGTGGAGGGGGTTAGAGGCGAACGGCATTATAGTGCGCATGGTGGGCTGTAACTTGAGCACTCTCAGCTGAGCTGTGGGAAACGGCTCACTGTGGGAGTGGGAAGAAACCCGATTTTTACCCACGCGCGTCGGTTATAAAGCTCCCGTTTACGACCCCGTGAACTTCCCAAAAAGAATTCGCGGTCCCGGGGTCCCTCGGCATGCTCGGCATGCCCCTCGTCCACCCTGGTTTGCAGTCGCAGCCACATGCCATTCTATCTCACGAAACACACAAACGCCGCGCTCTACTCGACATGAACATACATTGTGCACGCCGAGAAAGTACAACCCCAGAGACAAAGAAAAGAAAGCTAATCGCTGACCGCCGGCGAAAAATAGTCCTCCACTCTACTCACGCCCCACGAGACAAGCGCTCCCCAGCCCCCCGCCTCGACCTTCACCTTATCGTCTGACTCCTTCTCTGGAGAAAACAGCTCATGCAGGGCCGCGGATTCGTGCTTGACAGCTGATCCAGACGGAAGACTGTATGCCGTACGCAGCGCTCGAAGAGCATCGACGACAGCATCAGCATCCAATGGGTCACCTGTCCGCGTGAAGGGCGATAACAGGATATGTTCCTCCGACTCGACATAGAGTTCGTCACCGCGCGACGGCAGGAACGAGTCTAGAGCGGGAAGCACACCGCAAGGGACGCCGGATGTGAGCATAATTGTAAAACAGTCAGGCGAAATGACATACCACTGCTCAACGCCAGAATCCCTAGCTTGTCCTCGCGTTCGATGGCTTCGTTCGCGAACGCGTCCACCGCGTCCTCCGAACAAGGTGTCGGAAGGTTCCACTCGTCCTCGCTCTCGGTGACAGGCGAGACAAGTCCGGACTCATCCACGTCGCCTGAGGAGGCGCGCAGCCAGTCCCACTCTTGCTCTGCGCCGGAGTGTTCTAGGGCAGTGAAGTTTGCAGGGAAGAAGCCGGAAAGGCTGAACGGGTCCTCCTTCTCAACGCGAGGAGTGTAGACCGACGCCCAGTGCTTGGTCGACGCAATGGCCGCGGTACTACGGTGCCGAGGCAATTTTGCACGGGCATGGATGTCGGCGTCGTCGGTAGCGGGCACGCCGCTGGATATTTTGGTGCGCCGGAGGCTGGCAGAAGTGAAGTGAGGCACAGAGTGTGAGCGTGGAACAGACATGGTGTCGCTATGGTGTCGTGGGTAGTTACAGAACGAGAGGTGCGGGTTGGTTAAGTACCCGACGAGGACCGGGTGAAGTAGGAATTGAGTAGGAAGTGGGGAGAGAGCTGGACGTGCCCAGTGGTTCTGGACCTGATATACGCTCGCCGTCGGCTTTCGACAGGGACGAGGCTAGACTCGCTGGGAGCGTTGCGCAAGTGCCGCAGGCTAACGAGCCAGTTGGGTGGCTGCAGTGCCCAGTCTACCCCGGATTCGCTTCCCCAAAGCTCCCACCATCTACCCCCAGACGCGTACTAGTGCTGCATTGATCGAACGCACGTTATTGGGCACTGCTCGACATCATCGCCGCGGTCACGCCACTAGCTCCAAATGTAAAAGCTTATCTCGCACGCACACAATAATACTAGGGCGGGGGCCAGTCGTACTTGCGGCGCAGCTCATCTGTCACTCCTGTCTCAGATACGCGTCCATGCGAGCGGGTACTGGGGGGGTGGGGCCCACAAACGACGACAGGGTATTATCATTGCAACATGAGAGGTGTACGCTAGTCCAAGTCCGGTCCAAAATGAGTGTCCAATGGTGCACGCGAAGCTACTGACTACTGCGAGCGGAATATGCTGATGGGAAACATGAGACAAAATGCAAGGGGCATGCCAGTAACTACTCGGGATATAAGTAAGGAGCGCAGGGGTACAGTCCAAGCGTAGGGTCATCGTCGTCGTTGAATGGTACACATTACTCCAGTAGGGTTATCCAGATATCACTCGTGTCCGTGCACGGACGTCGTATTTAACATTCTCGTCGCCGTTCAGCTGAGCGGGTCGCGGGGGTGCTGCGACATCCGCCGCCTGTCCCGCTCGGCCTCGGGGAACGGGACGCCAGACTGCCGCCTCGCCATCGACGACGAGCCCGGGCGGTTGTGCGCGCCCGCGAGCGGCCTCGCAGGAACAGCGTCCTCGTCGAGCTGGTGCCGCTGCCAGTCCTCCACCTTCATCGTCGACATGCGCTTCGACGGCGTGCCCGATCCAGGGACGTTGGCGAGGACGTCCGCGCTGAGCGACCGCCTGTGCCCCTTGTCCTTATCCGGCGAAGCGAGAGCCGCGCCGCCGCGCCGTCCCTCGCCCGACTTGCGCTCCTTCTTCGCCGCCTGCTCCTTCTCCGCCTGACGCTTGGCCATCGACTGCTTCTCCGCGTTCTTCGCTCGCTGCCATCGGTCGCGGGCGTTGGAGATGTCCGCCTGCTCCTTTTCCGCCTGCGTGATGGGGTCCTGTAGCTCCCGCAGCTTCTTTTGGTGGCGTTCCACGAGTTCCTCAAACGTCTTCACCCGGGCGGCCGGTGACTCCGGGCTCTTCGGGGCGGGCTGTGCAACCGGGCGTTTAGGGGGGAGGATAGTGACCGGGATGCTCCCGCCTTGAGACGTAGCCCTCCTGTGCTGGGGACGAAGAGCGAGCGGGAGGTCTTCGCTGGAGGCTTTGGCTGAGGCGGGATCACCTTGACCAGAGAGCGCACTCTCGCGTCGCTGACGCTCCTTCAGGGCCTCTACGACAGCAGGCGACACGGGGACCTTGGGCGGAGGAGAGGCCATGGGCGTCGTAGCGATAGGCGCGGTAGTACCGGAGGGCGGCTGGAAGAGCTTCCGCTCGTGCAGGTACATCTCCCAGTTGTCGTCGCGAAGAGGAGCGCTAGTCGGCCGACCGATAGAGGTACCAGCGTCAGCATTGGACAGGGTCGTGAGCTCCATCGACTGCACACGGGCGCGAGGATCGCGTTGGCGGGGTGGGCGAAGATGGGCGGGAGCAGGGATACCGAAGGCGGAGAGATCCTGGCTGAGATGCCGAGACGACTGCGAAGGGTGACGCGACTCCGACGAGCTGGAGGGGATAGGAACCGGAGTGTCTGCTCTCAAGATCTCAATGGACCGACGAATGCCCTGGATCTCGGACAAGAGTTCTTCTCGCCGCCTGAGGTCATCTAGTTCTCCCGGAGTGAGCGCCCTGGACTGCCTCGAATCATTCGAGTCGGCCTTTTTCACAATAAACGTCTCGGGTACGTTCGCCTCGATGTCATCGCCCAGGTCTAGGGTAGGGAGGATACCGGTGCTCTGCGGTTGCTGCCTCGCCGCACGGTTGAGCTCCTCAGCCGGGGTGGGGGCTGCCATGAACTCGGACAGCCCGGACTGGTAGCGTGGCCGAGGCGTTCCTGAGGGAGAATCGAGGAGAGCCCCGTCTTTACCGAGGAGGGGCAAGCCGGAGAAGTTGCTGTCTGCGCGGCCATGCTTGGCAAGCGACGACGGGTGCGTGCGCTCCCACTCGCTCATCTCCGCCTCGAGGTCCTTGAAGCGCTCCGCCGCCCGAGCTTCCGCCTGCAGGTCCTGTCGCTTGCGCTCCATCTCTATTTCCTTCATCTTGCGCATGAGGATCTTGAGGATCTGGAATTGCACCGCGATGCCCATGATGGCGACGGCACCCATCATACCCAGCTCGATTTCCATGATCTGTGTGACAGGGAACTGGATTCCATGCTGGGTGTACTTGGTGAAGAGCGAATCGAAGCCGATATTCCACACATAGAACTGGCCATGCGGACACAAGGTTAGCGGATGACATATTGGCACACTCATGGTATAAATAGGCCGCATACCTCCTTAAGGCCGGCAGTCGTGAAGCAATCCACGCCTAGCATGAAGGCCGTCGCTCCAACAAACGCCGTCGACGTGAGCATAATGTAGTAATGCAGCTTCGGGATGGTGCAGAGCACGAAGCCGATCACGGACACGACTGCAGACAGTAACCATACCATTCAGTCTGGATCGTCTGGGCGCCGAGGGCACGAGAATCGCTTACCGATATACATGATCCACCTGAAACCAAGCGGGTGAATGACGCCGCCATTGCGGAAGCATTGAATCCACAAGGCAAGCGCGAAGCCACCCCACGCGCCAGTGAAGTACTTGGCGGCCTTCCAAAAGAAAATGGCAATTCCTCCGCCCGCTATGCCAGCGACAACGGAGGAGAGTACGAAGAGGCCGCGCAATGTCGCGTTAGGGGGGTTGACGGCTTGGAGAACTCCAAAACGGAGGATGAGGACGAAGCATACGACCGACAGGGTGTAGAAACCGATGAGGAAGAAGGACGACCATCGGTTTTTATAGCCGAGGAATGCGCTAGGGAGACCAGTGAGGATGAGGATCGCACCAAGAACACCGAACCCGGGATCAAGATGGGTATCGAGCTTGGTAAAGTCAGGAGCGGCGGAAGTGGTCTGCGCGGGAGCAGTGGTGGTGGACTGCGACGAGGTCGGGCTTGGGGTCACCGTTACGTTGAACGTGGTGGGGACAACCGTGGCCACAGGCACATTCGTGTTGCCCGAGTGTACGGTGGTCGTGATAGTCGTAGAGCCGGTCGTGAGAGAAAGCGAAGGAGATTGCGTGGAGGACTGGGAATTGCTAGAAGCCGTGTTGTTTGCAGACGACTGAGCAGAAACCGATGCGACCAGGAAGAGGAGGCAGACGAGACAAGGCCAGAGGATGGCCGACCATGGACGGGGACGAGAGACAGGCATGGCGGGCCCCGTAGGAGGAGGTGGGGGTAGAGGAGAGGAGAGGAGAGGAGAGGGAGGGAAGGAAAGGGACGGGAGGAGAAGGATAGATAAATCGGACCGAGTACGATGGAAGAGTGCACTAGAGCCAGCCGCTGGGGGCGCTGCGTCCGAATCCGACGCGGGCTCTGTGCCCCGGTCACGGCGGTCGTGGATGCAGCCCGCTCCCGAGGGTTCGAGATAGCGGCTGCGATGTATCCAGACCCACGTGTCAGCCTAGCTTGTGCAGATGCTCCACTTCGTGTGCGGCCCAACAGAGCGCTGCAGATGACTTACAGAGCCAAGCACGATACGACTATGTACTTACCCAGCAGATGGACACACTCAGTCTCCAGGGCATCCGCTTCCAGAATGCCGCATGAAGGTTTGTGAGGAGCGCCCCGCCATACCCCGCCCGACGCCCGCCCCCGTCTAACCTAAACATGCCTGATAAGTATCGGGCTTACATCTCTACTGATACAGGCTTCCACTACGTCATTAAAGAAACGCATCCCCTTTGTAGACGACACGGTCACACGTCTTATCGAGCCGAGCAGCCACCATATCCCACGCGCGAGCACTCACTCTCAGAAGCCCGGCGGACAAATTGCGCGACGCAGCGGTGAGCGGAAACACAAATGCAAGCGCGCGCAGATGCTTTGTGGCGCCCCATGCTGTAACTACCATATATTCGTACTGCCTCCTATGCCTAGTCGACGTCCTCATACTTGACCGGAGTGATGCCCATCCTCTCCAGCATGGCAGCCATCATCCGGGGCTCGTCTCTCGCGCTCACTTTGCCGTCCTTCGCAACGACCTCGTGCCGTTCTGACAACACGCTGATCACCCTCCCGCCCCGTCCGAACCGCCCGACACGCCCCGCGACGTGGAGATACGAGTCCACGCCGCCGTCGAGGATGCCGAGAATGAAGACGTGCGAGAGTTGCGGGAGATCCAGACCCCGCGTCGATGCGAGCGTGGACACGAGCAACGTCGGAGTCTCATCGGTGGCGTCGAAATTCTGTTGCATCAAGTGCGATCTCCCGTTCCCGTCCTTGATGACGTCCAATGGGTGAGCGTTGATCCCAAAAGCCCGCAACACGTCCACCCTCTGCTGGACAGGGGCATTCGAAGGCAAAACAAGTAGTGCCAATTTCGGAACGTCCACCCCGAAGGCCACCGCGACGGCCTCAAGCGCATAGTAATTGGAAGCATCTGCCAAGATGGCGACTCAAGTTAGATTCTCGCAAGAATTTGTCCGGAGCACTATGCTCACCAAGTATTCCGCCCTCATCGAGTGCTTCGCGAAGGGCAATGTCCTCAGGTGTCTCAGGCGTTTGAGATTGCTCGAGGGGCTCCTTGAATAGCGCCGTTGAAGCCTGCTCCGGGGAAGCACTGACAGCTCCCTCGATGTTGTGAGCGTGGCCCGATGAGTCAATGACCAGAACATGATGCTTAACGTCCGTTCCGCCGACCGTAGACTCAGCCTTGTCTTCTATAGCAGAGTCCTCCACTTCCTTGGGATAGTAGGCCGAAGGGTCGCCGGTGATCTTCACCAGCGTCCCATGCCCCTTCGTGAACCAGCCGCTGTCCGCGAGCAGGAATCGCCTCAGGTGATTCCTCAACGTCGCGCTCATCATGACGAGTTGCGGCGCCTTCCGTGTCGTCTGACTTCGCCTGCGATCAAGTTGCTTTTCCCTTGTCCGTGGCCGGCCTTCCCAATCCTCGCTCAGAGCGCCGTATATGTGGTTCAAAAGGAGACGCGTGGGCCCCGGGTGACGCTCGATCTTCTTCGCCATTTTCTTCATGGCGTATTTGTCGCGGAGCATGGGCACACTTTCGATGAGGTAGTCCGCCTCGTCGACGACGACAGTGGACAGCCCGTCGAGAGGGAGCGCGTGCGGGTCGGCCTCGACGGCTTCGAGGACGGCTTGGGGCGTGCCGATGAGGATTTGCGGAGGGGTTTGCTGTATGGGAGCAAGATGCTCCCTGAGCGGCGCGGAGGAGTCCCGGACCAGAATTTGCGCAATGGAGGCCAGCGGCTGCTTTAGCGTCATGAACCGGTGTATGCATTCGATCCAGTAGAAGAACTGGTATGCAAGGTCCCTGTGCGGTACGAGGAGAAGGGAGTTAATTGAAGACGCTTTCGCTCCACTCCCGGAACGCTCGTTGTGGGCTGAACCACTCATTTGGCTGAGTAGGGCAATAAGCAGAGCGAAAGACCTGGCAAGTCGCAGCAGTCAGCATGTGCACGTAGCGAGTTGAAACACGGCCACGCACTTCCCGCTTCCAGTCTTGTCTTTGAGCAACACGTCCTTCCCGCTGAGTACCGCATGGATGAGCCTGCGTTGGACGGGCGTAGGCTGCTTCACGGACGGGAAGGCGATTTGCATTGCCTTTACAATGTCTCTTTGGAGGCTTAGCTGCTCGAAATCGAGCGCCTCCGAGGCGAGAGGACTTGAGACATCCTCTCGAGATCCTTTAGGAGCGGTTCGCGTGTGTAGAGGTCGTGGCGGTCGAGCCCTAGGGAGAGATGCTCGAGCCGAGAGCCGTGCCCAGGTCGTTGGGATGGAAGGAAACAGAAGTGGCATGGTTTCTGCGCTTCATGTCTGGCAAGCACTCGCTGTCCGGGAGCGCCCGTCTCGCTAAACCTTAAAACAATATATTCTCCCGGGTTACGGTCTTGCACGCGTCCCAGCATGATTGGATCGAGGCAGGAAAATGAACATTCGAAGTTGGGTAGTTAGCATCGAGAGCGACTACTTGACAAGCATACAATACAGTGCAGTGTGGAAGGGATAGCAGATGGTGTGGGGCAGGGGTCTGGTACAGGACGGATTAGTGTGGTAGTAGCTACGGTAGCAGCTGTCTAGACTGTATGGGTGAGGATGGACAGTGGTAGTGAAGAAGACAGTCTAACTACCAAATACATTACCACTTGGCGGTCATCCTGTCTCGCCCTGCACACGATCACCTCGGTCAATCGTCGTCGCTCTCGTCCGAGTGGACGATGGGCGTCGGACGCCGAGGCAACACGTCGGGATGATCGCCCTCGACTACACTGCTGTTCATCCTCGCGAGTTCCTATTCGTCGCTGTCTTCTATGGGCTGATAATTTGCCCTTCCTTTGCGGCCCAATAGGCGGCTCACCAGCCCGTGGCTTGGAGTCCGCGTGTGGCTTCGGCGAGACCGGCTGGACCGTTGAGACAGCAGAGATCCACGTTCCGATGCCTCGTCTTCTAGGCGTTCCTCGAGCTCCTCTGAGGGATCGTGAGACAAGGCAGGTTCGGTCAACGTAGCATGTACTTACCTTCACCGAAGACTGCGTCCATCTCCTCCAGCGGGACACCCTTCGTCTCAGGGTACACTATCGGGATGTTAGTACGCGAACAGCAAACAATGCGGGCCAAAACGCACAGAAGTACACTATCAAACGCATCGTTAGACCGCATTCCAGATGAACAATAGGCGAACTCACCGAGAACGAAGCTGCAGACACAGAAGAAGCCATGCATAGGATACAATCTCCATTCGATCGCTTCTTGCAGGTACGGAGTCATCTCCCCTACAAGGAAGTTGAATGCCCAGTTCGTGGCCGTTGATAAAGAAACACCCTTTGCGCGGACCGTCAAAGGCATGATCTGTACGTCCGGGAATCAGTAAACGAATTCCGGAACGGTCTCTGGGACAAACCTCAGGAGGGTAGAGCCAAGGGATAGGTCCCCAGCTGTATCCGAAGGCAGCATTGAAGATGATAACGCATACAACGACGGCTTGAGGCGTCTCAGGCACGTCAATGTACATCCACCATCCGGTAAAGCCAAGCGATATGGCCATCTAACATCAAATAGTCAGACCAGCGGAATATTCATCAGCTGTTGCGACATACGACGACAGCACCGCTCAGGAGGATAACACGGCGTCCCCAACGGTCAACTAGGATCCACCTAAGGGATGACCTAAGTTCATTATGACACAATTGAATATCGAAGGAGGCACACACGGAGGAAGCGTGCTCAGAATATATATGATCGCGTTGATTCCAGTCATGAGAATAGCATCTCGTCCAATCCATCCGGCCTCTGTAGTGTCCTGCATTAGACTTATTCGGGGTTTAATAGTGAAAATATCCGACCTTCGAACACTCGTGCTATCGAAAGAGCGATTGTTATTCTACAGCCATTCTTATAAACATATATGCATCACTTACGGGCATAGTATGAGATGACTGTAAGAAACTTATGCATTAGCATGTCACGAAGGGATGCAAGAACTCGGTCTTACCATTGATGCCATTCTGAAACAGCAGCTTTCAGTCACACGATGGCGAACATGAACCAGTCCACTTACTAGCTGAGCAAAGGCTTGAGATGACATAGCAAGTAGTACGCGCTTCTTGTACCGCTTCCACATGTTCGCGTACGTCCGGCCTTCACCACTCTCACGCTTTCGGCTTGTCAGTGCCTAACCTCTGTAACGTCCCTTCCTAGTCACTCACCTCGAAGATGACTCTATCTTTGATTTCCTGGAATTCGGCCTTGGCTACGAGGTCCTCGGGATCACCGCCATGGAGGTCGGCAATTACTTTCATCCCCTCTTCGTCCCGATCTACATCAATTAGCCACCTGAGAGCATGTCAGAAGCGCAACTAGCAGATCCAGTACGAAAACATACCGCGGACTTTCCGGCATCACAAGCGAGCCCGCCGCGAGGATCGCACCAATGACGCATTGAATGAACAGTGGTATACGCCACGAGAGGTCGGAGTCAATGTAAGAGCAGAAGTAGTCAATCCACTACATGTGCCGCTCAGGTGAGAGAGCTTCGCAAGATTGGGTTTGGAAGGACATACCACAGAAGACGCGTAACCGAATATGTTGCCGGTGAACTCCATACACGCGAGAGCGCCGCGCTGCGGAAGAACCGCATCAGCGACTATCTCGGCATTCCCATACAGCTCAGGCACCTACGTGGTTTGGAGGGGAAACCTCGCTCTGGTAAATAGGGACAATAGTCCTGGCCAAATATCATTAGCCGTGGAGGCAAAGCGCGAGCACTTCGCCATACTCACGAGAGCAATCCGACTCCGAAACCCGAGATGATACGACCCAAGACCATGACCCAGAAGCCTGGAGTGAAGGTCTGGATAGCGCCGCCGATGGCAAAGACGACGGCTCCGCTGAAGAGCGTGCCTCGTCTGCCTATGTTATCGCCAATCTGTCCCGCAGCGACAGACGTGACTGCACGGCCGACATCAGAACTCAGCCTAAACCAAACTGTCGTGCGGACTTACTGAACGCTCCTATCTCCAGCACGGCGACCATGGTCCCGACCTGAATGGCATCAGGCTCGTTGAAGAACTTCCGGAAGTAAGGGCCGGTGATCACGCCAGACATGACGCTGGCAGGGAGACCCAGGTTCAGACAGGCATTGAGGCACGGGAGTACGGTAGGCTTACCCTTGATCATAACCAAACTTGAGGAGGCAAGTTCAGCATTGGCTGAGAGATAACAGTGGCGAACGCATGTTCTGGTGTGAAGACTCACCAGGAAGACACCCAAGCTAGCAAAGACGGATATCGCATACAGTAAGGGCTGGCCCACGAGGCGACTGCGGGATCTTGGCGGCATGGTGCATCTGCAGAGAAGAGAAGGAGAGAGAGGTGTGTCGTCTGGGGGCAGGTAGTGACAGTCTGAATTAAAGAAGGGGCGAATCAGCCAGAGGGCGAGCGCAGGCTGATGCTGGCGGTGGTGACGGAGGACGGTTTGCGGCCGGTGCGACTCTGGCGGTTGTCGCGTGTCTGTGGCTCTCCACTCGACAACTCGAGCGGCACGACACATGAGGTCAGGTGCGCCCTTGCCGACGAGCCGTATCCCCGTTCCCGCTTTCCGACCCTCCTCTCCCGCCACGACCATGCCCGAGTCCGTCCAGTCTCTAGACACCATATCAAACTCGTCGGGCGACTCTTACGATTCGGACGAGGAGGACCGCCTTGCAGAACTCGAGTGGCAGGAGAGCCTCCAGCAGCTTCAGCAGCTCCTCTCAATAGTCCTCCTCCCGTACCTGGGCAAATGGCTCGGTAGGAGATGGAGTTATTGGGGTACGTACAACCCTGCTATCGCTCCCACATCTTTACCCCATCGCTCATATCTCATCTGACCGAATCACAAGCCTACGCCCGATACGTCAGACTCGGGCTCGGAAAGTCCTTCTTTCTCGGCGAGCGAGGCCTTTGAGTCGCGAACGCATGTTCCGAGACAATGCTAGTTGAAACGTGCACTAGTACGGTGACATCAGAGGTACGTCCGCTCGCTTCAACTATCAGACTGTCGCATTATTTTCATCGCCAGTGTGCGTAGCGCTCCCGGCATTTTGGGGTTGAAGCGATGCATGTCCTTCACCATCTCCTGCGCCAGCGCAAACTGCTTCCTTGCCATCAGCCCATGGAGAAGGATATACCACGTCTCGTTCCCCATCTGCACCCGCCGCGTCACCATATCCCTGTAGTACGCCATAGCGTTCTTCACTCCCTCCGGCTTCTGTCCGTTGAGCGATGCTTTGAGTAGCACGTTGTACGTAGTCCGACTCGGGCGGACACCTCTGCTCATCATCGTCTCCCATATCCGCCTGTTATGCTCCTCGACGACTTTTCGGTCGAGCCAATCGCCCCGGTTGATAGCAGTGAGCACGGAAGTGTATGTGATCGCGTTCGGCTCGGCGTTTTCGTACTCGTTACGTTCCATCTTCCCAAGCAGGTCCATGGCGATCTTGAAATTCTCGGGGGTCGCTTCACGGAGCTGCCGGTCCATGATGGCCGTCAATGACGTCGTGTCGGGCGAGACACCGTACTTCTTCATGAGGTTGATCACAATCCGGTCCGCGTCTGGCCGGATTTTGAGCATGGCTGAAAGCAGGGTGGAGAACGTGTAGATGTCGGGCTTCAGCTCGGCAGGCTGAAATTTCCGCAAGATCTGCGCAACGGCCTTGAGGTCCCCCTTTCGCCCGTAATGCCGTATGAAGGTGTTCAGAGTGACGACGTCTGGTTTGGGGCCCTTGCTCTCCATCTGGTCCAGGATAGCCTTGGCCTGAGGCTCCCGAGATACGAAAAGCAGCTGATACAAGACGGTGTTGTAGACGGCTAGAACGGTGGAATGGTCATGGGGAACGCGAAAGTTGGGAAGGTCCTTCTGAAACGCGTCGAAACGCGTGAGAGCGTCCTTGTATCGACCCGCCAAGAAGAGTACCTCGATGACAGCACGGTAGCTCAATGCGTCCGGCCGCACCTTCTGCGAGGCCATCACGTCCCAAGTCTTCAGGACTGAGTCGACCATCCGCAGCTTCGCGTACCCATCCAGCAGCGCATTCCAGGCAACAACGTCCGGCACCACGCCGAAGCGCAGCATGTCATCCCAAAGCCGTTCCGCGAGCTCGACGTGGTTGCAGGCAAGGAAACTCGTCAGGAACGATGACCAGAAGAAGGACGGGAGGAGCACCACGCGTGTATTAGAGAGGTCTTCCGGTCGCGAGGCCAGCCAAGGGTCAGGCCCTCCGACTCCTGACACTGTACGTGCGTACAACCTTTGGAGCGTACGGGAGGCGGAGGAATTTGTCACGTTGTGAAGATGTTTCGTCAACGCTTCGGGTCGAGAGAGAAGCGAAGCAGTCTCCAGGCGTTGAACCCACTCGTCAACCTTAGCTCGGAGATCAGGGAGGGTACGGATGCGATGGAGGATCTCCTCCATTGTGGAAGTGTGGATGCGGGTCGCAGCCTCTAGATACATGCGCACAGCTCCGTTAAATGTGTCGAGTTGAGCATGCGCGATGACCGCGCAGAGAAGGATGTCTTCGCGAATACGACTGAGTGACGAAGGAGGGGGAGAATGCAAGGACGTAGCTTCTTCGTCAGAAGCGGAATCTTCGTCGGGGTCCAGTTCTTCCGCTTGCTCCTCCTCAATGTTGCCTTGTGTGACACTATGTTTATGTAGGTGTTCAAGGTAACCCCCATACAGGTCCAGGACGGACTGTGGTTGTCCGCTCTTGATACGGAAGACCATGAGTGCCTTCAGACCGGATGTGGCTCCACCCGCAGCCGACACCAGCGCCATTTCCTGTAGCACCGATATCTCCTCCTCGCTGAGCTGGAGGGCCCTGCGCTTGACGTACCCGGCGATGTGATTTGAACATGAGTCGTAGTGGGCAGGTCCGAAGAAAGCGAGTAGGTTCCGTGCTTTGAGGGCGGACCACAGATTTGATACGTCGGCGACTTTGTTATTCAAGAAGGCGCCACGAAGCTCCGGAATGATCTTGTTGAACGCTTTGACCTGGGCATTCGTGCCCTTCGCGAGAGGGTGGGCCTCGAATGGGTGGAGTTCCTCCTCGAGCTGCGTCAAAACAGTGCCGGGGGTGATATTGCGTGCGGGGAGAGTAGACACGGTAGGTGTGGATTCCCGTTGTATTACGCCCTCCGTAGATGGGCGTTGAGAGTACTTAGACGAAGTGTAGCATAGAGTTCGACGTAGGATGGAGTTCGGGATCAGAAAGTCGAGGGCAATAGGTGGTGGGATAGCATGGCGCGCTGTCCGGATGAGCATGCGAAGATGCTTGACAGAGCTGTCAAGTCAGTGTTAGCGAAGCGTCGCACTACTATACGATATAGACACACACTAGATATGTTCTATTGCTGGCCGCAGGTCCGTACGAGGGCAAGGGGTAAGCCGAACGAGTCGGAGAAGCTAGAGGTCACGCGCGTCTACAAATTCCCGTCATACGTATGGACACGTGACTGGAAACGCGAGCAGCAACTCGCGAGAACGACTCCGAGGCCTTGTTTTGGTCCACTACCACTTCTTTGCGACACATTCCTACCCCAGACTTTCGCGTCCACACTGGTCCAACATGGGGCACGGCAATTCAAACAAGCTCTATGTCACGCATGCCGAGCACTCCGGGATGTTTGGGCAACATACCGCTTCCTCTGCTGGACACAAGGCGTGAGTCTACTATCAACGTCCACGACCCTTGCCAGGCGTTGATCAACCTGCGCAGTAAACAGGAAGCTCCACACCCCGGCTCACGCACTCCTTTTGACTGCTGTGCGCTAACCTTTCAGCCATTCACCAACCCTGTCTGTGCACGGAATCCCGATGGTACTGGGAACGTGTTCGAGCTAGTCAGTATCATACCATGGCTTAAGTGCGTATCCATCACGCTGATGAGCGATCGTAACAGTGGCTAACAGGATGGCTGTAGGCAGCACAACAACATCAACCCTGTAACGCAGGAGCCTCTTCAGCCGTCCGACCTCATCACCCTCCACTACGCTCGGAAACCCTCGGGAGAGATTCATGACCCCATCTCATTTAAGCCATTCAGCGAGCACTCGCACATTGTTGCTATCGCCACCACAGGCAACGTGTTCTTAGCGGAGAGTACCAAAGGTGGGCGTGACCTCGTAGCAGATGTCAAGTTCAAAAAGTGAGCTCCAGGATTTTGCTCAACCTCGGGTATGCTACTGACGTACATTCAGGGAGGATGTCATCACCCTTCAAAATCCTCATGGACTACCTCCCGCATCTGTACCCAGTAGACCAATGCAGCCTCCGAGCGCTGAGAAGGCGGATAAAAGCAAAACTATGGCGGTGAAGCCTGCACCTGGAGGTCCTCTCGCGAAGGCTAAGGCGGTCACTCCCTGTGAGTCTTCCAGTCGTAAGACTTCGTCTTATAGTAGTTCCTAACGCATTCATAGGGAACGCCTCTCCTTACTCCACGGGCCTTCCCGGAGCCTCGCTCACTTCCACCTCCGTCGACCCGCAAACACAAAGCTCGCAATTACTCTGGGACGAGGAGGAACTGATGTTCGACGAGTTTGCGAACCCACCGAAAGGCAAGGGCAAGGAGAAGGACGTGGGCAAGCGACGTGCATATGTTCGTGTCATCACTAGCCTGGGCGGCGGGGGTCTCAATATCGAGCTCTACTGCGAGAAGGTGCGTCTCATTTTTCGTACGACCGACGCATATTGATAACAAACCCGCGCTAGGCTCCAAAAACGTGTTACAACTTCCTGCAGCTGGCGAAAGCCGGGAAGTACAACGACTGTCTCTTCCATCGACTGGTCCCTGGCTTCATGGTGCGTATATGATTCTTCCGTCGGGCGACGATCTAAACGTAGATTCCCACGCAGGTCCAGACTGGTGACCCGACAGGAACAGGCTCTGGCGGCGAGTCATGTTGGGGCACGCCATTCCGTGACGAGTACGACCTCCGCAACGCGGCCAAGCACGATAGTCGAGGTATCGTTGCGATGGCGAACAAAGGTCCGGCCACAAATGGCTCGCAGTTCTACATCACGTTCCGTGCAACGCCAAATCTAGACAAGAAGCATACGGTATTCGGCAAGCTTGTCGGTGGTGAGGATGTGCTCGACGCGCTTGAAGGGTTGCCTGTGAAGCCCGGCACGGAGCGACCAGCGAAGCAGGTCCGCATCACCGAGGTCGTAATGTAAGTCGTAGTATCTAAGTTTACCACCACACATTGTTCAGGCTTCGCTGCGTTTCAGCTATCAGGACCCGTTCGAGGAATACAAACGGCGGGAAGAGAAGAAACGAGCGCGGAAGGCCGAAACCCAGGTTACGCGGGCGAAAGAGGCCGAAGAAACGGCCAAGGATGACATCAATTGGTTCGGTGTCAAGGTGGGAACCGAGAAGGCGGCGGGTGCGGTGGGCGGTGGAGTAGGGAAGTACCTGAATCTCAATACGAATGCGAAGCGACCCATTGAAGCTGTTCCAAACTCCTCGCCCGCACCACTGGAAGAGAGTAAGAAAAAGCGAAGGATTGGCTTCGGCGACTTCGAGGGTTGGTAGAGTACTTCTATATCCAGGTGTATTAGTATCGTACAAGGCATGTGGTGTGTTGTATGTGACATATAGATCATGCTGCGACTGGCACGCGTCCCCGTTCTTGTGGCTGCGGTTCTGGTTCTGCCGCTCTATCAGTATGTGGGACGAGGCGGAAGCCGAGTATGACTCACCCTTGACAGGACTGACCGGCCGTTCGGTTGGTACAGAAGGGAGCTGGACTGGTCGCGCTGCGTCCTCCACGCCGAGCTATCATAGGCAGTTTAGAGCTCTAGTGAGATCGTAGGTCGCGTGTGGAACGTACCGTCTCGAGCTGTAGCTCCCGCAGTTCTGCTTGTACTGCTTCCTCGTCTTCTAGACTTAGAGAGTTGGCAAGCATCTCATCGATTTCCTGCAGCGCAACCTGAGCATCACAGGCGTGTATGATGGTTCCAAGGGACTTACCCGTTGGTACTCCCTGGCCTCCTGTGTCTCTTCCAGCACCCGCTCGACGTTCTCTATGTTCAGCTCCTTGTGGATCTCCTTGAGAGCCACGTTGCCTTGCTGCAAGCCATGTAATACTGAAACCTCGACCAGTGAGAACTCGATAGTCGAGACCTAGTGAAGGAAACCATGTTTAGCCAAAGAGATACAAGATTGGTATGGACCGGGACGTACCAGCTTCTCCAGGTTCTCTAATTGAGCGTCCGTCTTGACCAATAGTCCTTCCTGATACTTCCGTCTCCGCAATGCGCTGAGCGCACGATCCTTGTTACCCGCTGCTAGTTGTTGCTTGGCAATCTCATGCTCGCGGTCCAATACTACTTGGATCTTTGATGCCCAGGTCAGCTCCCCAGTCATATGGATGCCACATGCATTCCGACCTTCTTTTGGTACTTTCGTACTTCATCGCGCTGCAATTTCAAGCTGTGAACGGTTACATTCTGGCAAATGAAGCGGGGCACCCGATGTACTGACTCAAGGATGGCGCGGTCTTGCTTCGTGATCTTCGGCACAGACTGGTTCCCGCCCATGGAGATTGTGTTCAAGATGTTAGCAGAGTACAAGTGCAGTGGTGTGTGACCGAGCGGAAGCCAAGACTTCGTGATTAGTGTAAGGAAGCTAGATGCCACCGAGTGCTGCTACAGCCCAAAGTCGCGGTGCGGAACCGGCCCGGTACATTGTCTCCCACACCACGGTCGTCTGTTCGTTGCGTCGCATTCGACCAGCGCTGCGCAGTAGTACAGAGATGGACTTTATGTCGCGACAGACAGGCGTGGACGGCAGAAGAAAACGTGTGATAAGATTAAGTACAACGGCCGTACAATAGGATAGAGCCCTCCGGGCAGTCCTGGTCACGATTACCCTGCTACTAGGGGCTTCGCCGTCCTACAGGGTGTGAGAAACCCATGGCTCGCTGCCTGATGAGATGCATGATTCTCCTACTATATACACCTGTCGCATTGGCAGGGGCTCTAACTAAAGCCACGCGAGTTGATACCACTGTCATTGACTGGCATATAGTCGTCGATGGCCCCGGTCCCTTCACGTAACCATGAATGAAATACATTGACGAGCGAGCATCTAGACCGCAATGCAAAACAGAATTATGATACTCCTGTAACTTTAGACACGTCGAGGCACCTCCATATCGTCTTCCTGGAAACCATGTCCTTCCGACTGATGAGACTCGCCACTGGGACGTGGAGGAGGGCAGACACTGGCAGGCTTTGCGTATTCCTTGCCACAGGTTTGGATGAGGTAATCGTTCAACATCTTCCCATATTGCCCTGCAATTCATATTATGGCCGGGGTTCGTGCGGCAGTAGGTTGGAAGGTACGCACTGGCATGAGGAACGCTCTCTCCAATGCTGGAAATCACGCCTCTGCTGGTATGGTCAGAGGAGCCGGTGCCTTCGGACCATCTTTAGTATATACCTGATAAAGTCTACCTCTGCCTGGAGGGCAGTGATGTGTTCATCGCTCTTGGCTTCGATGGGTGACCGGAGGAAGCGGACAAGAACTCTGCCGGCGGCGAACCAGCAGACCTACAGAAGAGTTTGAAGGTTATCGCAAACGTCCACATAGTAGCACAATCATACGGACGAACCATCGGGAACACTCCTGTCAACGCGAGATTGTGGCTCGTGGAGTAGGCCCGGTACAAGAGGTTCAAAATAGCACGGGACGCCGTAAGTACTCTGCAGGAGGATATGCAAGTTGGGCGTCCGATGTTAGCATGTCCTTCGTGGAGTATGATGGTAGCGCTGTGATGAGGGATCTGTGAGAGCAGTCTTGACGGCGAACAAGGTGACGCACAAGTGAGCGCTAGAGATCGCAGTGAGCAGCGAGACGTCGATAGCGCCGTCAGCAAACGGGTCCTTGAGGTGTGAGGGGAGCGATGCAAGGAAAGACTTGATCGAGTTGTCGATCTCGACGAATGCAGGAGTGGATTGAATGAGGTCTGGTCGGGGCATTCCGGGAAGGCCAGCGGGGTCTGGTTCCAACGCAGGATCTCCCCGATGGCGCCGCATCTTGTATCGGCTATTGAAGAGCCTCACCTTTGACAAAATCATTGACGCCTTCACATGGAGGCCAAACGAGTCAATCTGCTCGTCCATATGCTCATGCACGATGCCCGGTTCGTGTGACCACTGACGGTTGTCTGATGGTACCAGAATCTGTGCAGAGATGAGTACGATCCACGTCGCGAATTGCTTCCATGGCCCGCTTACGCCTTGTTCAAACTGTTCGGCGCGCACAGGAAGCATCTGGCAAACATCTTCGTCGTCGAGAAACATGGCGAAATTGTTGATGGCCCCAAAATGACGTTCCATCATGTACGCTGATGTGCTTCTGTCAGTATGTCCACGCCGCCAAACGGTTAACAGGACAGCTCACCTATCCAGAAGGTGTTTCGTCGGGTCTCATCTTCCAAAGGGTTACTAGAGGCGGGAATGATTGACGAGCGGGCCATGTTCGAGTTCGAGATGCTCTCAAATGGCGGGCATACGTTCAAACCGCAGGGAACGGCAAGACGGAGCGAGATAGAGAAGGCAACGCACGCCTGGATGATAGTCAGAGGCTAGACACCGAGCGCAATCGTTGTACTCACCTCAGACCACCTCGCGTTATACCAATACCATAGTGCTACGAGGACCTGCGCTGTGAAGGGGCCGATTAAGCTTTCGTTCATTGAGCATTGATCTCAACACCACTACGCTCACCTTGAAGTGCTCCAAATAAATTTGAGGTGGTACGCAACGAGTACTCTAGTCCCAGCCTGGCGGCTTGAATCTGTAACTCAGCGAAACTCACACTAAGTAGATCAGCTTATACCTAATCAGTTAGGTGACGTCTGAGAGCAAGCAGTTGACAAACCATGGGATGAAGGAGCCGCGGAAGCTGTATACATGCTGCCCAGAGCACACATAGCATGCAATATTGCCGGCAGTGGGAACTTGGAATGCGTCGATGGGAGCTCAAGAGACGCAAGGAATGTGCGGGAATGAAACATGCGATCAGCAAGTGGCGTATTTGTGAAAAATGCTTCGACCCTGCTCCGTGTCAGCCATGGCTCCCGCCTGCAACGACAATATCGGCTTACAGATACCGTAAGGTGGAGTGATTGGGCAGGCCCTTTGGCCAAGATGGATTGAGCATTTCGCCGTAATCTTCCGGTCTGGGGTAGGTCTTTTCCTGCGACTGCGCCATATTGTTCTGGGAGATGTTGTCGTCGAAGCTCATCTGAAAAGGGGTGCCTACGAAGGCGGATACACCGGCAAGATCATCGAGCCCTGGAGTGGTTGAGAAATCAGTCATGTCGATGACGGCACCGTTGAGAGTGGGATCAATATTCAAGCTGTCCGGGTAGCTCATGATCAAGGAAGATGACTCATAAGAGCTGGCCGCGGATCTGGTGCGACTTGGACTGCTATCATCTGAGGGGGAAGACTGATCTTTGTCTCGGAGAAGAGCTTCCAACTCATCTGCAGCATGCATGAGCACCAGGCAGTGTGGCATACAGATATCGTACCCACTGATTTTGTTCTCGAGCCGCTCGAAACGGTTCTTAGGAGAATCCTCGGAGTCAGGAATTGTTGACTCGGAGACTGGCGGATCTGAACCGGTCATTTCAGACAATCAGGTGGTTTGGCGTAACATACTCACCTTCGTCAAATGTGCACTCCGGGTGTGGCGGCAACTCTGTGCCGGGAGGCGCGTGCGCGACGGAGTAAGCATGCGAGCGCACGCACGTCGAGCACGGGCGCTTGGCGTCACTGCAGACAAAAAGCGCTCATGTATTCAGCAGCCTCGGGCATCGGGCATTGGCCGAGGAACCAACCATTTCTGCAGACAAAGACGTGGGCGATCAACTCATATTGGCCTGTGCATAAGAAACCCGCTGAACTCACCAACTTGCGCCGTCGACACTGATGGCAAGCCTAGAAACAGAGATCGGCCACGACGTCGGTCAAGATGATCGATCCGAATCTACTGGGAAAGAAGGCGGCGTACCTGGTTTCTGCGTAATACTTGCGCGCTTTGGAAGGGCGCTCCAGACGAGCGCGTTGCCGTAGACGTTGAGGGGGCTGCCTTGGGCATGGTTGTCGTTCGGGGAAGAGGGGCTCAAGAACAAGATCCCGATGAAGGCTCGCAATATTAGCAGGAATTACGGTCGGATGACAAAACAGATCCAGAGGGACGTTTCAATTGACGCTGAAGTCGATTTGTGTATTTCATTGATTCACCGGTTTCGGGACGCTGATCGGGAGCAATGGGGCGTCTGGAGAGTCTGGGCCGTAAAGGAGGAAGTATGTAGATAAACTCCATCTCAAGCCCCTCCACTTACTGTCAGGTTTCATACGCGTCCCGGTAAGTATGTGGTTGGAGATAAGTAAGTATTTCGAGACGATTGTGGACACACCAATTCCTCCGGCGATCATCGGGTAAATACAGAGCGCAGAGCCGGGTATCAAGCAACGCGATTACGACGTGCCTTCGAGACTCGCAGGAGTGCACGGCCCCTTCCATACTACCAGAAATGTATGAACTGGCTTCCAATTTCATCCTTCCATTGATTTGATACTGAGCCCGAAGCACACCGCGATTCGCCTGTCGGCGGAGTACGCACATTGCTTGTCGGCGGAATGCGAAGAGTTGACTATGGGAGAGGACCTTGCGACTGTAAGGGCAGATACTTACTTATTGAACTCTTCGGGTTGTTGTCATATATAACGTTGACCAGTTCCGGAGACTAATCGGTGAACAAAGCTCAGTACTTCCACTAATAGCAACCGCGTACGCGTTATTTACTGATAATTTGCCTGCGGATAGAGCTAATGCCGAGTTGGAGCCTTTCTGTCACTAGTCAAGCACAAGCACGCTTCTAGTAGTAAGCAATAAGTGCGTTGCGTTTATACCTGCACTTTCCATGCGGGAAGTTGTAGTAGGTTCATTCTCGATATTGACATTCACCTCGCTATGCGTTGAATATTCATCCGTCAGCGCAAGTCAGTGTCCTCTTCCCTGCCACAATCTCACTGCAGTCATGTGTCATCATGGGCTATGTGTATTCCAAAACGTATGCGCACTCGGCCAGAGAAAGCGTCCCAAATTTGTAGAGGAGCATCAAACGTACGACTTCGGGCATGTTCTTCCGCCCTCATGCTGTGCATATTCTCTTTGGCAGTAAGTAGCGGTAGAACGCAGCAGAACGCGGGTACTCTTCCAGCATATACGGAAGCGGCAGCTGGGAGGTGATGTCAAGTCACGTGGTTGTGTTGCGACTGAGCGTCCTCCTCGCCGGGTGAGATGTTCTCGCCTATCTCGGAGACCCGCAGAGCTCCGTCTCCGCGGTACGGATGGGGCACATTCCGGCGATACACACGCACTCCGTCCTTTCTCTGGGTATCCTGAGACAGGGAGAGTGGCTCTGACGCTATCTTCCCCCCCCGATTCACGGCACAGACAGCGTGCCGGCCTGGTTAAGCAGGATGCTCTCGAGGGCCACCATTCCCACGAGGCGGCATATATCCAGACAGTGGGAGGCGACGAGTCATTCACCCGTGCCCTGAGCCCTTCAGGATTCGCATAGAATCTCAAAGCCCGCCAAACCTTACGCTCAGATAACAGGATCACAACAGACGAAGATGCAGATCGATTGGAGCAGAGTCGAGCGGCCTGACGTCGTATTCCAGCCCTTTCCAAGTCGTAGATCCGTCGTATACGGAGCCAAGGGGATTGTAGCGGCATCGCAACCGTTAGCGGTCGAAGCCGGTCTGGAAATCCTCCGCAAGGGAGGAAATGCAGGTGATGCCCCCACGATATCTAGACTAGGATAAGTTCATCCTAATCATGTCAATACTTAGCGGATGCGGCCGTCGCCACATCCGCCGCCTTGAATGTCACTGAGCCGAGTTGTTGTGGGATTGGGGGGTAAGTCTCACTGTCCATCAAGCTGATGGCATGAGAATTGACATCCTTACGCCGCAGCGATGCATTCTGCCTGTTCTATGATGAAAAGACCAAGACTGTCAAGGCATTCAATGGCTCTGGACGGTCACCAGCTAACTTAACCATTGACTATGTTCGCGGTCAAGGCATCACCGGAAGCACTATCCCTGGAACCAACCTCAACTCCGTAACAGTCCCAGGTCAGATCAGTATACTTACTATCGCCTCACGTCTGCTCCTGACTTACGAACCTTCACAGGCTGTGCTGCTGCTTGGGTCGATACTGTGGAACAATTGGGCAGCGGCAAGCTGTCTCTGGCTGAAGTGCTGGAGCCAGCAATTAGACTGGCGGAGGAAGGGTGCTCTATTGTCATGTTATCTTGATGAGGGTTTTACTCATCCAAGTTTGCGACAGTTTCCCGGTCACAGAGATCAATAGCTTCGCATATCAACGTTCAGAACAACTCCTGAAGACGGTCTCGCCGAACGGAGACGAGATGCTGTTGGATGGGAAGGCACCGCTTCCCGGACAATATATGAAGCTCACTAACCTGGCTAAGACCTTCCGCGAGGTTGCCACACACGGAAAGGATGGCTTCTACAAGGGTCGCGTCGCTCAAGCCATCGTAGATCTCATCAAAAGCAAAGGCGGTGTCATGGAGCTTGAGGATCTCGCGAAGCACAACACAGACTTCGTTGAGCCGATTAAGTACACCTTCAGCGGCGAGGTGACAGTGTACGAGGTTCGTTGCGGAAGCCCGTCGGTTCTTGAGACTCAAGACCACTGACTCAATATATTGTAGTGTCCTCCGAATGGTCAGGGCCTCACCGCCCTGATTGCCCTTGGTATCTTGGACAATGCCATGGAGCAAGGAAAAGTTCGCTCGCTCCTTGAAATGGAACACAACTCCGCAGAGTATCTGCACGTTCTGGTGGAGACTATGAGGTTGGTTATGGCGGTTGTCTTCTCATAGGTAGACCGCTCACGTTGTATACATCAGACTTGCCTTTGCAGGTGGGCCCGGCCAATCCTTAAAGGATTTCTGCTCGAGTTGATGCTAAATTGGTGCAGATACCCAGTACTATGTGACCGATCCTGCGTTTGGCAAGATTCCTGTCGACCAGCTTCTGAGCAAGGTGATTAGCGTCATCGAACCATTGTGGCACATGTGACTGAAGATTTGGTTAGGAATATCTCGCGTCGCGTGCCAAGCTCATCGACCCCAGCCGGTCCAACCCCAAGGTTGTCCATGTACGTCTGTCGATGATGGTTTCTTACCGCCAGCCTGACCCACGCTCTTCAATTTCAGGGCAACCCTGTACACTCTTCAGACACTGTCTACTTCACAGTCGCGGATCAATGGGGAAACGCATGCAGTTACATCCAGAGCAACTACGCTGGTAAGCGATCTCTTTGTTTATCGTTGTCTTGTAAGACTCACATCAATTCGAAAGGTTTCGGTACTGGCGGTAAGCCCTTTCAGGACACGTACACATACATGTCTTGATCATCTGCCAACAGCGGTACCAAAAGGATGCGGATTCACGCTTCAGAACCGTGGCTCAAACTTCTATCTAACTCCCGGCCATCCTAATGCTCTCGAGGTACGGAACCATCAGCAAGCGACTGACTCGCGTATCTCAATCTTGCACTTCACCGTAGGGCGGAAAGCGACCGTACCATACCATCATCCCCGCTATGGCTCTACGCGGCGACGAGCTGTTTCTAAGCTACGGCGTAATGGGCGGCTTCATGCAGGTAAGCTCACGCGTTCTTGCTGTCTGTGCCCCCCAATGGCGCGAGCTTATCGATGTCCTTTCCCGCAGCCACAAGGCCATGTCCAGGTCTTGCTCAACCTGCTTCGCGGCTTCACCGTTCAGGCGGCACTCGACGCGCCCCGCTTCTGCATCTCTGCCGGCAGCCCGGAGACAGAGAGCAACAAGAGCGGTCGTTCCGGTGACATCAACAGCGAAGTATACTTCGAGGAGGGGATCCCGGATGCGGTGGTCGAGCAGCTGCGCGGTACGTCCTGTCCTCGCTACATCATACAAAGCAGGTAACTAATGTGTAGTGCAGCAATGGGGCACGACGCCCGTCTCGCTACAGGTGTCAAGAGAAGTCTGTTTGGCCGTGGCCAGATCATTCAGAAGCTGAACGACAAGTCGGGTAAGACCGTATGGGCGGCTGGCTCGGACCCTAGAGCAGATGGTCACGCTGCGGCTCAAATCTAAGAGGTAGCGACACGAATCAGTACCACCCAGACCAGGAATACCATCTGCAAGGGTCAGGATGCATCATGAGCGATTAAGCACTTAATATAAGTATAAGATCTCGTACGACGATGTATATACAAATTGTACTACGATATATGAGGTCCCATTGGATTATATACGAAGACAACAACACAGTCCCACATACCCAGACATATGCTATGCTGCATTGCAAGCAAGGAGATGCTCACATCCACCTGCCACGATGTCGCTCGTTGCCCTCCAATCCTTTGCGGCGGTACTCTCTGAGTTCCTTTGTGCGGTCGGGACCTGTGATCTTGCCCCATCCAGCGAGAGGCACTACGAGAGCTGTTTGGTTGTCTTCACTTCCCATCTCCTCAGCGAACGAACAGATGCGTTCTGCTGCGTGCTTCGGAGAGAGCGCGCCTCGCGCGAGGTCAGAGATCTCTTCGTCTGAGACGACAGAAGACACGCCATCGGAGATCAGTGTGATATGGGACCACTGCTGGCCTGCAAGAGTGTCACAGTCAGTCCAAGTTCCGAAACGACAAACATAAGACTCACCTTCGAGCAGCATATGGCGTACTTCTGGTTCAGGCGTCACCCCATATGGCTTGAACTTGAGGTCACCCAAGCTGTATACTGGCTCAGGACGTCACATCCGGAGGCACTGAGTGGAACACGTACCAACGAGTATTTGCCAAGACGCCCATCCACCTGCAACATACCTTTCAGAGTGTGCCCGACATGAAAAATGTGTGGGTGCGTACCGAACCTCTCCGAACGAGTCCGTGGTCAACCCACCCATCATCCTACGCAACCTCACAGATTCCACACGTGATTCGGCATGGTGGTTTTCGGTCATGGGCTTGACCCTGCCGGCTTCCGTCGAGGTGAGGAGCACGCGAGTGTCCCTGCAGGTTGATTCCAAACGTTAGCACCCCACGTCTATCGATAGTGGAAGTGCTCACCCGACGTGAGCGACAGTCAGCGCAAGATGTTCAGATTGAAAGTAGCCCAAATTATCTAAGGATTTGAGGAAGACGACGGACGCGGTCGCACCGCACTCCTTCGCTTCCTTCTCCTCAGACAGGATCTTGTCCACCTACACGCGTGTTCGTTTCATGAAAGGTGAGAACGTACAGGAGATGGGGACTCGCCTCAAAGAATGCCAGCGTTGCTCGCGCCTCAAGATCCAGCTCTTGCTGGTACGACTCGGCATTCTGGTCGAGCCAGGGTGACAACACGCCCCCGGTGAACCGTCTGAAATATCCGCCAAGTTCCTTTGCCCAGGCGTAAACTTCAGGTACTTGGGACTTGTGGACGTTCTCGAACAGACCGTGGAGCTCTTGTCGGCAGAACTGAGACACGGTGGATCCGCCATGGCCATCGTAGATGCCTACGAAGAGCATTTGTCGAGCCAATGTGGTGGGCAATTCGGAGGGAACCCAGTCAAGGTTGTGTGCCTTCTTGTAGCTGAGTCTCAGCTCCTCCGGGTCGAGGGACAGCGCGGCAAACGCATAGAAGTCTTCCTGATACCTTCGCAATACCCACAGGAACTCGCTTGTCACTAGATCGTCTCGTGGCACTGGATGGGACGTATGTACCTGCGCTCGCCTCTGAAGTTCGCTACACCGATGAAGTTCGGATTATTGAGTGTTAGCCGAGCGGTCCCGCCGTCTGGGAGTGATAATCAGTAGCGGATAATAATCATATCTCACCAAGCGAGAATACCTGGTGTGGAGATGCGAATGTAGTCATGATATGAAGCGCGAGGTGGGTGCGTCAAACGCGGCAGCGACCGAAGAAGCGAAGGCGACCTGGAGGGGAGAAGCAGTGCCATGCAAAAGGGCTACGGCTGCCGAAGCACACATTGAACACAACCTGGCAGGTCGGTAGATAGGAGAATTGAGAGGGAGCGAGGAGGTCGATTAGGTGGCTGCAAGCACAGTACTAAGTAAGTACTTAGGAAACACTTGACGGTCCTCAGTTTCCTTCGGGCCGTAACCCTAACCTACTTCCTCAGAGCGCCCTTCTGGCGCCGAGACTGGAACATTAATCCCTTACTATTTTCACGCCAGTGACTAGTGTTGCCGCTAAGCTGAGCCGGCTTATCCAGCTAACTCAGCTTGCCAACTAGACGCCCAGCTTGTTGCAACAAGCTAAGCTGAGCCGGAGCGCCGAAAATCCAGTTGGTGGTCAGCTCGTTTCCGAGCCAGCTGTCGGGCTAACTCATTTAGTGACGTCATACCTGCCGGACTCGGTATATCATTGGTACCGCCACAGCTCGTGAGACCTGGCTGGTGAGCCTTCGGGGACAGACTCAGCTGTGTTCGCTAGATCTCATGCCTCTCCGAGTTGCAGTATTATATCGGGAGCTATGCAATGTTCATAGGCCTTTGGAGCGATAGTATGTTCTGCGAAAACTGTTGGATACCTCTCAGCCATGCCTCGAATAGCACACTGGCAGTTGCAACTTTTCTCTCCCAACCTATACAGTAACAGGTTGCATTCTTTCTTATGTACCACAGGTCAAACATTTGTGCTGAGGGTTGAACAATTACAATAGGTGTTTCTCTGGCATGGGAGGATTACCCACTTCACTCTACATGTCTAGATCATCATTCACTGGCACTGGCACACTTGAGCATTATACCTTTTGGTGTGTGGGGCTTTGCACACATATTAACCCGACTCTGTCCATTTTTGGGGGAGGAAGACTGAAGTAATAGACATTTGCTTCCATTTCACGCATGTATATGTGTAATACTGCGGAGACTGTGATGCTCGCTCTATGGCGTTCATCGCATGCAACATCTTGCCGTATCTGGAATGTGAGCTTGCAAGTCAAGCCGTGGCTGGGGCCTGGCCAGGGAGTTGGCGCTCAGCTGGCCGGATCTCGGCTTAGCTTGCTCCGGCTTGATGATCCAGCTCGATCCAGCGCGTCAGCTTGGCTTAGCTTAGCTGGCTTGGCGGCAACACTACCAGTGACATCGTCGCCCACACACCTAGTCGCTGTCGTCAATTGCGCACGTGTCTATGAGTCCTAATATCGTACATGGTCACGACCAAGATAGTAAAGAGAAACAGTACTAGTAGGCAGATGTGATGCCCATCAAGTACCACGATATTCGACTTCTGCCTCCCCGATTCCGCTTCAGTGGACCAAGGAAACACGTAAGGGCATCACAGCTCCAAGCTCCAGCTTATCCTTCACCAACGGTATCATGAGCCCAGCCGGCACTCGCATAATTTCGTAGTGCTCCTCGGGCAGCCCGAACTCAAATCGTTCCAGTAATTCGGCGGCAAGAGCTTGCATCTCGATCACTCTGGAAAGAACGTGTGAGTATGGAAAGGCGTGTCGAATCGACCCTTGACTTACGAGAATCGCCAGCTACATCCAGCAAACCCAGGACTTAGCTAAGCCATCATCAATCCAGAAAAGTACTCACCCAATGCAACCTCTTATCCCAGCAGCTGAGATGTCGATCAGCTTTCATATCTAATGTGATACCAGGAGAACAGATCTACTCACAGAAAGTCATGCTATGTCGGAGCGCCACTCCGCCGTTAGCTCAAGATCGATTCACCACGGCGGTCGATGATACTCACAGATTGGCAAATACGCCCACTCTGACTTGCTTCGTTAGGTCAATGTGCAAGAAACGATCCGGGTTCCAAGTGTCGGCATCGGCTCCCCAAACCTGCGGAAGCCTTTTTCGTGCGTGAGTAAAGTGCATTGTAAGAGTACGGCAGATGTCCCACCTATTGTATGCACAGAACGAGCAGGATATCCACTGCCCCGCCCGTACAGGGATTGAATCAATGACGTCCCCCGTGGCCGACACGATGGGCTCCGACAAGGGAATGACATCGTCGTGGACTGCCTCCCTCCACAAGCCGAAGACAATCGGGTGGAACCGGAGCGTCTCCTATCAAAAGGATTACAGCTACTTTCGAAGTGGTGGTATGGCAGATTTGAGCACGCACCTTGATAGCGTTCATCACCGATGTCATGGAGTCGAGATCGTCAATAGTGAATCGCGTTCCGCCACGAGCAAGCACTGCGGCACGGGTTGCCCTGATTTCCTCGCGCATCTTCGCTTGGTACTCGGGATGTTTCGCCAATTCCCACAACATCCAGGACAGTGTGCTAGCGGTTGTTTCGTGACCTGCGAACGTGAGGCTCTGCATTTGGGCAGTCATCTCAACATAATCGAGCTGTGTCTTCGGATCCTCAGACGAATTAGCTTTGACTAGAATGAGAACCATAAGGTTAGAATGACCCAACTTCACATCAAGCAAGGGAAAGCCGACTAACCCAAGATACTCATCACGTCCTTCTTTCCGTCCTCGTCGGATATCCCTCCGGTAAGTTCATCGAGGACCTCACTCGAAACTTCGTGGAAGACGCGAGTCATATGGCGCATGTGACGATGTTCCGCGGTCGGTGTATACTGTACGTATCGCAGCAGCGAATCCGGGAAATAATTCCACATCGACCGCCAGAAGACCAGCCACTTCGACGGATGCAACGATGTTTTGAGGCTTTGAAAACAAGATCTCACTATACCGCGGACTGACTAGCATGTAGGGAGGGCTCACAAGATGTTGTTGTACACACTAGATAGCCGATCATTCCTCTCGTCCAGAGCGCCATAGTCATAAGCAAATGCAGCTACACAGAATGACTTGTCAAGAAGGAGATGAGAGCGATTCATACACACGCACCTTCGCCGATGATATCCAAGGTGGTTCTAGCTAGCCACTTATTCACGGCCACTGTTCCAGAGGAGCTGTCCAGGACTTCCGTCTTCCATTTGTCGCACATCTGGCCAACAAAAGCCAGTCATGGAAGGGTTAGCGCCTGCGTATACGAATGGGACATAACACACCTTGGTGCCAATGTCCTGGAACAATGTGAGGAAGGAGCGAAGTTGAGGGGCACTGAATGCGGGATTCATGATCTTCCTATGACGCTGATGCACCTCGCCCTGCGCCGAGATAATCCCAGGGCCGGTGAACATTTTTGTCACCTCTGTATGGTCCCGACGCTTGGCGTAATTGTAGCCCGACTTGTGGAAGATATGTTGCATCGCCTGGACAACCTGAGCATGAGCTGCGATAGCGCGGGAGATAGTAAAGCTCTTCGCGTGCCTTGGGGTCAGCGGTCATCAGGACCTGAGTCTTGAGGTCTCCGTTGAGATCAGGACGTATACGACATAGCGAACAGATCTTACCCCAAGATGGCTAGCGATACGCCAGGTAGCACCGTACTCCTTGACCCACTTGAAGTCAAGCTCTCCGACTTCTTGCTGGCGAACAGTGGCGATATCATGACCTATATTTGGCCCGACGTAAGCTCTGTGACCTGCAGACAGAACACACTAAACCACGCACCAAACAACCAGGAAGGAGACGGCGGTCCTCTGATATGTGACAACGACCTATAGCGGCGGCGAAAGACGATCCTGATAGCGGCCGCGAGCGCGAAAAGGAGGACGAGCACGAGGAGCTGCATGGTAAGGGTTTGTCGGTTGTGCTTGGAAGCGAGAGTGTGCCCAGCTCCCATCCGACTCCCTTGGCTTCTTATATCGCATTTATTTATTGTCTTCCGATGAATATTAGATCTGACCCAGTGGCGGATTCTCAAGGGAATATCGCCGAACTCGGGGAACGCTTGCTGGCATTTCTATACCATCCGAAGGGGGTGAATGGACAACGTGAGATCTATCCCTTGAAGCTTGACATGTAGAGCGACCCTAAGCATCACTAATCATGGTGATCGGGATATAGCGACCGCGGAAGCGTATGACAAGCTTCTTGCGGCCCGCATGTCGGATGGTGGGTAACATATCGCGTCGGATTGTCAGAAGGTCTGACAGGCTTTGCGAGCTTCCAAGAGGCGCATGCAGTGCTTTGACCTCTTATTTGGCGACGCAGGGAGGTGAAGAAGCTTGATTTCCGTTCTCCGACCGGCGACACCATGGTTTCGCTGTGTCGACTTTGAGGGCCATTCGCACACCAGGCGCCGGTCCCGTCAGATGAGCAAGGACCTAGAACAAGGTTGACGTTAACGATACGCATCGAATGTTCATATGGACAAGGCGATGGGAAACAAAGTCAGTACTCACAGTGGTATGTGAGAAGAAGGTTGGTCGGCGATATGACACAATCGGCCCTCTTGCGGCCCGTTTGGTAATCGTCGTTCGCGTCATGCACCGCGGTCCCCGACCCCATGCAACGTCGTGCTCGACAGGCAATTCTTGTCGACTGTCTATTCTTGGATATTGAAATTCTTGCACGTCCTATCAGTCATGAACCGTCGCACGCACTGGCACCACCGGAGCAGTTGCAAGGACCTGATGAGTTACACTCCACCAACAATGTATCGCAGGCGCTATGGCGATATATGAAGGTGGAGGCTGCGCTTGGTGAGCACCGAATTGCGAATGGCGCTCTTTGATGCTGCTAACGGTGCTAAATCGCTCCTAGTAGAGACATGGGTGAAGATCAAGGGACCGAGGAAACGCACAGCGATATGGTCGAGCCGAGGTATCATTGACAACGGGCCAAGGAGGTCCATCGATCCAGCTGAAATGCACTGATGATCATAGATGTCGTCCTTTGGTAGCGAGAACTCGAACTTGTCGACAACCTGCTCCATACGAGGGCCACCAACTAGGCATATACTCATATCAGCCATCCATGTATCCGGTCAAGAGAAGGACAACGCTGACCCAAGCACGCGCGAACACCAGCAGCTAAGAACAAGGATACAATCAACACGGTTCCTCTCAGCAGTGTATGTTGTACTTACAGAAGCCCCCCCTGGGGTACTAACAGTGTCAGACGCTCATGACGGTACGGGAGACCCACGAGTTGGTGTACACGCCGACCTTCGTTCACTTCGCGGGGGCGATGAAAGAGAAACCGTTGGAGTTCTAAAAATCGGCATCTTTGCCCCAGACTTTGGGCAAACTGGAAAGTCAAGAGTCTGTCAGACGACTCCGCACGTCATCCGGAGTAAGACTGCAGGACCGCATGCCAATCATAGCCGCAGAAAGACGTCGTAGCCCGTTGGCCAGCCTTCACAGGGATCGCGTCAAGGGTATTGCCAGTAGCTGAGATGAGCGGAACCGAAGGTGGGATCACGTCGTCTTAGAGGGCTTCAGAGGAAAGACTGAAAGCGATGGGTCGACATCGCGGAGTCTTCTGTGCAGGTCCTGTGCTGCGCATATGCAGATCAGAGTATTACGACGCACGATTTCAATGAGGGCGAACATTGATGACATTGTTCAACAGAGGCATCGAGGTCGTCAATGGTGAACCGCATCTCTGCTCGGGCCCGCGTTGTCTGAGGACCTTGGCCCGGAGCTCGGCGTCGTAGTCGGCGTCCTTCCTCACTCACAAAGCGACCACGAGACAGTGCGGGCAGTCGTCCGATGTCCAGCGAGCCTGAGTGTCTGCACCTGGGTTTTCGTGGCAGGCGGGTCTCAGGCTTTTCTGATGCATTAACCCTAGCCAGCTGGAGGTAGGTCAGCTTGCTTGCCGGTGATTGAGCAGGAGTTATGGACCTGGTTCACCAAAGATACTCATTGCGTCCTTGCCAGTGTATCCCTCAGCCTTCGAGAGGAACTGCTTGAGAGGCCTCGATAGCCCTATCAGGGAGGTGATCCCACGTCGTTCGGATAAAGAGTGCGAACTGAAGTTGATGCAACGCGGCCTCAGTGCTGGTGGAACATCAAATAGTGGCCTTCAAAGCGCAAGTAATCAATGGAGTAGTACCCACAACAACGAGCCATACTCCCACGCCAAGCGGTTGTCCGCCTCATCGTCTCATCCAGTAATCCATAGTCGTAGCCAGACACACCTAGACAGGACGGGAGAGGGTATTTTAAAGAAAATCGTGGCAAATCACCTGCTCCGATGACATTGGGAGTCGTTCTCGCTTACCGTTTGCTCACGAACAGCTTGATTGGGAACAGACACATTTTCTTGCTGATTTCCTCGAACGGCGGCAAGAAGCCTCGAAGATGGGCTGCGAGGAATGCAAGGTTCCTGATTTTCCGCTGAAGCTGTTGGGGTTGAGCAGGACCTCCAGCAAGTGCTTCCAACGACCGAGTCAGGTCCCTCCTTTCGGATAGTCGTGGTCAGACATCTGGATGATGCGTTGAGAGGCCCCATGAAAGCTGCATAAGAATCAGGCCAATGACTGGAGAACGTGTACTTTGCCTTCCAATTGGCGGCCACGAGCATGTCCGTGTAGAGGATTGGTAAGACACTGCCGGATACGAACAACAGAATGCTCACTTCATATTGTCTGATACACCAGGTATAGTCATACACCTTGAGCAAAGCAAGCTTTTGTTCCTGAGGACAAAGTCGCGACCTACACTCACAAGGTTAGATGAAGGACCTACACTCGTTACCATTCCAGATGCTGACTGACTGAACACCCAAGACAGGGAGGGTGCTCGAATATGCTTGAGCGACCTGTAGCGACATCAACGAACGGGATTCGCCATTAACGCAAGAACCAGGAGAGCGAGAAGTGAGGTTAGTTACGTCCCAACGATGTTGAGTTGAGCTGTGGCATGTTGCTGTGCGTTGAGGAGTTATGTACTGGGTCGGCGGCCCGGTTGTACGAAGTATGACTATCACAAGCTTATGTGAAGCGGTCTTATACATAGCTCAATTCAATCGATGTCGCGTCTGTGCAAGCCGTATTATGCAGAGTCAAGTCAAAGGTCATGACGCTTGTGATTCGACTCCAAAATGTGGTTACGCTGATAAGATGCACGGGCGCCGACGGCCTCCGAGTTCCTCGGATGGGTCTCGCGAGCACGTGGCTAAGTCAGGGCGCCTGCCCCTGCCAGTGCGCGCACGACGCGCATTGCGGTCGCCGCCAGCTGCAGTGAGACTTGCGTTCCCCGCAACCAAGTGCAGCTTCCTCTGTCGTCGTTGATAGTCTGCTCTGCTTCGGCTTCGCTCTTCTACCTCTCTCTGTGTGCAGGATACCTATCACGTTTACCGCCGCGGCGCCTGGTCGGGACCCTCCTCAGGAATTATACAAGTACCAGCGTGGGCTACTCCGTAGACCCTTAGAATGTTTGATGACTGTCAGTATGTCCATAGCACAAGTCCTACAAGATGCTCATGAACTTGTCAGACGTAGAGCATGCATCGGCCCCTGTTCCAGGCTCCGCCCGCGGCCCGCTTCCACCACTGCAATACGAAGGATTCGAGCCTTCCCCGTACGATCAGGATGACGCTAGGGCAGATATTTTCCAAGTAAGACTAAAGCAATCTGTGCGACATGTGCCGTATTAGACATCTTCGCTAGGAACAAGCGGATTTGGCACCTCCACCCGCCCCCATTTTCCAGCTCGGCGAAGTTCAATGCCCGCTCTCTGCCCCCCTTGTCTCCCTCGTTGTGTCTTCCGACTCCCTGTACATGGGACTGGCCAACAATCTCATCATTCAGATTGAGCTTTCTCGAGCAGAACAGTTCATCCGCATACAGATACCCCGGAAGCCGAACGAGTTCACCATACACAAGCTCTTCCTTGACCCCTCCGGCAGGCACCTACTCGTAACCTCCGTCCAGGGGGAGAATTGGTACTTCTACCGGGGATGGAAGAAGCCAAGACAACTGAAGAGCTTCAAGATGATCATCGAGAGTGTCGCGTGGAACAAAGCCTCTCTCTTGTCATCCTCGCACTCTACCTCTACACGTGAAATGCTTATTGGCGCAAGGAACGGAACAATCTATGAGGCGGTTTTGGATGCCGAGGAAGACTTCTTCAAGTCACAAGAGAGGTATCTTCAGCCTGTGTTCACACTCCCCGAACGGCATCCGGTGACAGGCTTGAAGTTCGACATGTTCCCTCCTCTTGACCCCAAGAAGGTACTCGTGCTGGTGACCACTGCAACTCGAATCTACCAGTTTGTCGGCATACCGGACAGGAAATCTGAGGATGGCGGACGAGTGTTTTCCGCGTTGTTTGGCAGCTATCGGGACACTGCGCCAAGTAAGTTGGTCCACCGAGTATGCGGCCAACAGTGACCTGATGTCCCGAAGAGATCGTGGAGCTGCCTGGCAGCCCAGACGTTTCAGAGCTGCACGTATACAGTCCGAATGCCGAACAAGCATACTCTCTGCCTCGAACAGTGGCGTGGATGAATGGTGAGCTGTAGTGTCAGCGTCACCCCTTGTTCCTGATGACTGAGCAGAATCGCAAGCTGCCGGTATCTATCATGGGAACCTCGACTTCGGATCCAACACGGACGACCTCATTGATGGTGCTCAGCTTTTACCGTACCCTGCACTAGTGTCTTCACCGTCGTTGTCACCAACAAGACAGAATGCTACCGAAAATGCGACACCAATATCCATATCACTGACAGAGTTTCATTTCCTGTTGCTGTATCGGGATCGTGTCTTGGGAATTTCCAACCTGAACGAGCAACTTGCCTACGAAGAGTTGCTACCACTGGTGCGAAACCTGGAGAACGTCTGGTATATGATTGCTGACTACCACACCAGAAACCCAATGAGCAAGTTCGTGGTCTCACTGCAGACCCCGTTCGGAGGACATACTGGGTGTACACCGATCAGTCAATATGGGAGATTGGGGTCACCAACGAACACCGAGATGTATGGAAAATCTACCTCGAGAAGGGGAAGTTCGATGTTGCGCTGCAGTATGCCACGGTCAGTCTTGCGCGGTGCTTCAAACGTCGCAGCGACTTATGGGATTGGTAGAGCGCGCCCCAAAGAGACAAGGTCATGTCCGCGCAAGCCCAGGCATTCTTCAATGAAGGGCGCTACTTCCAGGCTGCGCAGTGCTATGCGCAGTGTTCACTATCTTTTGAGGAAGTGACACTAAAGTTCTTGGATGTCGGTGAACGCGATGCGCTGCGGTCGTATCTGATCTCGCGTCTTGAGCGGACACGGAAGACGGTAAGTGACATGCAGTGATGTCGATCTTGACTTCCTCTGACGGATCTAATAGGATCTCTCGCAACGGATGATGCTCGCGACATGGCTGGTCGAATTCTATCTCAGCAAATGTAACGAACTTGATGACTTGATTGCTTCGGAGTCAGTATCGCAAGACGTTGACAACCTTCTCGCTGAGCGTGCCATCCTCGAGGAGGACCTGCGACACTTCTTTGAGACTTACAAGGTAATCAAACTGTATATGCGCATGTCATGAACAGATCGCTCAGCTGTTTGTGCAGGCGAACCTTGAACCGACGACTGTCTACGAGCTGATCCAAGGTCATGGGCGGATAGACATGTATCTTCACTATGCAGCAGTGGTCGGTGACTTCGATCGAGTTGTCGAGCATTGGGTCATGGAAGAGGAGTGGACAAAAGCCATCGATGTCATCAACCGGCAGGTTCGTCTTAGTCTACAATCACTAAACGTCTGCCTCACGTCGCTTGTAGCCGGACCTCGAGCTCTACTACCGATTCGCCCCGGTCCTCATGCGACATGCTCCCAAAGAGACCGTCGATTCGTGGTTGCGCCAGCGTGCACTCGACCCCCTTCGACTCATCCCTGCCATTCTCCGTCTGCAGCATGCGCCTCGTGACCCACTATCTCCCAACCATGCTGTACGTTATCTCAACCATGTCATATTCGAGCAGGGCAACATCTCCCCTATGATCCACAACTTGATGATCACCTTCTACGCATCCACCCCAACATCAACCTCCACTGCATCGACCACGTCAATAAATCACCCCGAGGACGACGGACCGCTCCTGCGCTTCCTGTCGACGGCACCGTCCGACCCACTTACAGGCAAGCCGTACTACGACCTCGACTATGCATTACGGCTATGCAAGCAGACTGGCCGAACACAACCCTGCGTGCACATCTACTCGAAGATGGGCCTGTGGGAGAATAGCGTCGACCTTGCGCTCGAGAAGGGTGACTTAGAGCTTGCGAAAATCAACGCGGATATGCCTGAGGATGACGACCAGCTGCGCAAGAAGCTCTGGCTCAAGATTGCGAAGTATGTCGTCCAAGACAAGCAAGACATCAAGATGTACGTGTTCCCATCCATCGCGTCCAAAACCCACCGCACTTCTTCCTCGCTCCATCTGAGAATCTTGGTGTCTCTCCCGTCCGCCCGATATCAAAACTGACAGACACTGATCATCTAGGGCGATGCGCTTCCTCGAGAACACTGATCTGCTCAAGATCGAAGACATCCTGCCGTTCTTCCCTGATTTCGTGGTCATTGACGACTTCAAGGAGGAAATCTGCACCGCACTCGAAGGCTACTCTGCGCACATTGACGCGCTGAAAGCCGACATGGACGAGGCCACGAAGAACGCGGAGGCGATCAAGCAGGACATCGCTGCCCTCCAGAAGCGCTTCATCACCGTGGACGCCACGGAGAGGTGCTCGCACTGCGCCCTCACGCTCATGACCAGGCAGTTCTACGTCTTCCCGTGTCACCACACCTTCCACGCGGACTGCCTGATCGGCCTGGTGAGTAACGTTCTCTGTATACCCCGCTCTTCGTTGTCTGGCGCAGCCAGGGGCGCCCGCGCTGCGAGCTCTTCTTCCTTCTTTGCATTCGAGGTTCGCGTTCACAGCCGCTCCACCTTCACCGTCATCGTCGTGTATTTCTGGTGCGGCGGTAGTGTTTCGAATCGCTTATCTGACACCTTGAACGATCGAGAACGTCCGCATCTGGTACTGACACGCACACCCCCCCACAGACGAAGGAGTTCCTCCCCGCCCCGGCGCTCCGTCGTATCCTCGCCCTCCAGACCGAGCTCATGAAGTCGTCCCAAACGACCGCGATCGACCGCACGGCGATCACGAACCCCTCGCTGCTCCCCGCGACGCGGCACACGCCCGCACCCGCGCCCGCTCAGCGCACCCTCCTCTCCGCGAACTTCGCCGTCGGGTCCGTGCCGGGTGCCCGCGGGGCGAACGCGCTGGGCCGCAACCTGCTCTCGGCGGGCGACCGCCTGCGCGACCTCATCATCCCCGACGCGCTCGCGAACCTCGTCACCGCGCCGGCGGGCTGGATCCCGGGCATCGGGCTAGGCGGGGGCGGCGCGAAGCGCGACGTGGGCGAGAAGGACGCGGAGAAGGCCGAGCGGACGCGGAGGGAGCTGGAGGACCTGCTCGCCGCGAACTGCCCGCTGTGCGAGAGCGTCGTGGTCGGCCTGGACAGGCCGTTCGTGCAGGTTGGGGAGGTCGACGCGAGCTGGGACTTGTGATGCTGTGTGGGTGAGAGTGCTATGTAGTAGTGTCGTGTCTTGTGTGTGTTATCTTGCTTGATGTGCATGATTCACTTGCGCCGCCAGTGCGATGCGCGCTGACGTTGGGCGATCGACGGTTGTCTATATGGTTGGCTTTGGTACTCATTGCTTGGGCACTCTTTCGCACACGGCAAGCGGGTGATCAGTACATACAGCGTTCTATTCGTACAGATGAGGCCGCGGAAGCATGACATGTTCGCCCAAGAACCAGAACCACGTGTCAAGTGACCCCCTTCCCTAGCCACAGTAAGTAGGACTAGCGACGGCGGTCGCCTCGGGAATGCAAATGATGGTGGCGTCCCGGTACAGGAGCCCGCCGTGCGGTCCCCCAAAATGACAGTTGCGACGGACAGGGGACGCCACCGAGCGCGTCGGACAATCTTGTGACGGGAGTGATAGCTGCAAATGAGGCACAAATGACGATGCTCGCCTCCGCACTGAGAAGTCCAAACATGCAGGGCGTCCAAGCATCGGATGGAAGCAGCACTTAGAGTGCAGAAGCGCTGCTGATGGCGGGGACGCTCCCGGTGGGGGTTAGTGATTGATTTTCTTGGTGCGGCCGGCTTTGCGGCGTAGCCTGGCAGCCCTGCGCGCGCCCATCTAGCGGATTGAGGGTGCCGAGAGGGACAGAGGGGACGCGTTGTGAGCACGACACGTCCGCGTAGCAACGGGAGGGGCTTCAGTGCGCACCTTCGCCTTCTCCTCTTCCAGTCTGCGCCGCTCCTCTGCGGCCTTTTTGCGCTCGAGCGTGATCTCTTTCCGTCTACACGGGTATGGCGGATGTCAGCTGGGTGTCTCTGAAGGGTCGCTGGGACAGACGGAGACGGGGACGGGGGACGGGAAGTGGAACCGTGCGTGCACCTTTGAATCTCTGCGAGCTTCTCGTCCTTGAGCTCGTCCTGGAGTTTCTTGATCGCCTGCGCCTTCTTGACCTTCTCCATCCGATCCTCCCACTTCTTGGTCTTTACACCGTCAGGGAGGTGTGACCGCCTGTGGAGGTCATGATTGGTTCTAGCATGAGAGACTTCGGGTTCAATGTCGGCGAAGAGGTGAAAAACTTACACAGTCGCGGTCTTCGTCGCCTTCCATCCCTTCCCAGATAGACGACCGTTTGCTGAATGTGCCAGCGGTCGTGCGCCAGCGACCTCGCCCTCTGCGGAGGCTGTCTCGACAGGTGAAGCAGGGCTCTCGAGCGCGATGACGGACTCGTCTGGTTGGGACATGACTGCTCAAGATTACTTTGAATTTTTAGAGTTAGAGGAGGTGAAGAGAGCGCCCATGGCCAATGTGGAGATGGCAGCGCTGGATAGAGGAGCGCGCGCTTCACGGATGCCAGTGCCGAGCAGGGGAAGATCACATCGGGGATTAGCCACACACGTGGGCGATGGGATCTCAGAGATGGACGTCGGGTCAATGGGTTCCGGAAGTAAGCCGGCGGGTAGAGTCCCACCCACATCGATGGCCTGCGATGTCGAGCAAGCGTACGGCCTCCTGGATAGCCTCCACAACTGCCCAAGATGCATGCTGGTGTGGACGCTGCTCGACACTTCATGAGAACCAAGGCACTCGCCGCGGTTCTGAATGATGATGATATCACGGCCGTCCAGGGGCGGATGCGGTGCCAATTGGAATCGGCTGCGAAGGTCAGGCCAGGTCCCCCGCTCTCGGTGCGCGCCTTGCCAAGGTTGCAGGGTCCTGCGCATCATCCGAGCGCCCGTTGCGGTGGAATCGCTAGCATCGTGGCGCGGGGAGAACCCCATTCGACTTAGCTCGGTGTTCTCCTTGGAGCCTGCGGATGATGGGACGGATTTGTGTGCCGCTATCGAGTGCATTAGGGGCGAGAGGATCCCCAGCGTGTGAGCAGCGCAGGGGGCCTGTTCTGATAACAGCATTTAGCCCGGATTGGGGGGCGGGATGAGGAAGAGGAAGAGGAAGAGGGGCCACGGCGTACGGAACCGACTCGAGCTGTTGACTTGTGTTTGTCTGGAAGACAAGGGAGCTAAACTGCGTTCAGCTCGGCCTTGCACGGCCCTCTTCTGGCCTCTGCCACAGACCCGGCCACAGACCCGAGTGCGCCCATCCCTTGCGGTTCACGCTCATCCCGTCATTCTCTCGCCGTCGGTCTTTTCCTCCCCGACACATTCCTTCTCTCCTCCTCCTCCCTCTGGCGGTCTCATGAATGTCAATGTCATGAACTCCCCCGACTATCGCACCCACGATGGCCATCTCAAACACCTTCTTGACCAGCGAGCGGCTCGCGCCGACCTCCACGGCCGTTTCCCCTCCCTCTCAGAGTTCTCAGACTCCCCCTCCCTATATAGCCATCCCCAGTTCTCCCCACGCACCCCAGACCGTTCCGTCTTGGACGGCCATCCCAATTCCTTCCGTTTCCCCCAGAGTCCCAGAACTTACGTTCCCCCTCTCCCCGAACCGCGCTCCCCCATCACCGACAGAGAGCGTTTGAACTTTCCCAACGCTTCCAGCCTCGACCTCGAGGACGACCCGCGCTCTTCCTCCGAGCTTAATAGCACACAAGATGACGATGAGTTTGACACCCCTGCCGAGCCTGCAGATGACGAGCCCCGGATCAGCATGTATGGTCCAAAAATGCGCTTTCACTCTCCGGCCCCATGGGAAGAGGACGATGATCTGGACGCAAAGAGCGTCGTCGAAGAACATTCACTCCCGAAGCGTGTCAAGAAGAAGTCCGAGTCTGGCAAGAAAGGCTGGCCGCTCTCTAGAGGCAGCAGTGAGGCCCGTCCGAGCAACGAGTCCTCCCGTTCCGGCAAGGGCAAGCAGTCATTCGACAATGCCTCGACCACCTCCGCTAATGGCGCTTTAGCGTACGTTCTCCGCTCTCACATGTTTTGCGAGACGCGCCCGTGTATTGACAGTGCTGCAGTGCCCTCGCCCAGGCTTCCATGTCTTCCACCTCGCTCGCAATGCATCAGTCGCCCCATTCTCTGCGGGACAAGCTGTCTCTGCCTCGACTGCGATCCCGTACTCCATCTAATGTTGGCCATCACGATGCGTTCTCGCCGTCAAATGCTTCCCCCATCAACCGAAATGCTACACCGCCTCACGCGGACGCGTTTGGAGACAACCGTTCCGTGTTCGGACATTCGTCTAGTCCATCTGTAGGAAGCTCTCTCCAGGAGTATTCCCATCCATATGCGAATCCGGACCTCGCACGAGCCGTAGATGTTGATCTCCCGCCACCGTCTCCAAGTGTCGTAGCGTTCGGCACGAGTCGCGTGGACTCAAGTGCGACACTCACCGATACGACGTCCAGCAGCAGCATGTCCCAGTTCCGTTCTACCATCACCCTCGGGTTGTCCCCTGGCACGTCGACCACTTCCGTGAACCCAACCCTGAACGAGTCTGGTTCCTCTTCGTCTCGTTTCAAGGGCATCTCGTCTCCCATGCCGGTCGACAAAGCCTCGCTCCACCCAGAACAGCTCAGCAAGCTGAACGGCTTTCAATCTCCGATCGCCCCTGCGAGCGGCGCAAGCCCCATAGTCAGGAATCGCGACACCTCTCAGCCTGGGATCCCGATGGGCGGTGTCCATGCGTGGGAGGCTGCTAGCACTGGAGCCGCTGGAGGCGGAGGTGGGGGCGCGTTGAAGCTCATCTCGCTGGAGGAGGCACAGGCGCAGGCGCGCGAGCGGTCACGGAGCCAGACGGCTCATCCGACTATCTCGAGTCCTTTCGTGGCGTCGAAACCGCTGTTCTCAGATCCGGACATGGATGCGCAGCGTGCGCAGGGGCGGGCGCGCTCGAGCAGCGCGGGCGGTGTGAAGGGCCGAGGTATGTTCGAGTCACCCACGCGTTACACCCCCGGCGACTCCCCCATCAGCGGGCCGACAAGGCAAGTGGGCAGGAAGAAGAGCGGATTCATGCGTCTGTTCAATGGGAAGGAGCGCATATCGCCAAATTCTCCACCCCCACCAGTCCCGGTATTCAGCCAGGACGCTTTTGCGGCCGTTCCCCCACCACCGCCACCTCAGTATGCCCGTCCGCGCCAGGGATCGACACATCGAGTTCCTGTGCCGCCGTTGTCGCCGCCTAACCTCAGCGATGGTGCCAGCTCGCCTATTGAGTCCCCTTCTTATTCTTCTGGCGGCTCGTCTGGGTCCACGTCCGGCGGCTTGCGCGAGCAACAGGCACAGTTGAACGTACGGCGGAGAGCGCCCGACCTTTCGATCGTCACCTCCCCGTCCTTATCCAACAATTTGACTGTGAAGATTCCCCACACCGCCCCGCTGTCCGCGGGTTCAACTGAACACGCCCACCAGCACTTGACCCCAACGACGGCCGTGAACCATGCAGAGATGCGCTCGCATAACAGCTCACCCAACAGCGCTCCCCCGAGCAAAACCGAGTTCGTGGGGCTCAGCATCCGCCCAATGTCCACGCTCTTCACGAACGACCTCAAGGAGCTTGCGTCCAAGCACGACCCCTCTCTGCGCCAGCGGCCGTCTCTCGAGCTCGACACTGGCACCCCCACCACCGCAACGACGGCCATCTCCCCCCTCAGCCCCGACTCCCCAAACGCGAAGGCCCTCGGCTACGGCGGACGCTCGAGCGACGAGAAGTCTGGGCACATCTCCATCGCGCACGACGACCGCGACCAGTCGAGCGTCATCCAGGCGCTGCAGGAGCAGATATTGTCCACGCGCCGTGCGTGGCAGCGCCAGATCTGGGAGCTCGAGGGCCAGGTGCGCGACCTCAAGGCGGAGGTGGAGGAGCTCCGCGCGGCGGACGCCGGCAGCGAGTTCTGCGCGGCGTGTGGCCGCGGGGCGCTCGGGCGCCCGGCGGGGGACGGCGCGAGCGCGGGCGCGGACGGGCGGACGGTCGAGGAGCTGAAGAAGGCTGGCGTGAAGGTCGGCGGGGTCGTGAACAGGCCTCGCGCGCGCACGGGCGTCGGCTCGCGGTTCGCGGCGAGGGATTGAACGAACGAACGACCTTTCATGTCCGGGGTACGGTGCGCCGTTCTGTTGTGTTTTGTATGCGCGTGTACGCGTACGCGTACGCATCTGTAGATTGGCCGGCCGGGTCAGCGGCCGTGGGCTGCAAGGGGCTCTCCGTTTGTCTTTTCATCAGCACCAGGAGGCGGCCATGGCCGCTCCCGGTTTCCTCGTCTTTGTTTATTTCTATTTCTATGACCCCGTGTAAATTTGGTAGCCCAGAACCACCACGCTCGCTCCATTCTCTCGCACTACCCCCCACGAGTCCACTTTGATACCACACGTGTTGTTTGTTTCTGTAGAGTATCGCTGTAGTAATGTGTCCCAGTACGAGTACGACCGACCCATCGTCTCCCCCTTCTGTGTCCCCCCCCCCGGATCCGCACCGCGCTCGCGACCCTCACTCCTAGTCTGTTCTCTAGATCTTGCACGCATACCACTCTCGTTTGTTTATTGGTCGGTCTGCCACCTGTAAAGTCAGAGAGGGGGACCTTAACTGTCCTACAACATTACGTTCTCTGTCTGTCTTTCCCTCCTGTATTGTCCTGTGTCCTTGTTCGACCCGTAGCCCGTGTACGCCATGTTGTACCGAGCCGGTGTGTGATGTGCATCCTGGGCTGGACCGTGGGCCGTACTGCGAGCACCATGTCTCTCTATCCAAATAATTTGGAGTGACTCGAGGCATGTCTGAGTACTCGAGATGCATGAACTCGATCGAAGTCCCCAGTGGCATTAACATAGTCCCAAGTCGAGTGCTAACTACATAGATAAGAGCGGAAATAGTCATGACGTCCGATGGCCTTACTCGTCGTCCGCCCCCAGCAACCATCCAATGCCCTTCTGAAGGGCACGCGAGGCTTGTTCCGAGACGACGTGCGCTCCGTCCGCCCCCGTTCTGCTCCCGCTCCTCGACCTGTCCGAGTCCTGCGACAGATACGACCGCCCTCTGCCCCCGAAGGAGAATGGGATGTTCGCTGCGACACGGCTGAAAGCCTTGTTGGCGAGCGCCGCGGCGTCGGGCGAGGCAGGAATGTGCATCTGCATGTTCTGCAGGCGGCTCGCGAGGGACGCAGCGACATCCACCCCGGTGACCCGCTGGCGAGGTGCGCTCCTCCGACGCCCGCCGCGTTTCCGGGCAGCGAGCGCCTCTCGACGCTGGTCGATGTCCTCTTCCTCCAGAGCACACCAAGCGGCGAGGATGTCCGGCAGCTTTTCTGGGGGGCAGAACTCGAGCGCACGGCCCAGGAGGGCGAGCTTCTTGTCTACGTCCGGGAACTCGGGGTGGCGTCCGAGCTGGAAGCAGGTCAGCCAGCAGACCTCGCTCGCCTCTTGGATGCTGGGGTCTTCTGGGGCGACCGGATTCGACGAGCGGAGGAGCAAGACGGTGTTGACCATCTTCTCGCTTGTTTCATACGCGCGACCGAAGTCCTCGACTTGGAGGGCAGTCTCGGCGAGCATGGCGAGGGTCTTGACCTCGGCGACGATGTCGCCGCGGAAGCCGAGCTTGTGGACAAGGTCGAGGATAACTTCGGTATGCTTGTATGCGTCGTTGTTGCTTGACAATACACGAGAGACGAGGGAGAGGCGGTCCTTGGTTAGGCGGATCTCGATCGGCGATATGGGGATACCCGGACGTGACATCAGATTGAATGAACAAAGGCGAGAGGTGGCTTCGATGAATTCTTTCTCTTGGACCACGCGGTCCGAAGGTTCGGGGACATCCAAACTGCGGACGTACGTCATGATCGGTGGGCCCAGTCCGAGAGGAGGAAGGGTACGTACCAGTCGTACGCCAGCTTCATGTCGCCGAAGTGATAGTTTCCCGACGTAGCGTTGTCGTAGAACTCTTGCGAGCATGTGAGGCAGATGTCCTCGATTATTTGATGATCGAGAGAGCCTTTCAAATTCGATGACTGAAGTAACTTCTTCGCGATGTCGAAGTCTAAGCACAGGTAAGAATGTGTAGCTTTGAGCCCCGGAGTGTCAACTTACTGCCAGTGCTCAGGAGGCCACTGAAGAATATGCGAATTATATCATCCCGGGATAGGAGACAAAAAGCGCTCCGCGAATCGCCTTCGTCGGAGCCCGCAAGTTTGAGCATATCCTCCAGGAGCCACTCCCAGTCCTCTTGAGTGTCGAGCTGGTCATCCGACGCATTCGCACGACGCGCCATGCGGTTGGCCCGAGAGCGTTGTTCGCCGATGTTGCTGTTGCTTTGCAAGAACCAGCGCAGGGGTGCAGGAACACCCCATCTTGCGAGAATCTCTCCAGACTCGAGATGCACATCCAAGACGTCCAAGGCGCGCGATAGAGACGTGGTTGGCAACGGCTTGAAAAAAAGGAGCAAGTCCGAGGGCGTTACGCGGGGTCGCGTGGTGGATGGTGTGACAAAGTTACCTAGGGACGCGATGGTAGTATCGGTTTCGTCGGCGTCGGCGTCCTCAATTTCAGGTGTATCCCATGCGGGAAGACACTCGAATATCCGGCTCATCGTTGGCCACTCATCCATCTTGTCGCTCCCATACAGGCACGCCAGAGCGAGGCGCGCCATATCTTCATCATCCTTGATGATGCGCTGCCCCTGCGCGAGGGTCGGCTTCGATGCCTCGAATATCGCAGCAACAATGTCAAGGGGGGCGTCCAAAATGTAGCCGTAGAGCATGCGCGTGATGAGATCCAGGTCGGGTGTCCCTGCACGCTCGGCGCGCGATTCGAGGACGAAGAGGTATGGCATGACAAGCTTCTGGATGTCGCGCGCGATGCTCACCTCGGTCGAGTGCGCTAGGTACGCGCGGACGACTTCTTCGGGTGACATCGACCTCCACCTCTCCAACGACCAGTCCTCCGCCGCGCTGTCTACTCCTTGAGATGCATCATAGACTAAACGCGCGATCAGGCTGAGGTCCTCGCCAACCTCATCCAGCCCGGGGACACCCTGCGAAGCGACATGCTGCACGAGGACAAGAGCGGCGTCGACCAACCCGGTAGACGAAAGAACATGGTCAATCCTCCGGAGATACCAAGACGATAAGTCAGAGGAAGAGAGTGGCGAGGGATTGGCGGTAAATCTTGAAGGCGCGGCGGGATAGGGAACAGATAAAGGTACCCCACACTCGGCGAGAGCGCGAATGCATTCTGGGGACTCAGAATAGTCCGCCTCCTCCCTCCATGACCTTGCGTGGGGTCTCTGCTCCGCGTTGAGAGAAGCGTCAAAAGATGGTAGTACGTCCCGGTACTCAGTCGCCAGGGCGTACTCGGGAATGCACTCGAGGATATAGAAGCGGTATGGCCAGAGGGTCGTTCCATGTCGGTCGAATAATATGCGGAGTGCCGTGAAACGCTCTTGCGACGCGAACAGACAGGCGGTCTCCGCCAAATCGACCGTGAAGAATGCCGAGAGGGGTACGGGAGTCTTACCAGACTTCGAGGTCGGTGGTGCGGGGGCAGCATTATCTTCCGCCCATGGGTCGTCCTCCCATTCCTCGTCAATCGCATCCTCCTCGTCTTCATTCTGCACCGGAGCCTCCTTGCATATCTCCACCCAAGTGTTCAGCCTGTCCAGTCGTTCGAGCAAGACCGCGCGGATTCGACACAGCTGCGCGTCCACTGGTTCCTGCGAGAAGTACGAAGTGAGGGAGGCGTGCCGCGTCCGCTCATCCACCGTCTCCTGAATCGTCTCCGCTTCATCGTCGTCGCTTCCTACGCGCCCGGCAGCATCCCGAGCACGTTGCGCCGCTTGTGATGTTCGTTCAATTCCAAGGTCTAGCAGCGTCCTCTGGACGGTCGCGTCCTCGAGTATGCGGTCGACACATGCGGCAGAGACCCAGAGATCATCGTTGATAGGTTTTAGCAGCTGCTCTACGTTGGCGATAGACACTTCATCGTCGACAAGGGTGCTCCACTGTGAGGGCAAGTCCGGCGCGGAGGAGGTTGTGGCGGTCGACATACTCGAGAGGTGGAAGACACGTGCGGAGAGACGTGTACCGCTGCTATGACGTGGGCGGCAAGTCTACCGGCTCGGATGCGCGCGATGGCTGCACGCGCATGCAACGTGCAACATGTATGGACACGACGCTCGCGAACAGCGACGAAAGCATGAGCAATGCACGTAATACATACAGACGTGTACAAATAGCATCCAACCCCGGAACCCGATGAGAACTACGCTGGTTTTCGACTGCAGTACAGGCACCCTAGGCGAGCGTTGGGCGCGGCCGAGCACTTCATATCCGCACCAACAGACTTCCATTAGGCACCTCCACCTCCGAGCCCCGCCATGTCGGCTAAACCGGTCAGAAGAGCGTTTCCTGCACATTTCATATGTAAGCGCGAGGAAAGTTCGGTTCGGTGCATGTACACTGACCTCGTCACGAAGATATTCGCCAACATCACTATGGTGTAGAGCTTAAGTTGAGAAGACCAGGAGGATCAGAGGGACGTACGCTTGGTGGAAAACAATGATTGCGGTGGGGTCAAGTTTTCTTGTGTCGACCGTGGACCGGGCAGTCACACCAAACCCCTGGTACGGCATCAGCGAATGTATTACATAGAAGGAACGCGACTTACTAGTGGCGTGTCATTCATACTGTATACGACCACACCTTGGTGCTCAGGCGTGTCCTCCGTGATGCGACCAAGGTGTGCTTTGAGTACGTGGTTGCCGTACAGGAAGGGCATCTCTCCGTTCGGCTTGATCCATACCTACATCGCCCAAAGAGCTTGAGATATCCCCGCATTCGAACCTTCAGGCTACATACCTTGTACTTCGCATATTGTGCGAGGTAGTCCAACGCCGTGATATGGAGCTTGAACTTGCCGCTCTTTGTGAATTTCCCAAAGCAAGTTCCGAGGCTTATGAGGTTTGGTCGTGCGACCGAAATTGCGAGGCGCATAGACGACTCAGACACATAGAAGACACGATCCTTCTGAAGACGGAAACAGTGGGGTTCATCTTGCCGGTCGATGAGATGGACCAAGTTTTTGCCCTGTGGGGAAGGATTAGCGGTATCCTCATAAAGCACAGCGCAAGGAGACATACTATGTAGTTGGCTAGCTTGGTGAACACCGTTTTGCTTTCTTCCTCGGTTAGCGGACGCATGGCTTGGTAGAGTGGTGCGAGTAAGTAATGGTGTCCTGTCCACCGTCCGACAAGCCAGAGCCGAAGCCAAAAAGTTGCAGATTGGATCGGGGAGGATGATGCCCGGCCACGTGCACGATCCCCGCGAGATTCAATGGGCGCCTGACGGGACTTGGTCCCGGACTCGGACGTCTGCCCAGATGGCCCTGATAACTTTATCAACGACGACGATACATGACCCTTTCCAAGATTGAACAAGGCCATGGGCGTGTCGTACTGCGCAACGATGGCTCCGGAAATGTCTTCTCAGAACTTGCCGCGACATATCCGCTCAAGCTTCTTTCTCCACGACTACCTTCCCCGGATGTCTCCATCGTCTACATGCTCAGCTACGGTGGTGGGCTAGTCGGAGGGGATCGCGTTAGGCTAGACGTTGAGGTGCACGAAAGAGCACGACTTGTCATCCTGACGCAGGTGCGTTATGAAACCTAACTGCAGACATCCGTCTTATATGGTCTGTCAGGGATCTACCAAGGTGTTCAAGACACGACCGGGCCAACGACTCTCGTCGAACTCTCAGGCACATCCTATCACTGCTCAAAGGCTCAATGTCCAAGTTGCTGCTGGGAGCGCCTTGTTCCTACTTCCGGACCCTGTCACTTGCTTCCGTGACGCGAAGTACCACCAAGCACAGAGCTTCCATCTCTCGAAAGACTCATCGGTTGTGCTGCTCGATTGGGTCACCTCTGGTCGCAAGTCTCTCGGAGAGGAATGGGTCTTCTCCAGATATCACAGCCTGAACGAGGTTTACGTGGACGGTCGCCGTATAGCCAAGGACGCAATGTTGCTCGAAGAAGCTAGTCGGAACGCTGGTCCCTTGAACCCTCGATCGTTAAGCGAGTCCCTCGCCCCTTACTCCTGTTATGCGAATGTTATCATATACGGCTCGCTCATCCGGGAAACCACACAAAGTCTGTCAGAAGCGTATGGTGCTATCACCGTTTTCAAGCAGCATGCGCCTCCGCCTCTTCTTTGGTCCTTCAGCGCGATATGCAATGGCGAAGGATGCATCGTACGGGTCGCGGCGAAAGAGACAGAGGACGTAAAGAACTGGCTTGCCAAGGCTCTTCGGGACCTGGAGAACGTCCTCGGCGTGGATGTTTACAGGAGGGCGTTCTCCTAGGCAGTGGTAATTGGGAAATCGCTCCTGTCAAGAACGGCCGTTCTTTGCGGTAAGCAGAATTGTCGAAGGGTTTACTTATCTCCACTGATGAATGTGTCGCCGCCGATAGCTACGCTATCCTTGAGGCGTCAATCGGACGTGCGCGGACATGCGATTCCTGTCGTTATCGAATCAAACTGCCATAGAAAACGCAGTTGCGGCCGCGTCCTGGCAGACGGATGACCGGTGACCTGTGGCGTGAATCTATCTAGCGCTCAGCATTCAGCATTCACTGGTCTGTAGCGCAGCTTCACGCTAGCTATACGCTCATGGTGTACTCCTTCGCCACCTGTCCGCACCGGACACCTCGCGTTGAATGCCGCTGCAAAGCTCTAGACTGGCCGTGATTCGAAGTGAAAGGATATCGGGCGCTTAGATATGTCCGCTTGGGAATAAACGCACCGAGTAGCGCGTGTACGTATGTCCCTGTGAATGATAGAACTCCACTCGTGGTCTGGTGATATTCTTTCCGACGTCCCAGGATGTGAAGTTGGGTTTATCCTTCTTGCGCCCTAGCGAGCCACTGTGTACGTATGGCGCCCTGTCTCCGGAATCCTTTATCATCGGTGTGCCACTAAATGCTCTTGAGACAAGCTCGTCCCCACTTCGACCATGTCTTCTGAGACGATGTCACGCAAAGACTCCAAGGACCCAGAAGCTGTCGAAGTCCAGGAGATCAATGCGAACGTGTATCGTCCGGAGGTGGATACTTCTGCCATCGATGAGAAGAAGCTCATGAGGAGGATCGACTGGCACGTGGTGCCATGGCTCTCTGTCCTCTATCTATTGAACTTCCTTGATCGGGGGAGTATCGGCAACGCCAAGGTGAAGGGATCTCGTACGGCATCGCTCTGCTCAAGAATGCTGAAATTGCGCGTCGACAGTTGTATCATATGACGGCCGACCTCCACATTACCGACAAGCAGTACTTGATTGCATTGACAGTCTTCTTCTTCCCGTACTCGTTATTCGAGGTATGTCCGGATCACGCGGAGCACCCGAGAAACCTCTCACAAGACTGCCACATACCCAGCCTCCAAGCAATGTTGCCCTCAAGAAATTGAGACCGTCGATATGGCTCTCCTTCATCATGTTTGTGTGGGGCATTACTATGGTATATGTATGCTCTCAAACATCCCGAAAATACGCTGATCACATCATTTGCAGACTATGCATGGGCTCATTACGAACTATGCCGGCCTTGTCGGTATGTACACGATTGTCTACTCGCAAAATAGGTAATATACATGGGCGTAGGACTGCGATTCCTGCTCGGGCTCGCCGAAGCGGGACTTTACCCAGGAGTTGTCTTTTACATGTCCTGGTGAGCACAATAGCAAGGGGAGCGGCTAGCCTGGATTACATCATTTACATCGTCCCTTCCTTGCAGCTGGTATCGTCGTAACGAGCTAGGCACGCGTGTAGGGGTATTCTTCTCCTCTGCGACTATTGCAGGAGCATTTAGTGGACTTCTCGCTGCTGCCATCGCGAAGATGGATGGCGTTGGTGGCAAGCCGGGTTGGGCATGGATATTCATTCTTGAAGGCCTCTTCACCGTGCTCTGTGCTATCGCGTCCTTCTTCATTCTCTCGGATTTTCCCGACACCGCGAAGTTCCTTACAGAGACCGAGCGTGAGTCTACTGGAGCAAATAGCATCCAAAGGCCATAAGTGAACGATCTTTTTTCTGACGACAGGCGTCTGGGTCATCCGGCGGTTGCAAGCTGACATGAAGTTCAGCGCTGGCGGAGAGTCCTTCAAGATGAAATACGTATGGCAGGCTCTGTCCGACTGGACTACTTGGCTAGCAAGTACGTTTTTCTGCATGTTGTGTAACTTGGTGTCCGAAGTGATGATGCTCGTACAGTGGGTATCTACATGGGCTTGTAAGTCTCATCCTTCCTTGCCACAGTTGGTATTTACCCGGATCGCAGCGACGGTCCATTGTTCGCCTTCTCCCTCTTCACACCAACTATCATCAACCAGCTTGGATTCCAAGCTACTGCGGCCAATCTGCTCTCTGTCCCGGTCTATGCGTGGGCATGTATCATGACTGTCGTCGTCGGGTTCTGGGGAGATAGAGTGAAGAGTAGGGCATGGATCAATCTGTGCGTACCGGTCCTTTCACTCGGACTGTCGAGCTCGATGCTAATGCCTACCTCAGAGGCTTGTTCGGCAGTGGTGAGCATGCCACGCACAGACACCGATCTTCTCCCTCACTCTATTGCTTCTCATAGGACTCATCGGCTACATCATCCTCATCTGCTCGAAGAACCCGTCATTATCGTACTTTGCAGTGTATCTCGCAGCATCGTGAGTACGAGATGACTTCTTCCCACTCCACCGTATGCTGATACAATCCCAGCTCGATATACCCTACCATACGTACGCAGTCTTCCATAATCGCCTGCTGATATTTACATCCCGCTAACCTCCCACTGCAACCTCCAAATAGCCAACTCGGTGTGCGTACGGAGTGCATTACCTGGTTCGAGTTGACGAGCTTACATCCTTTGCAGCGCATGGGTAGCAAGTAACGTCGAAGGTTCCTACAAGCGCAGCGCCGTGCTTGGCATGGCCATAGGGTGGGGCAATTTGAACGGCGCGGTGACCTCCAATGTCGTATGTCTCACCATGCTACTCGACTTCCTTTGCAGCCGCTCATGTATCAAACCAGTATCGAGCAGTCGACAAGCCGTGGTATAGACTCGGGCACGGGATTGTCCTCGCGTACATCGCCATTGGCTGGTTGTGTTCGCTAACATATTACTTCCACCTCAAATATGAGAACGCACGTCGGGAACGAGGCGATCGCGACGAGGTCATCGAAGGTACCGACAACAAGCATGCCGTCGAGAGCAATGGCCACTTTGAGAACATCGAGGCAGCAAGGATTGAGAAGGGAGATAAATGGAGTGGCTTTCGCTATTCTCTATGATGATGGGCCGCGATTTTGGGTTTTCCGTCACGCGTGCATAGATTACGTGCGCTAAATGCTTGTGATGGCAGGCCCCGGATTGTTCAATGATGCTTTATTATTGTGAGTAGTGTTCGGGGTGTATGATAGATACAATGGCGATACAAGATGCGTTGCGTGCGGTATGATAGGTCCAGCATGAAGCAACTCCATTAAATCCCGGAAGACATCAACACGTGCACAAAGCGATTGAGAACGGTGTACTACAGAGGCGCATCGTCTATCCGCTTCGCCGCGGGTGCAGGAGTAGGCGAAGGGTCCTCCGGGGCAACGGTGGGCTCGACGGTCTCTAGCGGTGGTGGTGCACTACGCTCTTGGCTATTCTCCTCTAACCATTTGTCCATTGCATCCTTACGGTTGGCAAATGGCCTAGGGCCAAGGAGGGCAATCATGTCCTCGCTGTATTGAAAATGTCAGCCTCTTGCAATGCACACGATAGTGATGTCGAACGTACCGAGTGATAACCTCCTTCTCCAGGAGCAACTTCGCGACCTTCTCAACATCATCTTTGTGCTCTGTGAGAAGTTCTGTCGTGCGCCGATGTGCATGGCTGAAAGAGAACAGAATAGATGAGCATAGAGTCGGAACAGGTAGTGCGAGATACGTACACAATCATCTTCCGCACTTGCTCATCAAGCATCTCAGCGGTCTTCTCGCTGAAAGGCTTGACCAATGACTCTTGCGTTGCATTTGCGCCGCCGTAGCTGACGGGGCCGACAACATCGTTCATACCGTAGTTGGCCACGGCTTCGAAAGCGATCCTAGTGATCTTCTGGAGATCGTCCTGGGCACCGGTTGTGACATTCTCGTGGCCGAAAAAAATCTCTTCGGATACACGACCGCCTAGGGTCATGCATATCCTGTCGAGCATCTGCGGTGTTGAGAGCAGGTACCGATCAGGAGGCAGGTACTGCAAGCTCGATGTCAACGAAAGGCTCTCAGGTGGTTCAGCTCGGAGAACGACGTACCTTGGCATAACCAAGAGCGCCAACACCGCGAGGGATGATGCTAACTTTGAGAAGAGGGTCCGCGTGCTCCAGGAACCAACCACAGATAGCGTGGCCGGCTTCATGGTAGGCAACCGTCTTCTTCTCTTCGGGGCTAAGCAGCCTGCTCTTCCGCTCCAGGCCGACGATGACACGCTCAATGGCCGCCTCGAAATCGTCTTCCGTAACAGAGTCGTGGCCGACGCGCGCCGCGTGCAAGGCCGCCTCGTTACACACGTTCGCGACGTCGGCACCCGAGAAACCGGGTGTAAGCACAGCAAGCTTCTCGGCAAACTTCCCCACCTCGGGAAGCGTGCTTGCGAGGCGAAGAGGCTTCAGGTGGACCATGAAGATGCCCTTCCTTCCTACGACGTCGGGACGGTCGATGGTGATGTGCCTGTCGAAACGACCGGGACGCATCAAGGCAGAGTCGAGAACGTCGGGCCGATTAGTACCCGCGAGGACGACAACGTGTTCCTGGGTGCCAAATCCATCCATCTCCACAAGCAGCTGGTTCAACGTTTGCTCGCGCTCGTCGTTGCCGCCGATGCCCTTGCCCTTTCCACGAGACTTGCCAATGGCGTCGATCTCGTCAATGAAGATGATCGAGGGGGCATTCTTCTTCGCAGTAGCGAAGAGGTCGCGTACACGGGAAGAACCGACGCCGACAAAGAGCTCGACAAACTCGGAGCCGGACACGGAATAGAAGGGAACCCCAGCCTCGCCTGCAGTAGCCTTTGCGAGCAAGGTCTTACCGGTACCAGGAGGACCGGAAAGAATGGCACCACGAGGGATCTTGGCACCGAGTCGCTCGTAGCGGGCGGGCTCCTTGAGGAAAGAGACGAACTCCATGATCTCGACCTTAGCCTCGTCCATGCCGGCGATGTCGGCAAAGCGAACCCTGACGTCCGTCTCGTTGTTGAACATGCGAGCTTTGCTCTTGCCAACGCTGAAGATGCCACCACCACCTCCTGCCCCGCCGCCTGCACGTCGCGATAGCCAGATCATGATACCGGCAAAGAGGAGGGTAGGGCCGAAGCTGACGAGGTAGTTGAATGTGGAAACCTCCTCGTGGTAAGACACGGGTATGCGTTCGTGCGAAGGGATGCCCAGCTCGTTCTGCGCCTCGTCCAGCTTCCGCTCGAAGGCCTCCACCGAACCGATGGAGAAGTAGTACTCGCCTCCACCAGATGGCGCAGTCGGGTACATGGTCCCTGTAGCATTGGAGTGAAGCTTGACTCGAACCTTGGAGCGATTCACAACGGTGAGGGAGTCGACGAGGCCCTTGTCGAGGAACGCTGTGCGGAACTCCTGCCAGGTTATCTCGCGAGCCGAGGGGTAAGAACTCGAGGAGAGAGCGAAGAAGATGGCCGCGGTGGTGGCAAGGAGCGCAAGCTGGTTGGGGTTGAAGGGGTTGTTCGCGTTCGGATTCTCCTGCTTGTTACGCCTGCCCTCCTGACGCCCCTGACTGTGCTCGTTTCCTCCGTCCTTCTGGTGAGTGGACTCTCTCTTTGCGGCCTGCTGTTGCTGGTGGTACCGCTGAAAGAATCCTTCAAGACCCTTCAGCGGTTCCTCCTTTGGTTGAACATCCTTCCCCTCTGCCTGCTTATTCTCAACCTGGCCCTCCTTGTCCTTCGCGCTCTCCTCCGGGGACTTGGAGTCTGCCGGAGGCTTCTGGTCTGGTGTGGGCTGGCTATCGGATGGCGTAGCGTAGAAGCGGGAAAATCGTGCGGGTACGAGTGCGGGCGCAGCCCGTCTGCGTGTGAGCACGGCCGCGCGAGCTCGAAGAGACCTAGAAAGCATGAGGGCAGGAGAGAGAGGTATGAGTGTGAACCGAGCTGGAGGGGCGGGTCCTTGCGCGATCCCGGAATTTCGCTGCCCTCGGGGCGCGCATGACTAACGTAGACCCTATTCTAGGGTTCCCGACCCGCCGAACGTGATCGTAAGCCCACTCGCGCCTGCCAGCCGCGGCCGCGTCACTGATTTGATCATTTGCGAGCACGTACTCATAGTCATTCGCAGAAAGGGGCATGTACAACGAATACACTATTCAGGGGACAGAGAATGTTCTGAACCACACAGTCGCTATTAGCTGTGACGACAGCATCTCAATGCTTCATGCGTCCGTCAATGATGTTGTCCGGGAACCCTGCGGTGTAGTCAGCGAAGCAATCGTACTGGAAGTCCACTTCGGCAATGCGCTCTTGAAGACCCTGAACGAAGCTTTCTACAAGGCACAGACCGTCCTTATTTTCCGTGCAGTGGGAGACACCAGTCAATGGAACGACACCATCGTTGAGGAGGAAGCGGATGTACGACTCCTTGTGGGTACGATTCGCAGCAGGGCAAGACACAACCTGCCCAACAAGGTTGGCTGCAAAGGGTACCAGATGGGAAGCAATGTACGACTGTTGTGGGAGGCGAGTGAGCTGCCACGCCTGATACGGTACGAAGTATTACTTACATGGTCCTTAGCGATGTGATTGACGGGTAGCGGACCAGTCCTTGTCAACGGAATGCTCAAGTTCAAAGCGGTGAGTACTACACCACAGACACACAAGTCAGTAAATAGTGGGGCTGCTGTGCTCTGGGCAGAACGTACCGGTAGTGATGACCGTGTCGTGAGTCGCGTCTACGTATATGGGCTGGTCAAGCGGGGATGTCACGTTGTTGCCGTCGATAGTTTGGTTCAGGGTCGTTGAGAAGTTGGTGATGGGTGTCTGCGTCAAACGCGCCAGCAATTCCTGAACGTAGCCAATGCCCTGAGCAGCAGCAGAAGGCGATCCAGGGCCATAGCTGTACCATATCTCCAGATCTAGCCATGCACTCAGTTCTATGAGATATAGAAGGTTTCCGAGATGGTGACTCACCGAGGGCGTACTCGTAGCCCTTCCATTCCTCCTCCGTAAACAGATCGCAGAACTCAGAGTAGCCAAGAGCCACCGTTTCGTATGCACACAGTTGTTGCATGCTCTGGACGGTTGAGACGTCTAACTCTATGCCATCGATGTGTTTCTGCAGACGAGCCACAGTCTTGTTAAGGTAGATTTGCGACCAGTTTCCTGCCGCAATGATGCCTAGGTTGGCGTTGTCATTCCCTGAATTAGGACAGGCATCCCACGGGGTCAAAGCATCGTAGAAGGGGTCGTCCTCAATAACGATGACTTGGTGATATGATGATTGGTACTGCTGAACACCGAAGAACCCAGCTGCAAAATGAAGCCTTCCCATGAGAATTTAGTATGTACTTCAAAGGATTTCAAGACGCGGCGCTCACGCGGAATCGACCATACGTGCATTTGAGTTAGTCCGGAACACGGGGAGGTTCTTAAAGCCTTCCAAGAGGTGTCCGTATTTGACCCTAAAAGCAATTCCAAGATCGAAGCTGAAGTTCGGAGTGGTCAGTTCGCAGGCATCGAAAGCAATATCATGAACTTCATACAGTTGCTCGCGGCCGAAGGGCGTGAGGATCTCGGCTCCCAGCTTATACGTCCAGGTGTTCAGGAATTCAAGAGGACCAGTCGCCGTAAATCCAGTCGAATTGGCAGCGGCATGGAGTCTGGACGCAAACTTTGAAGGAGATGAACCGTCCGTGGGATACCTCGCACCGTGACGGTGTAGCAGGTGGACTTGAGTGAGCTCGCAGCCCGTCGGTACCTTGGCCGTGGATTTCAGGCCAAAGGCGCTCTCCCCAAGAGACCACCATGGAGACAAATTGCCCCAGTAGCGCATAGGATTGAACCCAGGAGTGCTGACAGGCGCTTGTCCTTCCGCAGGGTTGATGAGAGGGTAGACGTCCTCCTTCACAGGTGCGACTGGTGCAGTCTCTAGGACCCACGCCTCATCGCCAGCTGGAGCAGGACGTCAGGCATACGGGTTTGTACTAAGTCCCAAGTGAACATACTAGGCGTCGGTCCCGGGTGACCGACCTGTTCTGCGTCGGGAAAGTAGGTGTCAATAGCCGTATTGGTTGCGCCGGGAGGAGGGAACACGGCAGATTCTGTGGAGCCGGCCCAGGATGATGCGCTGGGATAGGCGGCTACCACAGAAGCGGTGCTGAGGAAAAGAAGAAGAGAGGAGGCGACCATGATGTAGGAGTGTTGCTGTATGGCCGGACGGAGGCTTCCACTGGCTATCGTACCACGAGCTACGACTCGTACTTATGGCGGGCGTACAGACGCTCAGAAGGCCAAAATCCCGTCGTCACGCCTGGGGCGCTGAGCCGGCAGCATAGTATGAGAAACGGCAGTAAGTGGAGGGCTTCCCCATGGGTTGAGGGCTCGTAGATTGTTTGCCGGCCGCGGGGTTCAGGGTTTACAGTCAAAGCTGTGATCATCCATATGCACTACGGCGTTTATGCGTCTCTGAAAGTTGATGCGAATGAAATTGACTGCCAGACCCAGCAACCTACTCACCTCAGCTTGCAACGGAGCCTGTCTGAGGAGAAAGAGGATCGAACCAACGACATGAATACGTCTAGTGAGTTGGTCAGTCTAGTTGCCCGGCAAGAATTTATGCCGAGAGGGACGGACAAGAGAAGAGATAGAAGGTATCAGAGGCGCTGGTCCATCAGTCCCATCACTTCGTTATTGCCATTTCTAGCAGATGTACAGTGCTTTGCAAAAAAGATTGCAGTGCGAAGCGCGCAAATCCGGTTTGCCCCTGTTTGGTCCCCCGTCGGCTACGGCGAGGATTTCTGTTTCGGGAACCGGGCGCTCACAAGGACTCCGTCCGTCAAAGCCGTGCTTGAGTCTGTGCCCGCTTTCCTACTGCCAAAATAAACGACGATGTTCTCTGCCTCCGCAATATAACTTTCTAAATATATTTGGTAGGTTTGTAGCTGAAAAATCGACCATGTTGCAAAGAGGCTCCCGGCATTGCGGGCGTTTCTCCGGGTGAGCAAACAGAGGCAAACAGAATTTTGCGCGCTTCGCACTGCAATCTTTTTTGCAAAGCACTGTAATGACCAGCGCCGGAGGGGAATGCTCGGATCACTGGAACCCCCATGTCGAGCCCTAACCCTGCCGCACCGAGGACATTTGCCCGGTGACTTTGTTCCACCGCTGGAAGCACTTCGACATAGCGTATATCTGTGCCGGGAGCATCCCCTGCAGGAGATTGAGTGTACTGTGGCTCGAAACGCGGCGTAGCGCTAGGCGGACACATTTCGTGCAGTCACGACGAGCTTGTCCCCGAGCTGGGAGGTGGCCGGAAGGCGGACTTGTCACAGGGGTCTGCCACCGAGCACAGGGGGCCCCGGGGAGAATGGGACGGTGATTTCTGCAGCAGCTGTCAATTTCAAATCTGATGGGCTTGTATGGCGCTTGGGAAGTATGCGTACGCCCTCAACATGCACCCCAGACGATGAGGTCTGTACTGTACCGTAACGGTGCCTCCTGGGTCACACGTCCGATGGCTGACCACAAAAGCGTCATGTGGCGGTCAAGACGGGGACCCGCTCCCGGCCAGCACCCCGTCGCATGGCATCCGAAGCTATAGCTAATGGCGATTGCAAGTCACACGACTTCTTAGAACGACATACTTTGATGACTATCAGAAGGTCTCTTCATATGGGGCTGGCTTGTGCATTTATTCACAGCATCGAGTGTATTTTACCACATCATCGGATTTTTACGTAGCGGCGCGGCCAGTAAGCTACTGATCTACCCAACGTCTAGTTTCGCAGAATCATTGCTTCAAATTTGGACGATTGCGACTGGCCGGTTGAAGGGCCGAGATATTCTCTCAAGGTATCTCATCTCAAGCATCTCTGACATAGGGACACATTCCGTCGTGGTCTCCTTCACGATGCATGATGATATGTAGTTTTGGCTAGTACATTGTGCAACCTTGCAATGGCCTAACAGCCTAAAAAGTCAGCGATGTCTGCAGAGTGCAACGTCGAGATGACTCTCTCTATGGCGAGTCCCATGGTGAACGGCTATGTGGACGCCGGTAAAATCGCCTTTGTATGTGCGTATTGCTCCGCTTGAGCAACATATGTCCAGACGAAATGACCATTGGTACCGTAATCATATCATCAACGTTAGTGGCGATTCCTACCATCTAAACCAAATATATTTGTATAGCACGGTTAGGCCGAATGAAAGAAACCGCTTTAACCATGTCCGTGAACATTACACCTTCCAGATCAGGCGAAGCACAAGACGAGCGTCTGTGACACAGTACGAGGAGCTTGCCGAGGCCCGCGCCTCGTTCAACCCGCGCACTCAAAGTCCCGAATTTGCCGCGATCCATTCTGAATATCTTTAGAGTCATCCAGAGACGAAACAGTGGCTTGTGCTATCCTCTGCTTCTGCAATGTCATTCCCCTCCTTCCCTTCCTTTGCTTCGTTCTCGGACCTTGACCCTGGGCCCAGCAGTCGCGCGTCGGTACCTCGAGACGACAAAGAGGAGGGTAAAAAGTACAAGAAGTCCAGGAGAGAAGAAGAGAGGGATGATGATGCTGAGCGGAAGAAGAGGAAGCACAAGCAGGACAAGCGAAGGGAACGTGAGGACGGTGAGCGTGCGCGACATAGGAACTGTTCTCGCTCTCTTTCCCGTAAGGAACACAACGATGAAGATTATGGGTTGAGAGACGATGAGCGGACGAAGCTGGAAGAAGACCGCAGCTACAGGAGAGAGGAGGCAGAGAAGCCCAGTGCGAAGGGAGGACTGGTCTACTTCACTGATCGGAAGGGTGACCCGCTGAACGTGCGCTACGGTGGTTTGCATGCTGGCGATATACCGAAACATCGTCTAGTTGGAGGTATGTCGCTCGTCGTGTGTCTCAGCGACAACTAACAGATCGTAAGGCGGTAAGAGGGTTCTTGGCCTAAGCCCCGCATTGTCCGTGGTCCACCGTGGGCGTGGAGGTATCGAAATCGGGCCCTTCGGTCGCCGCAAGGTACGCTTTTTGTGCTCACATGTGCTACAACTGCTCATATCACAGTAGATTCCTGCTTTGACCGATAACGGTTCTCGCCACCTGCTTGCCGCCCCACCCAAACGAAGGTTACTCGCATCCCTCGAGGACCGGTACAAATTTCGGGAGGTCGACGGTTTCATTCGCGTGGTGTCGAACAAGCCACGCAGAGACGACCAGGCCTACCGTGAGATTGAGCGGGAGAAGCAAGACCTCGACTCCGACGAATCTGATGTCTCCGAGGAGAGCGCAAGCTCAGGCGATGAGTCTGATACCACATCTCTTACGTCGCTGCAGTCCACGCTGAAGGCTCTGGAAGAGAGGCTTGCGACTAACCCCACGGACGTCTCTGCTTGGCTGTCCTTGTTATTTCATACTCTGTCCACGGTACCAGTCACTTCCAAGAACGCTTCGCGAGCCAGGGCTGAGATATCCCTCTCGGTCCTCCGACGAGCGATGTCGACGCATCCCGGTAACCTGCGCTCGAAAATCTTGCGGCTCAAATATATGAAGGCAGGCGAAGAGATCTGGGAGCCAGAGAAGCTGAAGACAGAGTGGGAGGACGCCGTCAAAGTGGACAATATTGAGATCTGGATGGCGTGGTTAGATTGGAGGGTGCGCAAGACCTCGAACATCTTGGAGTGCATCGTCGACGATGTGCGACGGATCTCACGTGCTCTAGCTACTCGAGGAGACGAGATCGGGCAGCTGCGAGTGTCCTGGAGAGCCGCGGTTGCAGTACGAGATGCAGGTATGTACGGTAGCTATTACGCAAGACCGAATCTAAACAATACTCGCAGGATATGTGGAACGTGCTAACGCACTGTTCCAGGCGCAAGCTGAACTGTGAGCAAAACCGTGTACAATTGCTTTTCGCGTTCTCAAATCCCGACAGATTGTATACCATGCCCGAGCGTCTTGCTGGCAAACCATTCGAAGAACAACTAGACGCCATGGAAGAGTACTGGGATTCGGAGGTACCACGCTTAGGAGAGCCAGAAGCGGGTGGTTGGGCTGCATGGGACGCCTACCGCCACGAGCAGCTTGCACGACCACCGAAGCCAGTCGACGGTCCTTCCGGCATATCTGATCCCTACTCGAAGTGGGCAGCGTCCGAAGTTCTTGCAGATCGTACACGTGCTATGTCTTTACGTTCTGCCGACGAAGACGATGCCGCAGATCCCTACGCCATCGTGCTCTTCTCCGACATCCGACCGTTGCTCTTGCCCTTGCGCACTCCACGTGTCAAGGACGTCTTCCGCCGTATATGGCTCGCCTTCTTGGGTCTGCACGTCCCAGGCTTCCTTGCATCGCTGTCCGAGGATCCAGACGACAACACGGACGATCGTTGGGCATATTCGCATCTTGCGGGCGCATCATATCTGTCCTCCGTGTTCCCTGCGGAAACCTCCACTCAGCGGATCACCGCAGATGCTCATGCGGGCGTCCTGATTGGCCGCGAGAGGGAGTTCGGTAGTGGGTTTGGCCCTGTGAAGAATTGGGGCTACGACACGATTGGGCCTCTCGATACCCTAGGGTTTGGCAAGTGGACGATGTGGTCGAGCGAAGATGTGCAGGGCGTGGATGCTCCCCTCATACGGGAGATCTTCAGACAATGCAGACTTGAGGTGGACGGTGCGGACTGGGATATTCTCAATGTCGCCTTTGAAGCTGCGGTGAATGCCAAAGGGTACGTGTCGACCTTTGATATCTACTTCCAAGCAGCTGATGAAGAATCATAGCGCGATAAAGATCTCGAAGTCGCTGCTCGCTGGCGTGCCGGAGTCACTCGCTCACTGGGCGGCTCATGCTCGTTTGGAATCCCTCCGTGGGAAGCTCAACGATGCGAGGAAAGTGTACCAAACGGTGCTCACGTCGTATCAAAACCGCGCTGGCGAAAGCACTTTGTGGTGGGACTGGGCCCGGCTAGAATGGCTAGCCCGGAACGACGATGCCGCTCTGGAGGTCATCGTACGATCGTCCGGAGGCACCGGCTCGGGTGGTATCGCGGTCCTGCGCGCGAAGCGGCACCTCCAAACCTTGCTTACACAATTAGCCACGGCGAGCTGGAAAGAGCGTGAAGCATGGATCAAGCTCGCCGCTCTTCTCGAGTTGCTGACGTCTTCTCCGCAATCCGCGCTCGCTCTATTTGACTCTTATCTCAGTGCGCTGCAGCCGAGATCACCAGCGCACGAGAGCCTGACCGTTGCGTCATTGGCGTTGCTGTACAATCATGCCACGGTGCTGAAGAGTGCGACGCCTTCTGCGCTTCTAAGGGAGCGCGTCGAGAAAGCGGTTGAGGTGTACCCGAACAACACCGCTATCCTAGGCATTTTCCTGGAAGCGCAAAAAGGACAGGGTATTTGGGGACGCGTTCGTGCTTTACTCGGAGAGACCGCCGCAGATGGCACCGGGAAGGAGAAGAGTGTTGCGAGGCGAGTCGCGGAGGTCTGGGTTGCAGGATGGGAGAAGGGACGCTGGGAAGCGGAGGTTGAGCGTACTCGCAGCGGGCTCGCCGCAGCAGTCGAGGACGACAGGTGGGCAGTCTTTCTTTGGGTAAGGTTGCATCGATTGAACCGATTGCTATCTCTTACAGAACTCGCGGAAGCGCGGTCTTGTGGAAGCTCTTCGTGGCGTTTGAGATGCGCGCGGGGCAGCCGGAGCGGGCCAAGAGGCTTCTGGTCCGTGCCGTTGGCGAATGTCCGCTCGTGAAGGGTGAGTGTTATGCGAACGTCTTTTGATTAATTCTCAAGGGGATGTCATTAACTGGATTCGGGTTACAGAATTGTATCTATTGGCATTCGGGCCCTTGCGGGCTGTGTTCAGCACGCGGGAGCTGAATCAGTGGGCGGACACAATGGCGGAGCGGGGCATTCGGATGCGGGCTGGGCTGGACGAGGTGGTCGGGGATTTGATGGACAATAAGGCTGAGGACGCGATGAGCGACGTTGGGGACGGAGAGGACGAGATTGAGCAGCGGGCTAAGGAACTGCGGCGCCTGATGCCGTACTAGGAAGTGGTGTTGTGGAGTGTTTGTGCACGGTGTTTGTACAGAACCGGAGTGGGAAACAAGAGTCGCCTGCTGGGTTTCCCACCGCCAACGCTGTTTACACACTCCCCGCCTACACACACGGCTCCCCCCCGATTTTCTCTGCCAGCCACGCTGCTCTCGACCATCGCCTCTCGACCAGCATCCTGCTACTCTCTTGTCTTTCTCTCTTGTCATTGGCCCATTTTCATATAGTGACAATCTCCAATGTTCGGCCAATAAGTCACTTTCGCTCCCTCACCCTATCGAATCTCATCGACAGCCTCATCCTAATCTCTTCCGTCCACGGGCGTAATACTGTGCTCTCTACTACTCTATTGTTCCACCATGACTACAATCCCTGCTCCCACCATCGTACTCCCTAAGGAGGAGTGGGCCGACGCCGATTTCGACCTTCCCGACGACGATCCCATCCATGCATCCGACGCTGAGTCGGACAAGGAGGAGGAGGAGGACTGGGATATGGAGATGGATCTGGGAAAGACGGGCGGAGCCAAGGCGCAGCTTGTCCTCAAGGGCATGGCTGCGAGGTCAGGTTCGTCCAAAAATGCTTCCCAGGTGTTCACCATCCGTCCTCCGCCCCCACAAACCCAATCTACCGACGAAGAAGACGACGATGAGGGCGTGTCTACCATCAAGGTAGCCGCACTACCCAAGGCTGCCTCTGCCAAACCACCGCAGAGTCCCATCGACGAGGATTTCGAGGATGGCTTCGCCCTGCCGTCGGACCTTACCACACTCTCCCTCCGGCCTCTATCTCTCGCTCACCGCACCTCTAAGTCATCTCTCGAATGGGGCGACAAGGACCAGACTTCGTCATCTCAATCTTCTGACACCTACTCCAACTTCGGCTTTGCAGATAACTCGCCTTCATCCAACTACACCTCGGCCTCTCTTCCGGAGACTGAGACGGACGAGGATGAGGAAGAGGATGATATCCTGGATGGTCTTGACGTCCCAACAGGGCTCTTCGAGTCTGGATCTGGTGCGAGGAAGCTAGGCAAGATCCTCGAGCTCAAGAAGAAGACCGCCTTCGCCGACGACCGATTGAAGGTCGTCTCCCCCGATCCCGAGGATGACTTCGAGATTGGCCTCGAAATAGGCAATGATACCGAGCTTAGTCCTAGTCGCCTGCTGCAGACCGCCCAGGCAGTCGTGCGACCCACCACATCGTCTCGCAGCAAGAGCGCGCCACCACGGCCGCCCGTGGCACTCCGTCCGCCGTCACGGTTGAAGAGTGACCGCGCGAAGTCTCCCAATAATCCCCCCATTTCCTCTATGTCGCAACTGCGTCGGATAACCGCTCCCGCCTCCCCTCCCCCGAGCAGGACAGCACAGCCCTATCGCGCGCAGACGTACAGCCAGGCTGTTGCGTCTCCCTCCTCAATGACCTTCCTCGCTGCTAAGCCGGGAAGCCTCCGTGTCCAGAAATCGACGTCAGGACTTAAGCCTCCATCGCCGCCGGTATCGCGGAAACTTAGCCGCAAGGCTTCCCTACCGTCCATGTCAGAATCCAATCAACCCCAAGCGTCAGGCTCTGGGTCGGGTTCTGCGGCTTTGGGCAATGCTGCTGTTGCTCGCTACGAGACACCTACGGCGTCGTCCAGGGCGAAGGTGCATACTGCTACGACAAGTCGCTTGCACGGCTTGGACTACTATGTTCCGCCTACACGTCCCTCCACCCCGTCTTCCAATCCTGCGGCGCTCCGACTGACAATGCCTACGTCGTCGTCAAGAATGAAGTCCCGCACGCCAATTTCCAATGTATTTCCTCAACAAGCAGGCCCTACGTCTGCTCCTCCAGCCCGCGCTACATCACCTCTGCCTCCTGCCCGTCCTCCTTCCCGTCCCCCGTCAGCTGCCTCATTAGCCACATCAGCGGCGTCACTGCGGGTGAAACATTCCCCCAGCGCAAGTCTCCCTTCCGCGCCGAAGGTGCTGAAGAAGCCGAAACGAACACGCACGTACGGCGACGGGACGGAACTTGACTTGTTCGAGGATCTCCCAACAGACCGTGAGAAGGAGGGCAAGTATCGTGTACAGCCGAAAGGCTATGGGAATCGCGTACCCGGCGCGTCGTATCCAAAAACTTCAGAGCCCTCAGCGACGGGCACGATTCGGCGAAAAGCGACCCGCAATTTCTCCGGAAGTGGTAGCGGTGAGTGGCACATTGCTTTGTTGTTTCTAGGCTCCGATGGTTGACATCGTCTGCGCGTCTCTTTACAGAGTCGTCAAAAGCGCCAGCTCCGAAGACGCTCAAACGCACCGCCCGGATTGAGTTCCCGTCGAAGTCAACAGAACCGACAAAGCCGGAGTACACCAAGGATGCGGAAGCGAAGAAGAGAAAGGTTACGTCTCCGCCACATACCAGGAGAAAACCGACTCTTATTCGCAACTTGGGTGGCGCTGGCGCGGCCAAAGGTACGAGGATTGTCAGATTGCGAAGATCTGCACGATACTCACACCTACACCACGCTGTAGTCGTCGGGGAGATGAAATGGAACCCAACCACATTACGCTGGGAAGGGAACGACTCCGCTCTTAAGGAGTTCGACGCCGCGACAGTATCGACTCGACCTGCCCTCATCACCCACCTTACAGGGTCGTCCATCGGCTCGCCAGTAGGGTCGTTTGCTTCTGGTGCCCGTGTTGTCGGCAACATGATCTTCGACCCCAGTCGCATGTGCTGGATATCGACGCTCCCGCCAGATGAGGATGAGCCGGACGTCTTCGCCGAGCTCGCAGACGACGAAGATGATGATGACTGGGAAACGAAGGGCGGCACGATACGCCCTGGCCAGCAGCTTGTCGGATCTCAAGGATCCATCGCCCCGTCCGACCAGTCGTCCAACTCCTCGGTCTCCCGTGTGGAGGCGCCCAGCCCGGCCCGAAGCCACACACGGAGCATGTCCGAGTCCGAGAGCGACCGGTGCTCGCGGGCGTCGATGGTCTGCGACGTCGACGACTCGTTCGTCGAGAAGTGCCGGCTCGCGGAAGAGCGCCACCGCTCGGAGCTCAAGAACTGGCTTTCCGTGGGCTACGATGTCTTCGCCGACCCCGACCGCTCGTACTTGTACGAGATCCGTGCGCTCGCCACGCGGCAGTATTGAGTATGCGTATGTATCATCCTGGGTCAATACTGGTACATACTACATACTAGCAGCTAGCCTTGGACGCTCACGGACACAATTCACACACACATCGACCCGGCTAGAGGTGTATAGGACTTATTCTCCGTCTCCTCTCGATATGCACACCTTGTTTTGTTCTTCTGCTTTGCAGCACCCCGCATCTCATGACACTACATGACGACCACTAACGACTTTCCTTATTGTTTTCTTTTTTTGTCTTTGTCCATAGCTGTGTCTCTCTCGTCCTGCTACCTCCTAGCCGCACTGCTACTGACTAGCTTGAGTTCCTTTCTCCGATCGTCCCGGTTATGCGCCTTTTTCGCTTTGTTCATATTGAGACCGGTCCCATCCGCTCCCCCTTCCCCGTTACCCCTCCGTCGCCCCTCTTCATGTTCGCTCTGTGTCTACTTCGCTCTTTGTTGTCTTGGATTTTACTCTCGTTATAGTCCCCTCCTGTATGAAGCCAAATCAATCATGAATATACAATTATGGTCTATCTCATTGACACTCTAACCTGCTATAACTCAATAGCATGCGAAGATTTCGTTGATCGCTCCAAACACACTGATAGGCACGCATATCGCAGCACATTAGGGTATATTTGACAGAACCTGGGCCACGAAACTGAGGCTCGAAGTGGCGCTGAGATCGCTCGAGATCATGCTCCACTTGACCTCGAGAGAACGCTGCTGCAGAATGATTTGTTTCCGAGAAGAGACTTGTTTGTGTGGTGAGTTCCCATGATGGAAGGTAGTGTATGGGGTCCTCCCTCTTCAGTGCCACGCACCGCGTGATGCCTGCGCGATGCGTGGTACGTTCAGCCCCCAGGGTATCCGGGGCACCACCGTACCAGAAAATTTGACACACACTCGCTCGAAGCATATATCCGCACGCTCCACTTTACTCAGAATACTTGCGTCTGTATCTCGAGCGAACGTCAGATAGCCCAAGAAATTCGCCCTGGGCTCTCTCAAATATACCCTATTGGAGTTCACGTTGAGATATCATTTGTCAACTCACTATGGAGTCGCTGATTGCCGGCAGCTAGCTATCAAGAAATAGTGCTGTCTGGTACGCTTGTGGACCTACGTAAACGGGGATCTGTTCTCGAGACAGTAAACACATACTGTACTAGCCATTGAAACAGTAAGTAGGTAGGTGACGGGAAGGGATGGGAGAGCTATAGAGGGGGACACGGAAACAAAACGACTAAGAACCACGACGACGTACGGAAACAAGTACACGATTCTTAAGAAACAGACAGGGGGTCAAGTAATACTTCACAGTACGAATAGATCGGGAGATAGACGGGCACCGGGTGGAGCGTGCGGTGATGATGACGGAGGCTCCAGACGCGTTTCACGGACGTCGCCCCTGAGGCGGCACGCGAAGACGAGCACGAGCGGTTGAGCGAGGGGTACGCGGACGGGGGAGGTTATGAATCAAGTTAAGGTAGTCAAGGCGATAAATACGTGGAACGAAGTACTCGGTCTCGCCCAATGGCGCCGAGAGTCGAAAGGTTGGGGGAGAGTAGGGGTGGAATACGGGAGGAGGGTACGATAGTCCTGGTTATACATAGAAATAGGGAAACAAAGAAGAGAGGAATGCATATGGCGACGGGGCTCTGCGGAGACGTGGGACTCAAGCCTGTGCTGATCCTAGCGTCTTAGGTCTGTAGAGGCGGCAGCGTCTGTTCGCTCCGAAGCCCCCGTCGTAGTCGAGAGGGAAACAAGAGGAAAAACCAGATAGAAAGTAGGATAGGGATGGCATAGCGAGGGCGACGATGCGACGATCACGAGAGCAACAGAGCGATGACAATACGAAAGCCATGTGAGGGGCAGTAGAGAGCACGCGCTAGCGAAGTAGGGTCGAGAGGCGAGGAAGGCGAGTTGGCACAGTTACCGTCGGAGGGAGACCCAACAAGTCTTGAGAATTGTGGGATTGATGAGGAAGCGCAGATAGGTCGACAACCTAGTCGAGCCCACTGATAGTCTTCCTGCGTTTCCTGGGCTGATCGTCCTGCATCTCGCAGTCCCCGTCAAGGCTGTACAAGAAGTCCCTCCGCGACGTCTTCTTGCCCATCTTGAACGGGCTCCCGAACGCCGTGACGCCGACCTCGCCGTCTCCAGTGGTAATCGCGGCCGTGCGGTGCTCCGAATGGCTGTGCTTCCGGCGACGAGTCCGCTTGTCCAGAATTGCGTCCATGAGGCCGGCCGTAGCCGCAGTCGCTTTGTGGCCACTCGAGCTACCGCTGGCACCGGCGTTGGACACGCTCCGCCCACGAGAGCGGCCAGGGCTGGTCGCGCGCCGAGGCTGGGACGCGCCGCTGCTTGTACTCGGAGGAGCATCCAATGCCAACGCTCGACCCTTCGGGACAGAGAAATATCCACTGTCAGCGCTGCTGGTGCTGGCGTTCAGAGCCCGGCGGTCATCCGCATCAGGGGTACGGAGGACGGCGGCGCCACCAGCCGGGGGATCGTCATGGTCGTGGAAGATGTCGCACCAGAAGAGCGTTTGGTCGGCGTCGTCCATCTTCACTTCGCCACCGCGCTCGTCGATCTCCATCTTCGAATCCGCGGGGTGGTCCGTCGACATGCGAGAATCACCCTTGCCCACACCAGCGAACGGAGAGAGCAGGGTAGCTGCCGGCAAGCTGGCAACCTTGTTGTTCGACTCGCTGTCCCCTTGGCTACGGCTGCTCGGGCTAGGACTCCCGGGCATTGGGCACGGACTAGAGCCGATGTTGATCCCGTTGATGAACATCTCCGTATGCGGGGTGTAGTCCCCGGTTGGCGTCTTCCAAAGCTTGTGCACCGTTGGAGTTCTCACTATCCCAGTGACGGCATCTGGAGCATATGGAAGTGGTAACTCGGGTCCAACGCCATCGGGATTCCGACCCTCATCAAGAGCGCGAATGAGCTCCGCATATTCAAAGTGGTCTACGACGGTAGACGATTCGCTAGAGAGCCGGAATCTGGGCGTAGTTGGGACTTCCCAGCCCGGCTGGTCGAAGCGAGACTGGATAGAGTCGTCCCATCCACAAGTGTCGTGGGCGAAGAGTTGACGCGGGGACATTGAGAGGAGGCTTTTCTCGCGCGGGGGGCTGAAGGCACCGAGGTGCTTGCGCCTGATCCTTGGGACAAGTTCGTTGGGACTAACGTCCAAACCACGCACAGTGGGGCTTGCCTCGCATCGAGCGAGCATCGTCAGAGTGTAGTCGTGAATCTCTTGCCCTTTAACCGGACTGTTGAATCTCCAAGGCTGCCTGACAGGCATCTTCGCCGGTGAATGCCGGAACGCAGGGGTCATGTCAGGGTAATACGGAGACTCCGGGGGTATCCTAATCACAGATGGCGAACTGGGGAACCACGGCGCCGCCCTAGTAGGAGATATAACCGGGGTTTGTGGAGGCGTGCTCGAGAACGACGGGCCGTCCGTAAACGGCGGCTCGTCCTCGCCGGAGCTTAGGCCTAATTGCGCGTCGCAAGCGTTGTTATCGACAAATTCGCGGTTCAAAGTCTTCTCGAGAGCATGCATGGCCTCGAAAGATCTGCTGCGACGGATAGACTTGGATGGCGGCGACGCTTTGACATCCTTCTCGACACCTTTAGGGGCTGCCTTGTTCTCCTCTATGAGCAAAAAATGTCAGTTGATGGGAATTTACTAAGCAGCGATAACAGATACTCGCTATTGGAACCTCGTCCACCTCGGCCACTAGGACGTTCGTTGGTCTCGCGACGGTTGGCCATCGGGATCCCATGTTTCTCGTACACATGTCGTCTCCACATGGATTTTGCGTTCACTCCTGCGTACTGCCTGCGACAGAGAGTGCACCGGAGGCGGGGCTCCTCGCCTTCCTTCCAACCATCTTTCGCATCCTTCTTCTTAGTTGGGCACCAGCCACGAGGGGGCTCGAGCTGCGATGGGTAAACGACGGCGTTGGGGCCAACGAAGTCTTTAACATCAAGGAACCAGTCAGGATGGGCAGCAAGGATGTTGTACGTGAGACCGGTCTTTGGCTTCTGTTCGGCTGACCCAGGGAAGTCGGTGAACGGCGGTTTGATGAAGACGCAGCCAGGTTCGCCCGGGACAGGGTCTGGATTGACTGCAGCGCTGTTGTTCGCGGAATGCTGTCGCGGGATAGGCTGCATGCGGGATTGGGCTAACTGTGCTACGTCTGAAGTTTGCCGAGTAGTGGTGGGATGAAGGGATGATGTGGACGACCCAGAAGTGGGGGGTTCGGAGCCGAGGGAGGGGAAGGCACCCTCCATGTAGGAAGGCTTGTTGGAGGGGTTGTTGAGCGTGGTAGAGAACAATCGCTCAGGCATCGGAAAGAGGGGAAGGGAAAATGGGCGTGGTTATGAAGGATTCGCAGGGGCTGATGGTTAGGAGATGGTAGAGTCTGCTGTAGGCCTGAGAGCGCGAGTAGAGGTGGTGGAGGGTGGTAGGATGGCCGACGGTGGGTGGAAAGGGGCTGAGAGGGGCGGGGACGGCGGGGACGATGACGGGGACGGGAGCCACGATGGCAGAGTGCAAGAGAGAAGAGAGCAGAGACGGACTCCCTAAGCGAACACCCCCATCATCCTCCCAAATCAGGAAGGACGCGTCTCGCGCGTCCTGCACGTGATCGAGTCCTCCGCGTTAATTCACACACGCCCGTATCTGTGCTATCAACAACCTCGCTGCGGCATGCATGTATTCCCATCAACATGATACTAGGTGTTATACTCCGTACAGAACATCATGCCAGCTGAGCAGGCGGAGGGGCGAAACCGCTCAACATTGCATGTTCTACCCATCGCGACCGTCGTCGGATCCTGATAATGTCACGACGCACACCTCTCCCGCCCCCTTCCTGCCTCAAAACGCCAAAGCAATGTAGCTGTTACCCTGAAGCATCAGTGCCCGCGAATATAGTATACAGCCTCTTCGTAGACGTACCCGGCGATCAAAATGGAGCCGCCAATGGGCGTAATGGGGCCCAACCACCTGAACCTGCTCCGGCGGAGAGTGCTCAGAACCTCGCCACCCACGTCACACTGACAACTACTCACCGATCCCGAGCAAGCACCAACGCCAGAATGCTGCCAGAGAACACAGACGCCCCGACAGCGATGGCAGGTCCCGCGAATCTGTGCACAGCGAACCTCGGGTGAAGGGACACGAGCAGCAAAGCTAGCCCATTAAACACCTTCACCAGCGTGGGTCAGCGACTATCAAACAGCCACAATAATCGTCCGAGCGGGCAGAACAGCCTCAAGCTCGCACTCGCTTGGATCTCGACACTTACCGCATAATGAGATGCAGTCTCCCAGGCATGGACTTTGTCAGGGGTGATCCCCGGCCTTTTACGCAGGCCATGCGAGCCGAAAGCACCAGCGACGATGCCAGCAGCAGCTTTGTCCGACAGCGGCCGACTGCAGTCAGCACCGACAAGATCTAACCCCGGCGTAGTATCCTTCACCTAATAAAGCTCCCGTCCTCCACAGCAAGGCGGGTCCAGGAAATGCCCCCGTGGCGCGAGGAAGCAATGGGGTAGACGGCAAAGGCCCTGACATGAGTATTCAGCTCTTAGATGAGGTGGAGTGATCAATGTAGAAGGTTAGGTTGTGATGTGTTGTACTGCTCACGCGCTGTTCGGCGGCGGCTCCGTCCAATTGCCGGGCGTTGAGTGCCGGATTAGGCAACTCTTCCACTGCAGCCGAGACACGCCTTTCGGACATGACGTCCATCCTCGGTTGGCCGTCGTATGCGCGTTGTCTCTCGCGTTCCGCAAGGTGAAAAAGAGGAATGTTGTACACCATTACGGTGGGCTCGTGTCCTTGCCATTTATTGCATTGCATTGCTGAAACATTGTTGTTCAATGGGTAGGTAAGCGACCGACGACGAGGAAGCATTCGCAGACCCGAGTGGGGCAACAACGAAAGAGGTGAGCGGATTCGCAGACTTGCATATGGCCTGTCTCCTGCGGATCATAATTTGAGTTCACAGCACGTTGTCCCGCCGGTCGTGTTATTTTGCGGTAAGTGACGCGCTACACAAACCCCAACTGCGCCCTTGCACAGTACCTTAACAGACGTTCCTGGATCCCCCTCGACCGTGAGAGCCAATCAGGAGGACGTAATGGTCGTTCACCGATGTGTTCCGGTGCTTTTGACAGCCCGCCGTCCCAATTCTACGCCGCTAGCACAAGGCGGAGTATCTCTGCACCGCAGGCTGTTCGGAGGCCTGTTCCACAAATTTTGGGAGTTCCGGCCGCGGCTGCGGATACAATGCCATCCCAGTGGTCTTAACAAGATATGGTATTCTTTGAGCTGCGTCGAAGTCAGCAGCAGCAGCATCGGTGCTTCTGTACGTTGTGCAGGCGGAGTAGCGGCTCTCTGCACGAGGCCCTCCTATATGTTGAAGAAAAAATCATAGATTAAACCCCGATGTTTCTTCCTATTTCGGCATCGTGCACGATGACTGCCTTCCCGAGTCCTTGAGGTAAAGGTTTAAGCTACAGGTTTTGATTAGTGCCTGAGTGACTGCGTGTCGAGGACGTGCACACATGGCGGTAGATTTCATATTGACCAACCACGAACCGTGAACTTCAGCGTCGGCTGCCGAAGTCCCCTTCTGTGCCACGAGACAGCGGCATCCCTTTCATATTCACTAACAAAAGCGCAAGCGTTATTCCCCGCTACATCGTGCTCACTCTCACCCCATCTTCAACCCCGTTCTCTCTGGTTCGTCCGCTATCCGTCGTATCTCCTTTCCAGAGACAGCCCCTATAACGGATGGAATATTTCGATCTGCCCACCAGCACCTCATCCTCTAGCAGCAGCACTGCATCTCAGGCGACCGGATGGAGGGGCACTCAGCATGCGACTATAACATTAGAAGAAGGGGAGGAGAACGTCCCGACGCCGGTACGTATTCCTGCCTGCATTCTAAACAACCTCGGCCACAGCACAGCTCACATTGCCACTGTGGGGCCGGTTAGGTGGGCACCCCCCTCGATCATCCCAACGCTATCTCGATCTCGACAGCATTCCATCCCTCCCTGGCTGTCGACGACTGCCCTCCCGACATCATTATCGTCTCATCTGACAATGTCCACTTCTACACCCATCGACACCGTCTCCTCGCCGCCTCCGCCAACCGCATGGGCAACCTCATACCCTCTGACGATGCGGAGGCCTCCGCCACGCCGATCACGGTGGCCATGCCCCACCCATCGCCCGTCGTGAACATCATCCTACACACCATGTACGGGCAGTCATGCGTCCACTACCTCCCCACGCTAGAGATGGTTGAGGTCGCGCTGGACGCCCTCGCCCTCTCGTATGGCGTCCCCTTCCAGCCATCGGCCCTGCCCAACCAGCCCATCTACACGCTTCTCCTCTCCTTCGCCCCATACCGCCCGCTCGACGCCTACGCCGTGGCGGGCAAGCACGGCCTCGAGGAGGCGGCCGTCGCCATCTCCTCGCACCTGCTCGCGTACGACCTCGCGCGCCTGCCCGACAGCGTCTCGCAGAAGATGGGGGCCCTCTACCTCAAGCGGCTCTTCCTCCTGCACCAGTCGCGCCTCATCGCGCTCCGCAACATCCTGTATAAGCCGCCCGCGACGCACCCGCCCACGGTCATGTGCAACGAGGTGTCCCAGCAGCGGATGCTGAGGGCGTGGGCGTTCGCCGTCGCGCAGCTCGTGTGGGACGTCCTGCCGAGTGAGTCCTCGCCGTCTGCTTTGCGTTGTGGAAGTTCCGGCTCGAGCGTGCCCGCCTCCCCGCCGGGGTACAGGTGTGTCGACGAGTGCGTTACAGGCGTTATTAGAGCCCGTTGGGGCGGCGATCGACTGCCCATATTGCTTGGCGGCGCTACATCGCCGCGTTCAGGAGGTCGTGTACGAGTGGTCGGCGGTGAAGGTACGTCGTCCTCGTCCGCTGCCGGTCGGCGGCTGGCTGACGGGCTTGGTACGCCTTTTCTTTCGAAGCGAACGATTTAGAGTCCCGATATCTAGCTGTGCTATGGGTCGGGATGTGTGATTGCGTATACGCAAAAATTGGCTCGAAGTCTGTCCTTGCTTTCTCACCTCGAATTTTCACAATGCCTGTCGCCACGACCCCCGATCGCCCTATCAACAATGTAGCCACTATCTCATGCAAGCTGTCTACCACCTATCTCGAATATACACGTTGTGTGGCACCGAGGTACACGGTGGGCGCACGCACCTGATACGGCAGGTGTACAAAAGCAAGAGAAGCAAGAGAAGCTCTGTTCCTGGTAATTGGTGTTCCAACAGACCAAGAAAACACAGCATCGTTTCCCTATAAGGGCCCGCCTCAGCTTTTGTGTATCAAGGCGGACACTTGTGGACCGATATCTACGTGACGGTAACCTAAAGATACAACCCCAGATTTGAGGGTCATACCACAGATTGGTCGTTTGGCACAACTGTATCTGGGAGCGAATCTGGGGAGAATGTATGAAGTCCTTCGCAATGCAACAGTCACATTGATTGATTTGTCACCACGGTCATAAACTAAATCGCCTGAACTCACAGTATTATGTAGTAGCGAATACAAGATCGATCGACTAGGCTGGCCGGCACGTCGATGCCGGCGGTTATTTGAGCGGACGGTGATCATATTGCTGGCCAGTCTAAGCAATGCTGAGAACCAAACGACCGAATGCTGTTTTGCAATCACAATTGTATGCACCAGTTGCTTACGGTCGGATTTATTGTTGGTGCTGCGTCTCTTGCGACCAGCTCGGTTGGCCGACAGTGACGTAGGGCGCGTCCAGAGCTTTTGCTTGCCATGTACTACAACTTGAAAAGACAGGAGGCGGAAGAGCCCTTCAACATCAACCCAGGTCGATTGGAAGAAATCAAGACATACCCTACATAGCTGCTGTCTAATTAACACAATCGAAATGGCAATTGGCCCGTTGAGCCACGTGATTGAGCAGCGATCAACGATTTTTGTTAAGCGCCCGAGTGCAGGTGCACTGTGGTCGGTGAGCGCGAGAGATTCGCCCATAGCTCGTCCTCCTTAGTCTTCCTCCTCCTCCGCTCGCTCAGCTATGGGAAAGGCTCAGAAGAAGACAGGGAAGGGCCGTCTTGACAAGTATTACAAGCTTGCCAAGTAAGTCACTGTCTCTCCGACACTTACTGTTCTTCTCCTTAGCATGTTTGTACAGGGAGCAAGGGTACCGCGCTCGTTCGGCCTTCAAGCTCATCCAGCTGAACAAAAAATACTCGTTCCTTGAGTCAGCAAGATGTTGCATAGATTTGTGTGCTGCTCCAGGAGGTTGGCTTCAGGTCGCAAGCAAGTATATGCCTTTGAATAGTGTTATTGTCGGTGCGTATACCTCCTTTTCTGCTCGCATCGCTTGAACACACCTTTCTGCAGGTGTCGATCTGGTACCCATTAAGCCAATCCCCCGCGTCGTCACCTTCGCTGCCGACATCACCACCACCAACTGTCGTAACCTGATTCGTAACGAGCTCAAGGATTGGAAGGCCGACGTCGTCCTGCACGATGGTGCGCCCAACGTTGGTACCGCCTGGGTGCAAGACGCCTACAGTCAGTCCGAGCTTGTGCTCATGTCTCTCAAACTTGCCGCCGAGTTCCTCATCAAGGGCGGGACGTTCGTGACGAAGGTCTTCCGCTCCGTCGACTACAACAACCTCATCTGGGTCTTCAACCAGCTCTTCGGCAAGGTCGAGGCGACGAAGCCCCCCTCGTCTCGTAACGTCTCCGCTGAGATCTTCGTCGTATGCCGCGACTTCCTCGCCCCCAAGCACATCGACCCCAAGTTCTTTGACCCGAAGCACGTCTTCAAGGATCTCACTGCGTCTGCCCCCGCGGAGGAGCAGGCCGTTGCGAAGAATGCGCAGGCGAATGTCTTCCAGCCGGAAAAGAAGCGCCGGCACCGTGATGGCTACGCTGACGGCGACTACACTTTGTACAAGGACTCCGGCGCCGCGGACTTCGTCAGGTGTCAAGATCCTATCGCATTCCTTGGGACATACAACAAGATCACGTTCAAGACTGACGAGGAAAAGGAATGGCAGAAGCTAGACATCACCACTTTGGACGTGCTCGCCAATTGTGAGGACCTGAAGGTCCTTGGCAAGGGTGACTTCAAGACCTTGCTCAAGTGGCGGATAGCCTTACGAGAGGAGGTGTGTACTTCGCACAAATGGGCGGCTGTAAATCCTCATGTGCGCTGCAGATCGGCCTTGAGGTCAAGACGAAGCCCACCGAGGAGCTGACCGAGACCGTGGAGGTTGTCGAAGAGGTCGACGAAGAAGCGCAGATCCAGAATGAGGTGCGTTTCGCGTCTTACTGTGTTCACACATACATCAATACAACTTCTGTAGCTCGAGCGATTTAACGCAGAAGCTGCCGCCCGTGCCAAGCGCGAACGCAGACGAGCGAACGAGATCAAGGCGCGCACTATCCAGCGTATGCAGCTGCGCATGACCGCGCCCATGGATATCGGTATGGAGCAGTCGGATGCCGCACTACGAGGCCAGGACGACATCTTCGAGCTCGATGACGCGTCTAATGCCCTGAAGGGTCAGCGCCCTGAGGCCGGCTACGACGAGTCATCAGACGAGGAGGATGGCGACGTTGAGGGAGAGGAAGAAGATGAAGAAGCATTGGATTCGGAGGAAGAGCGGGAGCGGAAGGTCGCAGGGTTGGAGGAAGAGCTGGACGGTCTGTATGATGCGTACCGGGAGCACCTCAGGGAGCGGGACGCGAAGTACAAGGTGAAGGAGGCGCGGAAGAATAACAAGCTTCGCGAGGAGACGTGGCTCGGTGTCGGCAAAGGCGATGAGTCGGACGACAGCGCCGCTGAGGAGGGAGGCTATGAGAGGGTTCAGCGGGCGAAGGCACGCATCGGCGAGCATGACTCGGACTCGAGCGACGACTCCAGTGATGAGGCGAGCGAGGCCGAGGATATACGGGTAGCTGGGAAGAAGCGGAGGCGGACGGACGGGCCTGCGGAGGGTCCGTCGAAGAGCAAGAAAGCACGGACAGCCGCCAAGCTTGAGGAGCCCAAGCCTGCTCCATCCTTGAGCCGATCTGCTCAGCTCTGGTTCGAGCAGGACATCTTCGCGGGGGCTGGCGAGGTCATGGTGGATGATGAAGAGGAAGATGAGGAAGAAGACGAAGATGAGGAAGAAGACGAAGATGAGGAAGAAGACGAAGATGAGGAAGAAGACGAAGATGAGGAAGAAGACGAAGATGTGAGCGAGGAAGATGAGGAGGCATGTCCAAGGTTCTTCTCGCTACCTTTTACAACATCTATAACTCGTTCTACAGGCTCCGTCGGGAGAGGACGATTTCGACGACTTCGAAATCGTACCACAAGATCAGGATGACGACGTCGAGATGTGGGACGTTGAAGGCGAGAATGAGGATGAGATCAAACAGGCGAAGATCCAAAGTATGTCTCATTTCGCTGTCGCTGACCGATTCGCAGCCAACGTAACAATTTTGCAGAACATGGGCTCATCACAGCAGAAGCCGTCACTCTGGCCCAAGCCCTCGTCAATCGCCAGAAGACCCGCACAGACCTCATTAACGATGGCTTCAACCGCCATTCACTCAACTCCAAAGAAGGCCTTCCCTCTTGGTTCCTAGACGACGAGCAGAAGCACTATAAGTCGAACTTGCCCATAACCAAGGAGGCCGTCGCCGCACTCCGTGCCAAGATGCGTGCCCTCGACGCACGTCCGATCAAGAAGGTCGCCGAGGCCAAGGCGCGCAAGAAGTTCAAAGCGGCCCAGCAGCTGGAGAAGGCCAAGAAGAAGGCCGAGGGCGTGAGCGAGACATCCGATATAACGGAGCGCGAGAAGGCGAAGCAGATCGAGAAGCTCATGGAGAAAGGCATGAAGGGCAAGAAGCGAAAGGAGGTCAAGGTCGTTGTCGCGAAGGGTGTCCACAAGGGCTTGAAGGGACGGCCAAAGGGCGTGAAGGGTCGCTACGTGATGGTCGACCCAAGAATGAAGAAAGAGGTATGCGTCTCCATCTGTCCATACCAGAGCGACGGGCTTATTCCACGCTGTCATAGATGCGCGCACAGAAACGGAAAGAGAAAGCGAACAAAAAGCGAAAGCGGACGTGATCCTACTGGCTCTCCTTCCTCTATCACTCTTCCCGCTGTATTCCTTACCGTCATTTTCGGGCTCGGTCATGCACGCACATTATGTATCCATGCATCCTATATCCCATTACGACTATATTGCATTACTACTCTTAGATGTGCGCGTACTCCTAGATATGTGCATGTCCTATATGAATTGCTCGGTTCCGCTGGCAAACGGGATAGCATTCACTTGGCGGTAGGTCATAGTCGAGAGCTTGTCGCAGTCCTCGAGGAACCGTTTCCATGCGTCTTCGGAGGTCGGATTGTAGCAAGCCACCTAATGCAGGCCGCGTGAACACGAAGTAGTCGAGGCAGCTAAAGGCGAAGGCGTACCTCGCAGCGCATGGTCTTCTGATTGCTCTCCAAGTCAAGTATGCTCTCGCACACCGCGCGCGTCGCAGGGACCTCGTCGTTCTCGATGCTCTGGAATGACGTGCGAGAATCAGCGACTTCCTCCTCGCTCTGCCTTACGCTGGCATTTGCGCGCAAGAGATAGTCCACTCCTCGATGCCGTATCTGCAGTGGCGGGCTGGGCTGGTTAGGCTGGCTATCCGACCCATTCAGGCTTCGTGACGGCAATCAGAAAAATCAAGTTCCAGGAGAATTCGACGTATAGCAACGTACAAAGCTTCCAACTCCTTGAGATACTGCTGCAATTCCGCAGGTTGCTGCGACACCGGCAGATTAGTCGAGCTGTCCACGCTGAATTGCAAATCCATCGGTCTGATCGCGGGAAAACGAAAGCGCAGATAGGTCAGTATACCTCCGCGGGGAACGGCTGCGACAAGGCCACATGCGTCGTGTCTCCTCCATGAGACGGCGATCACAATACTCACCGGTCGGGCATCATCACGTTGACGTCTGCTTGAACACCGGTCCAGCATCGGGACGCAGACAAGATCGGCATCGAGGGCTGCAGCTCTTCATCTTGCGTCTCGGCTGCATTGATCGAGGATGTCGATGGTGGCGTCTCCGAGACCGCTTGCCTGTCGGATCGCGATATCTCGTGAAGAATATCGTCTAGAACATCGGGCATGTCCTCGTATTTCGTCGGCTTCGGCTCCTCGAGTGTGACTTCGAGCGAAAGAGTCTTCCTATGATGGACAATAGGGGCAGAAGCCGAGATGTACGACGGGTCATCTATCGGCGTCGAAGGTCCTTTCGCGGCAGACGAATCGGGCGAAGGCGAGAACGAATGATATACTAGGCGGTGAATCACTTTCTGATGGGCAGGAGAGGTGTTGAGCAGTGGCAGGGGGAGGCTATTCGGCGCACGTCATTGATCGAACCGAGCACGCAATTGATGGTGGGGAGGTACGCACTCTGGAACAAATGTCACGTTGACAGCGGGGTTGTTGACCATCCACTTCCGAACTTTGCCGAACGGATGTTGCCCTGTAAGTGGCGGTACAAGTGTAGTACGTTGTTCCTTGGAGGTTCGTGTGAGTAACATATGGCCAAGACTGTGGTTAGACGGTTAGTATCAATCAAGCGCTCATGCGAGAATAACCTACGAAGCCTTCAGGACCACGTCAGCTGGAGCCAGCTGGTCCGGTATACTTCCGAGAAGCAAGTTCTTAACCTGAACAGTCCGACTGAGAGGCAGTCAGTCGACGCGGTAATAGCAAGACGGAGCAGACTTACTCGAAGTCTGCCACAAAGTGGCCCTTTCCGGACGCCAGCCCTTCCGCCATGTCTAGGTCTTCTCGGAAGCTACCACTGAGCCACTCCCCAACGCGACGTAATCGGAACGCGCCACTCGTGTTCATCGAGAGAGGGAGATCTCGTGGAGAGAAGTAAGGATAGAGCGCATATTCCCGGGGAAACATGGCTAAGGGATCGGTCAGGTAGGTTGAATGCGTGGCACTTATGGGCAGATACGCTAGTACAGGTATACGCGGGTGTTCGACAATCTACCGTTGATACATCAGTTTTTATTGTGCTCTGTCAGCAGAGCCAGCAAACCTGGTGGATTGCTCTACTAGTTAGTCGCGTCGCCGCCTCTAACGCTTGCTGACCCTTCGCAGTTATTCTGACCTGGTGTAGTTGTTGAGAGACAATTTCAAAATGCTTGCAAGATCTTTGACACCACATACCTTCCCCGGGGATGATGGAACGTTTTCGACGAAAGCTTGGCATAACCGAGATATTCGCTCGATCATGTCCGGCGGAATGGGAATGGGGAATGGCAAATCAAACTCTTGTGACGTGAATGACTTATGAAAACATGTATATCAGCTACGAGCAGAAAACATAATGATAGAGCGTACTCGGCCAATGACAGCAATATGCTCGAAGAGCTCTCGCACGCCGCTCCGCGTGCCCTCTGCTCGCAAAGCTAACAGCTTGCCTCGGCGTTTCAGCGAAATGTGCACATCGAAGTCTTGTGACATGCGCTTCAGGTCCATCCCATCTGAGATCCATGAGGTAACGAATTATGCACACGAAGCAAATCGACATACCCTTGCCCAGGATCAGGAAAAGCTGGCTAACCGTGACGGGCAGCTCTTCAAGTTGTAGCATCAGAAACACGAACACCTCTCGCGCAACGACTGGACTCACCGTTAGTGACGACCTCCGTTTTATCCCGCTTCGCTTGCTCCACGTCGGCCAGCTTGGGCCACTTCCAGAGCTGCTCCATGATAGACTCCGCATAGTCTGCCTTCTTGCGACTAGTCGAGCAATGCCTGCTCGTGCCCAGCTCTTGCACGAGAAACTTCCGCAACTGCTCCTTCGTGAAGGACCTCATCAAAGTGTTGAGGGTGGCGTTGTAGACCTCGGCATACTTGGGCGAATAAACATGAGGACGTTCCGGCTGATACCGATCAAGGTCAAAACGCGTTGGCTCGATGCCTGAAGCATTGATGGTGGCCAAGTAGGTTTGGACGCGCGAGAATGGCTCTACTACGCTTGTTTCCTGAGAGACGGAAGGAGCGAGCTTCCGCTGCGCGCTGGATGAGCTGCTGGACGCGTTCGCGTTGCTTGGGCCCGCGACCGGCGCAGAATCCGAGTGTTCCGGCTCATGACGTGGTTGGGTGGCCAGTGACGAGTTACAGCGGCATTTGGGAAGGGAACGACAAGCAGCAGAGAGCGAGTGCGATGCTCTGGCCTGGCGAAGGAGTGGCATTGACATGAGCAGAGTGCAGTACGCAGAATGTCGACGAGCCCTGACGCGAGAGCAGCCACTCAACTCAGCTAAACCGCGACATTTGCTTGGCGCCCAATACAGCGCTGTGAGCGTCTGAAATCGCATCCCTCCCCGGGCCGCTACCGGTCCTCACATGCATCTAGCAAGCACCGAAAATTACATTGCAAGCAGAGAAAGCACAGCGAAGTACAGCGGACGGGTCTCGTCGTAAAGGTCGTAAAACGAGCATGATTGCGTTCAATCCCCTCAAGCCTTCTTCTCGACGCTGACGCTCGAGGAGTCGTCATCCACGAGCCCATCCTCGTCCTCCCCGACCTCGCCCTCCCAGCCGTTCTCGGCTAGGTACTTGAGGAATTTCTCGTCTTCCTCCGCGAGGTCTACTCCGGTCATGTCTGGAACGAAGAAGTACGTGACGAGAATACCCGTAACACCGCAGATGGCTGCAATGATGAACGTCCACCTGTCGGAGCGTATGTGGTTAGGTGAACTAGCTCGGACTGAGGAGCGAACTAGAGGTTAACTCACTTCTTGCCCAAGTGGACCTGGATGGGCGTAAAGGCCTGTGTGCCTACAGCTGCTCCAGTCTTGCCGAGGGCTGCCGAGAGCCCATAGCAGGTGCCTCTGTGCCTCGGTCAGTGACTGAACCATGTTTAATTTGGCGGGACACCCAGGCTCACCGTACGGGAGTCGCGAAAGATCTGGAAGCACGCAATATTAGCATGAGCGGCATGATGTCATACGGTGCCTTCTGCTCACTCTGCGCTCACAAGGCCAAGCATGTCTCCAGGGCCCTGTAGAATTCCGAGTATGAGCATGTGCAGCTTCCTCCGAGGTCGGAGAGTCAGTTACCAGGTTACCGAAAGACTGCATCAAACCATAGCTACAATAGCCGGTCAGCCAGTCCGAGACCCAAGGCATAGCAGGAATGCGCACAAGATGACGAAAAGCGGGATGATCTTGGTGATCCTATCGTACGCGCAGCCGATGATCAGCCCTAAAGAAGGTCGGCATCTGCGCAGCGATACAAAACTCGGAAACTAACCGAAAACTAGGTAACCGCTGAACCCGAGGATCATCTAGGAGTCGAGATTTGAGCATTCGGAATTGTCGTCGGAAATACAGAGTGACATGGCAGATGTTCCACGTACTGTGTTACGTCGGCCAAGGGGGTTGCAAAGCAATGCACCAACGAACACACCTGTGCGCTGTCAGCTGATGACAACGGTTCGTATGTCATGAAATCGCATACCAGGCAACGCGATGGCACCCAGCAACAATTGCCACTCTGCCGTTTTCTTGATGCTTCCGTCGTGAATGACGCTGGAGATGATAGTACCGGAGAAAACGCCGTTGGGGAAAGTGACCTGTATGAGATGTATCGGTGAAAGGCTGCAACCCAATGCGTCTTCGAATTCTTACAAAGTCATATAGGAACCTGATCATACCCTCAGTGAACTGACACAGCAACCTCTCACATTCGAAGGTAACGTACCAAGCACCACAAGTCCCGATCAGCGGTTTCCAGTAGCGCTTCACGACAAGCCAATAAGGCACCTGCCCTGTGCAGACGGTGAACATCTCAACAACAAAAGATTAAAGTTAACTCGCTCTTGATGGCACCCTTCCGGAACCTGCCAGTGTCATCCACGCGCAGTCAGTCTCTACAACATATGGTCGCAGTCATAGAGACACTTACAGCAGTGTCGTGAGCATCCGCATCCGGAAGTAGAAGACCGTCAAGGGCAGGAGGATGCCGATTCCGAAGCACACGCGCCAGACAGTAGGCAAGTGGTTTTCACCGGCGGCGGAGAGCACGATGAGGAATACAGCCACCGCAAGCGGACCGCCGAACTGGTCGAACGGTAAGTCAACCGAACCATGATAGAGCCACGGTCGATGCTGGTGTACGTACGCTCAAGACAAAGTTCGTGACCATGATGAAAACTACATCAAGGAGAATCAGCCGTGTATGTTGGCTCAACGACAAGGATTTACAAAAGCGCACCAGGCCCTCTCTGCTTAAGCATTTTCTCATTGGCGGCCTCGCTGGCGCTAGTCGAAGAAGCTGGATACTCTCCACCCACGCCCTGAGTGATTTCCGAATTTGAGCGCAGCACTAGGCAATCTCACGCGACGTCATACGCACCACACCGGTTATGCCTCTGGCGATGGTTAAGAACCAGAACAGACCCTGAACGCTGCCGTGTGCGCCGTGTGCGGCGGTGCCAAGCGTTGCACCGATGACAATGAGCAGCGTAGTCGCAACGAGCGCTGCCTTCCGCCCAATGCGGTCGCAAAGCAAGCCGACCGAGACCTGGCCCAAAACCGCGCCTGAGAAACAGCCGAGAGTGTTAGTCCCACACGATGCCAGTTCAAACCTTAGATATTCCGGCATGCACGCACGTACCGACGAGGAGAGCGTTCGACACACGAGTTGACACATCCGGCGTATAGTCCTTGGGATACAGCTTCTTGAAGACCACCTAGATGCGCCCAGACGTATCGATCGTCAGCGTTTGCCATGAAACATGCGTCAGAGAGAAGCTAACTGACATTGGCCATGGTCATCAGGTTGTTCTGGTCTGCACAACATGAGGCCGCCGGTTCGCAAAATCACTTGACAATGAACAGGATTTTGGCACGTACATCCGTCGGAGATCAAGCCAAACGCTGCGGCGGCGATGGTCATGTACGCACTCAACGCCGCCCTCTTGGACATCGCGCTAGACTGCTCTGGCTTGGCCGAGGCCCGCTTTTGCTGCTGCTTGCCCTCGCCTTCGTACGAGTTGGCCGCAACGATGGCATCAGCGGTCTTCTGCGGAGAGTCGGCCATGATGATGGGCGTAGGGAGTCAAGGGACGCAGCGGCGGCGGCGTCGACAGGGAACCCGACCTCTATATGATACCAGGCTCCGACATCAAACACTATCGACGCGATAACCAGAGCTACAGGCACAACGAGTCCCTCTTGAAGACAGACGTCCCCGCAGGGACGAACAGTTGGAACAAGTGGGGGTGCGCACGTGTGTGATGGCGGTCGCATATTCGCGAGCTCGATGCGCCCGGCTTCACGGCTTGATGGCTGTGGGAGTGTCGCCGTGAGCACGTTCTCCCACACGACAGAGATCCGGACGCTTTCTACTGGGCCGATTTCGATGCAAAGGGGTCGCAGAAGGCAGCCATCTGCCATATTCAAGGACTTTTGTCTGGAGAGGCAACGGTTCTACTTACAAAGAGTTGATCTTGTGCGTCCCCTCTTCATCGACTTGTTGCCGATCAAACACGCCGGATTCCCTGCCATGACATAAGCACACAGCTGCCTGCACGTGGTCTCATCCATTAGCAGATAGAGGCGCCGGATCCCCTGTCCTACAACCGTGGAGGCTGTTATAGATATAACAGTGACCTCGATGACGGGCGCGCCGAGAGTTTGAACTCGAATTCACAGACCTTGAATCGTCGGAAACACTATGGCGGCGGAGAACCTTTGTTCCGTCTTCGATAAGAATGCCCCTGCCAGCCGTGTGCGACCGCGCCTTTGGGCAGCAGCACTGAGAATCGATGGCAGGATTTGCGACCCTGCTTGTGGTACACCTTGACGTGTTCGCAACGACGCAAGCGGCTTGAGTATCGTCTCGTGAAGTAGGACACGCTCCGCAAGACGTTCATGTCTCGCTACATGTCTCTAGCACGCTCCGCAAGACGTTCATGTCTCGCTACATGCCTCTAGAAAAGCCTTCATCATGCAGTAGCAACAAAGCAGGTACGGGAGGAAGCGGCGTGGGGATCGACGGCCGAGAGAGTTCGAATGCTATCCCAACCATTGGATGTGCGTCGGTTTGCCGAGGCTGTCTATCTCCGCCAGGCTAGGTCGAAGCCCACAACATCGTCGTCGTCGTCGTAGTGTCGGCCCCACTACTCTACATCTCCAGCTGGCGGACATCACAACTCAGCATGACACGCTTCATTTTGGGTTTCCGATATCCGCTCTTGCTGACCAGAGCTGTCCGGCGTTGTAAAGGACGATCTCGAGTGGACAGTCACGACGTATTGAACGCCCGGGTACAGGAACCGCAATTCAGTATGTCATACTCATCAGAGTGATCCCGAAGTGTCGGTCTGTGCAGTATACGGAATTGTGTTAGAAGGGTCATCGCGTCTGTCGAGTGTTCGTGGGTGCATATTAGGACTGGCTGTATCCTTTTATGTAAGTCAACAACCTTCACCCACGCACGAGATGCTCAGTCTACAGACGAGAATTGATTTCACCCGTGTGTCGCGGATAAGTCAGCCCAAGCTGTGTGCATAGTGTAGCTGATGAGGGGCTGCTACAAGTTATGATGAGATTGTGTATGCAGCAGCATGGGAACAAAAACCACGAATATGTGACCGGGCACTGCTTCTTATCGTCACGAAGGTGCTTCTTGTTAATTTACAGAGGTACCGACGTTTCGCTTGACCTCAGCCAAGAGGGACCGCATGCCCGCCCTCGCGAGGGAGCTCCAGGTAATTAAGATAGGTCCGGATCACTTTCCACGAAAGAGCATACCGATTCGTTGGCCACGGCTTCCTCCGTACGAATCAGGGGCTGCACTCGGTAAGTCACGGCCTTGGCACAATTTGATGTGCTTCGCCTTTCCCAACGTCAGCCACCATTCGGAATAGGAAGAATGCACGGGACGCCCCGCGAGAGAACAGTTGGCAGGTTCTGATCACGCATGACGCGTACAGGTCGAATCATCTCAGACATCCCTCACCATCTCTCGTCGCCCCATCCCCATCAGTAAGTCTAAGGAAGCGACACGCACTATATGCAAACCGAGTATGGTCAGGACAAAGCACAATGCTTGCAGAGATACTGTCAACCGACGACGATCTGGGAGGCACAGACATCACGGCAAGACATTTGGGCGACGTCGCATCATGCCTGATATCCATGCGCCGCGCTAGAAGAGTGTAGGCCACACATAGCGTTCAAAAATCTGTAAGCATACATAGCCGACTTCGTATTCCGACCTCGTGATACCCCGGAGGAGATAAATGTGTCCAATACGGCTTCCTACCACGAATCCTAACCATGACCGACGGCGCTGGTCTTCGATGTGTTCGGATATGTTTCAAAACTGAGCGTTATGTTGTTCCCGAACGCTTTGTAAGATAGACCAATGTTGGACCACGACGCCTCCTCGCCAGGATCGATCCACTTTCCGAGGTCCGTGAGATGAGATGCTCAAGGCTCCGCGCCCGAGAGTGGCAAGCAGATGGAGACACAGCGAAGCAAACACAGGGTAACGAAGTGTCATAGTGACGCCACCTTGCAACGTCGGCATACCGCAGGGTTATCCGCCGAGGGGGCGGAGTGCTCGACGATCATCCTGCGAATCTCGTTGAGTGACGACGACAGCGCAAAGCGGAGAGTCTGTACAGGCAAAACCTTCTGACGTCACGTCGCCTTTGAACCCAACTCCGAGAGTATGTCAAAGGGTCCAGGGCCAGGCGGAGCTAGGCGACCGGGAACGAAGTTGCTTTCGTAGCTGTTCTTTTGAACCTTATCTGGTCTGCTTGAGCATGTTGCGGCAGCGCAGCATCATACCTCTCGAGATGACCCCGATGGTGGTCGGAACGGAAATACCAGGTAGTATGGTCTGGATACTCTCGCAAGACCGCCAGCAGAGATGCCTGTGGGTTGATTGATGGTGAGAAACTGCCTGAATCTTGTTCAGTTGGACAGTCCGCCCTTGACGGACGATCCTTTCTCCGCCGCATGACATGTGTGGAGGGTCAAAGTACGCTATCTTGTCGTACCTAGACCTATAATGAGCGCACCTTGCAATGAACAAAGCTGAGTGTGGATATCTATACGTGCCGAGGGACGCTGCAAAACATGACAAGACTTCAACAACATGGTGCATGGACGCGCATGGTATCGTACTAACTTGCCGGTGTGGTAGACGACGTCAAGTGGTCAGATCTGCGGACAACAAATGAGTGCCAGATAACGGGGTAATGACTGGAGAACGTGCTGGAACACCATTAGGGTGGGGCCTGTCGAGAGGTGGTAATCGGTCTTCATGCATCAAAGAAGTGTCGGGGAGACATCACAGATGGAGAGGGGTTCACGCGGCGGTACTGCTGCAATTCGGAATTCGTGTATGGAGACGCAGCCCCCAGCTTCCACGGAGAATCGGAGCAACGCAGCGTTCACACTCTGCATGTCATGCCTGGCAAACGAATTCCGAATAACGAATTCCGAATTCAAGTGACGTCTCGAGACACGCCGCATCTAAGCACTCCGCAGAGACAGAGGCCGAGATGCAGTCGAGTAAGCGTTGTTTGGTGGCACGATGTGCTCCGAGCGACGAAGGGATACAAGGCTACCAGGTCCTACTGAGCGGAAAGGGTCATGCTGAGCAGCTGAAAAGATCTGCTGTAGATCAAACATTGACAGATAAGAGAGGGGTGGATGCCAAGGAGGAGAGCTTGAGCTCAAAACCTGAGGCACTCGCTGCAGTCGTAGGCGCGAGATCTAGATTAGCAAGGCGCTTATGGATTATCTGGGGGTTGATAAAAGGGGAGATGGTCCTGGGCTATCTAATCAGTTAACCCACGACCAGGGATCTCCCCCGCGGCCGGATTCCCTGAGACCTCCCGCCATAAAACTTGCCCATCCTCTCGCCCTGATTCCCAGCACCCGCAACTCCCCTCTCACCAGTGCTAGTCGCGCGTCGTGTTTGACCAACGTCGCGATGAGTGCCGCAGCCGTCTCTCCCGAGACTGCCTCTTCATCAACTACACTCTGGGCTACCCGTGCGTGCACATCTTCACATGTGTTCCAACTACTTTCTCACATTCTTCGGACACAGCCTCTAAGGAATGGGTCATCCCAGCGAAGCCAAAGCCCGGACGGAAGCCCAAGAAGGACGTCGCTCCCGCTGTCCACGACGGTGCCGAGGTTCGTAAAGCCGAAACAGAGCCGGCGCTAATGTTCCGATACTTACCCGATGGTCGTGTCTGCAGGTCGATGCCAAAGGCCGACGCGTACAGAACAGGTATGCATCTCAGACCCCACGCACTACATTCAAGTCGTTGAAACATCTTTCAGGGCTGCGCAGCGTGCGTTCCGCGAGCGCAAGCAGTCGCAGCTTGCCGAGCTACAAGCTCGCGTGCAGCAATACGAGCAGGGAGAAATCGAGCGGAACGTCGCGCTACAAAACATCGCGAAGCGTTTGAAAGAGGAGAACGAGAAGCTTCGCAACGAGAACACCTTTCTCAAGGAGAAGATCGCTCAGTACGAGGCAGAGCGCTCTTCCGCCAAGAGGCCCCGAGACGAGTTCTCCCCGCGTCCGACCCACGATCGCTCTCAGTCCCCTGTGAAGAAGAGGTCCAGATCGTCTTTCGATGTCCTCACCAGCATCGTCCAGACACCATTCACACCCGTGGCATATGCCTCCTCTCCTTCCGCTATATCTTCAGCCGACTCGGATGCCCACTCCAGCTTCTCCCCCTTGCCATCATCGGCTCGTGACACGCAGCTCTTTTCTCAGAACTTTGGCTTCAACGGTATCTTTGAAATGGCTACGTCGGGTAAGACGAGCCTCTTTGAGCCGGGAGGTAGTCTCGATACCTTCGACTGTGGGTTCTGCAACGAGAACACCCCCTGCGTGTGTCGGGAGCTGGCTCTCCAACAGATCGCGGAGCGCATGTCGATCTCCTCTATGAAGCTGGAGAACACAGACCACAACACTGCGCCTATATCCGCACCGGTCACCGCCAGCCCACCTTCCATCCTCGACAACCTTCCAGCGTATCAGCCCCCCGTCCCCCTGCGGCGCCGGGCACGCAATCCCTCTCTGCAGCCCATATTCCCAATCGCCATTCCTACTCCCGAGACGCCGAAGCCTGAGGTCCCGTCCTGTACTGGAGACCCCTCGAACTGCGCTGCCTGTGCAGACGACGCGTTTGGCAAAGCGTTCTGTGCGGCCATCAGCCAGTCCGTCTCTTCCGCATCTCCTTGCAAGGATTGTCCTTGTCGATCGGAGAATGGAGGAGGGAGTTGCTCGACAGCAACGGGTAGCACTGGAGGTTGTTGTGGGAACCCTGCCTTGTGCGGGCGGTCCAACTCTGAGCCTGGAACGTCAACAGCAGCAGCTTCTTCAGCACCGGCCTCTGCCTCTTCAGCCCAGCTCACCTCCTCCCTCCTTATGTCCGAGGCATTCAGCACTACGGAGACGATGCCCTGCGATGCAGCATGGCGGCAGATCAAGAACCACCCGAACGCCGCCTTCACTGACCTCTCACTTCTCGCCGAAGTCGTCGCGCGCCGCTCCAAGTGTACGGGCCCTCGCGTCGAAATCTGTCCCGCGCCAGGCTCTGTCACTCCAGAGCGCAACCTATCACCGGGCGTCGGGCTCACGACAGCCTTCACTCAGCAGTTCGACACCCAGTCGATCATCCTGACGGACCCGCACGCGCAATACAATGAACGGCACCGGACGCGTGGCAATGGGACGTCGCCACCTCCAATGCTTGTTCCACAAGAGGTATTGGTGCAGTGCGGCCGCCAGAGGGTTCGAGAGGTGATGGCTGATGGAGTCCGTGACGCGCTACGTCTCCTTGATGCGAGGTTTGCTCAGCCGTAGCCTGGTTGTAGCAAGGTGTGTCAGCTCGGTAGCAGTGTGATGTGTACAAGCTCTACCTAGAGCTTTTTCGGAGAAAGTTTACGTACTAAGCTTATATCTTTTTGCTTTGCATCCCTTCATGTATTCTACTCTGCCCCCATGCATTTCCTCATAGAATCTGATACACCACATGGTTGATATCTGGCACTGGTTGCGTTGTTCTCCTGAATACGGCTCAAGCAGACCCCAAACTTAAGTACGTGGTCAGAAGCACATCTCGGAACCCCTTCGGAAGCCGCTCAGCGCTCTGGTTTTTGACCGAGTTTAGGTCCCTCATTGGAGAAGAGACTCCGGAGCCGTTTCGACCGGGTTCTACCGGCGTCAGCTAGCCACACCAGTCATCCGCGGCGATGTACATGGAGATTATACCCCCTTGGGATCATCATACTGGTGCTAACTCGTGGACACATTATGGACATGCCGTGCACTCTCCTCCACCGCCTCACTCCTTGGCCCTGTCTTGCCCCACTGCGACAAGTCTCGGAACATCCGACGAACCTCGTGCCGCTGCCTCCTCGTCAATCTCTCCGGTCTGTTCGCATTCCCTGCGTGAAGCGCACGGAAAGCGCGCGCAAGCTCTTTGAGCGGAGCTTCAGCGAGCGCGTCCGGGAAGGGGGCCACCTGCGTCCACAGCCGGAGGAGGACGCGTCTTGCCGTACCGTACTCTCTCTTGCGGAAGAACGCACTGACGAGCGCGTCGATTGCCGGCACGTCGGGGGTAATGCCCTCGGCAACCATGCTACGGAACGCCCTCATCGCCTCCTTCGGCCGAGCCAGACCCGCATACCCGGCGATGATGATGGTATACATCTTCACGTCTGGGAGTAGGCCGGCATCAGCCGCAGCGCGCATAACCTTTGTCGCACCCTTCAAGTTCCCCGCCGCGGCGTAGCCTTGCATTAGCGCGCCGTAATGGTATCGGTTTGGGCGAAAGCCGGACCTGACCATCAGGCGGAACTGCTCGTGGGCTGCTACGAGGTCGCGTTTGACGAGCGCGAAGTGCTTGATGCGCAAAGCAAACGTGACACGGTCGTTTCGCACATTGCGTGCGGATAGTGATTGCACGATTGGGCGAAGGAGGTTGTTGCCCCTGCGAAAATGGGAGAAGGTGATGCCAGCGGTAGGCTCGCAGCCGACGCCGGCGACGTCCGCTTCTGTCTGTCTGGGTGACGAGGCGGGAGTATCCTGGGAGCTGGACGACGTCAATGATCGAAGCTGCGACCAACCCCGCGGACGAGCCACGGCCTGTTCTCGCGACAGCAGCGTCTGAAGGAGGACGTGTAGATGACCCCGTGCTGGCACCACACCTCTGGATTTCAAAAGCCGTACAATCTTGATCAACTCCCCAGGCCGTGCGCGTCCCTGCAAGCCGGAGAGAACGATGGTGATCGTGGCAGCATTGGGATTGACCTTCATGATACGCATGATGTCAAGCACCACACTAAGTTCGCGTACTTGCAGTGTCTTCTTGAGACTGCGTAGCAAGGCGTTCAATAGGTGGATAGTTGGTGGGATAGGAGGAGGTATAGGAAATTCCGGCACAGTGGACGCCACAAACCCCAAGGACGTGAGGAGATCGAGGGCATCGGAGGCACCTCCAAGGGCACTAGCAACCACGTGAAGAGCGTCGTTGTGGAAGCCTGCGGTGGAGTATAAGCGTACCAGTGCAGCGGCTGTCTTGCTATCAGGCGACACTTGGGCAACACGCATTTGTTGGACAACATGCATAGCCCTTGTGAGGTCACCTTGGCGGGAGAGGTGGTCGAGTAAGATGTTGTAGGTGGAGACACTGATGAGGTTCCTTTGCGAAGCCGCCTGAGTCGACCGGAGGGAGGATGGCCGGGAAGCTGCCGAAGGTGTGGATGACCCAACTCTCTCGTCGTCGTCCTGGATGGAACTTGCCCCAAGGTCGTATGGACGGTCTCCAGAAGGCTGCGATACTGAGGAGAGAACTTCGGCAACACCGGAGGAGTCTTCGGCATCTAGCAAAAGCTGGACGAGACCGTTGAGAATCACAGCCGAGACCACCTCGTCTCCTGTGCCTATGGCAGCGAGTGCTCGCGCTTTGATGGAAGCGGTGAGTCCAAACGAACGGTACCCGAGCACGAGTATGGCACAGGTCTTCGCTGTCACAGGAAACCCAGCGGACTCCATGGCCCGTAGACCGGTGAGGGCGGCCGCTAAGTCGCAATTGCGGAGGTGCATTGCTACGAGAAGGTGATACGTCAACCGAGATGGATTGACGCGCTCCGTCTCGAACATCGCCAGAACGTCCTCCACCGGGACGTACCGCTGGTTCTCCATCCACGCTCGCAATCTCCAATTGAGGAGCTTGACGGTCGTATAACCGAGCCGCTGCCTTGCCAGTTTCACAATCCTGCGGACACCTCTCCATTCCTCTTGCTCCGCGAACTTCGCCGTTAGATACTGCCAGCTCCTCGGTGGACAACTGGCACCGATCTGTGTGGCGAGTTCCAAGACCCAAAGGGCTCGATCGGCAAGCCCCTGCTCGAGGAGGTACAGAGATATGGCGAACGCACGGGGGTGTCGGAGGTACATCACAAGGTCGAATGTACCTTGAGACTTTCGAAGGTCGGTTACGGTACAACGGGAAGGATATTGGACGAAGAGCTGGCCGATAGTTGATAGAACATCTGAAGGCGGCGCGAGGGATATCAACTCGTTTCCGTCGGTACCTCCCTCCTTCGGCTTGTCTAGACGAAGGACCGACTCCAAAGTCTTCTGTTGTACATGCCGTTGTGCCAAGTCCTCTGGAAGGACATTCGTGGGTTCGATGATGGACGCATGGGAGTGTTTCAGTTTGGGAGCTACAGCTGGCGGCCATAGAACGCCACGAGCGGAGTGGATGGGTTTCGCGATCACGCATAGGGGAAGTACGAGGGCACGACTTCTCTCGAGGAAGATGTGTGCGGCTTGAGACAGATGCCTGAAATCCCGGCCAACTCTCCAGGGCATGGACAGGCAGGACGACGGGACGGCGAGATCCCCGAGTCGCCGCCGTGAGCTGGACGCGTGTCAGGGAGTGATTGTCCGGGCAGAGATCTGACAGGCATACCTATGCACGGGAGAAGTGCTATGGCGCGAGAGGAGGGAAGTTGAGGGACATGCAAAGCGATGGGGGAGACGTCCGACGAGACTGAGGCCAACGCGCAGAACGGCGACCTCGACCTCGAATTTCGCGTCTCGCCTCGACCTCGGCGCTTGCCGGCCTCTCCCGGCACCCGTCCACGGTCCCCCCATCGCAATCAAGCCTCCACCTCCTAATACCATGACTGCCTGTCTACAGCTCAGCCATCTGCTTAACTTTGACTTGGTCATGCCGCATGGTTCACAGAAATGATTGCGCAACGCATCTACCGTCATGGACGCTGCCTTTTCTGTCTGCCGCACACAAGCAACCGATGTGCTCCTGCATCCCCGATGTGTACGTGCATTCCTCGCTACCTACGTCCCTACGATCGGAATACACTTTAATTACCGGGCTCTTGACAACGCACCCGAGTGTCTTGAATGCCGAACATGCTCTTCGCTTTGCTTCTCCCGACGCCGCCCGTTTTCCATTTCGTGCCACACCATCATCCGAGATGGAGTCCTAGGTCAGGCATCCATTCCCCCGCAATGTCGTATAGAACGATATTCCAGGACGCGTCTCGCTCCCACATAGCAGGTCCTTCATCCAACGCAGATTGGCTGCGACAGCCTTCCTTTACAAAGACATATAACATTGATGGACTACGTGCGTCATTTGCCGTGCCATCGTGTATGACGGGTGTGCGTGTGCATTGTGTCACTGCAAGGATGGATTCGGCACGAACATCTGAGCGAAAATCGTCCAGCGAGACGTTGAACGCAGCGGTGGTCCGAGGATACTGCCCGCGTTTACGGAACGACGTAGCGGGTTGACATGTCCCTGAGAATCACAGCTACTGTCCGTAAGTTAGGCCACAGCGTGGGATATGCTGCAAAGCACCTCTGATGATACCTACAACGCAGTATAATCTTGTTCCTTAGAGCCTGAATGGCCCAGGAACAGGAACGTTGACCGCATCCATGGGTGCCACGAGGAAGAGCTGTGTCCCAGGCGGTGCAGGCGGCCGCAAAGTTCACGGCGAACAGCTGACGACTACACTATGTGTAGAAAGCCTCGGGGACATGATACCAACCATACACATCCGAAGGTCGCACTGGAAGGGATCCGCTGGCGGCTGCCGCTGCTACATACATTTTGTCTGCCCGGTAACTCCGGAGGGACCTGCGTGTAGCGCAATCTTCGTCTCCACCTCAAGGGTAACTACTCATCACAATATTCTGGGCAAGTCGCTGGACCGCTGACTTTGTCATCCGTCACAGATTATGATCAATCGTGTCCTCCGCTCATACCGAGTGGATTGCGACATTTGCCTTCCACGGACCTCGTACTTGGATCATGACTCGTTCAGCGGCGCTGGCGGAGACAGAGGCTGTGGCACCCGCGCTGACTCGGCAAATCGCCATGACACTGCATTCCCATCGTACATTGTACCGTTTCTGTCCAGTTTCAGGACGGTGACAGATTCCCGGGAGTTGAGATCTTGCCCTGATCCCTCCACTTCCATCACTGGGGTCCGACACAGTGGTCCCTGTACGCCGCGCTAGTTTGTCGGAAACTCTTCCTGGTGGAGAGATTGCGCTGGCATTGGCTGTTCTATGCAGAGCGTTTGAGATTGACACCCGGCTACCTCCGCCATTCGGTCAAACATCATCATGGCTCAGTCATCTACCTATACACGTATGTGCGCCATATAAATATGCCAGTCACTCTCATCCTAGCACCCACACCAATTCCCCATGGCTTCATATCGGACTCATCTCACTGTGCTTGAGCAGACTGCTGCACGGTACCCTGACTCGCCAGTTTTCCGCATTCCGCGCATCGACTCGCGTTCCAACGAAATCCTTGAGTGGGACATTGTCACCTACAGCCAGTTTTGGCAAGATGTCGAACGGTTCGCAAGACATTGGACACAGAAGCTCACAAGTTGTGGAGTCGGCACTCGGTCTGTTGTTGGTTTATGGTATGACTCCGTTTCCTGCCATGGCGACTGTAGTCAACATCTGCTCACCTGGCTACATTCGAATAGGCTCGGTGGTGTCACCTACGTCGATGCCGTGCACATATACGGCATTGCTCGTGCAGGCTATATCCCGCAGTACTTCTCACTGCGCCTGCCGAACCCTGACATCATCTTCGAGTTACTGGAGAAGTCCAATGGCCGCGCCCTCATCTACGATTCCTCGTATGCTTCGACTTTGAGCCATGCGCCCGTACCTACCTTCGTCGCCATTGACGCACGAACATTACCGGATCCCGAGGTATCACTACCACCCAATCGAGCGAGCACCAATGGCGAGGACACCCTCATGATCTTCCACACGTCGGGTTCAACATCTGGTCGCCCGAAACTCGTGCCGGTCAGCTATTCTTGGTGGGACTTCATACTGGCTAAGATCCATGAGCACATGAAACCCAGCCCTGCTCGCAACGGTAGGCAAGATGTCACTGTCTGGATGTAAGTCGTTTCGTAACTGTACTCTTGACAATGCGTTGACCGTCCGTTGCGATCCAGGGGAAGCATGTGTCATTTCGGACAATCATTTATGCTCGCCGGCATGATCCAGCACGGGTCGTGCACGGTCCAATTCACCCAGCAGGCGTTCTCGTCCGATGAACTTGTCGACATGTTTCAACGATGCGGACTCTCCCGCATCAACATCTTCCCTACTTTCCTGAGCCAGCACCTGCGGAACTCGCGGCAAAGTCCCAAGCTCCTCGCGCTCCTGCAGAGCCTCGACAACATCTTGATCTCTGGTCTGATGATGTCGTCTGAGGACGAGGAGTGGGTGTACAGCAACGGGATCAAGCTGACGAATTGCTACGGGAACACTGAGGTCGGCTCCATGCTCGTTACCCCCGCCTCAGACCTGGACACCCCGGCTTCTTCGAACAGGACACGCGCCTTGACCCCCGTTCCCGGCTCCAATTACCTCTTCGTCCCCATCGACACGGAGGCCGACTCCACCGCCCACGCGGAGGCCGAGACCGTGTACGCCAACGCCAACGCACAGCTACTGGAGCTCATCGTGCACGCGGACTCGCCGGACTGCCCCGACCGCTCGCTGCGGCACGAGGATGGCCACTACCACACCGGCGACCTCTTCGTCGAGGTCTCCCCGGGACGATACGTCTACCGGGGCCGGAACGACGACTGGATCAAGAGCGAGAACTCGCTCCGCTGCGACACGAAGGCGATCGAAGACAACGTCCTCGCCACGTGCGGCGACCTCGTTGCGGCGTGCATCGTGACGGGCAATGGCAGGCCTTCTCCCGCGTTGTTTGTAGAGTCCGCGGACGCCGGTGCGGATCCCGAGAAGCTCAAGCGGGACATCATCCGCCGGATCAGGCCTTTCCATTCGCGACGGTACATGCACGAGCGCATCGTGTCACCGCAGTTCGTGCTCGCCGTGCCCCGGGGTACGCTCCCTCGTACGGCGACCAAGGGCAACATCCGTCGACGGGCCGTCGAGGAAGCGTTCAAGGCTGAGCTCGATTGCGTCTATGGTGTTGCGCGCTGAGGTCACATCTCGGGTCGACACTACTTCCTAACGAGTATTATTATCTATGGGCATCTCACAGCATTCGGCACATTCCCATCTCCATTCTTGCACTCCCTCCGTGATCTGTATCATTACCTCGAGGCACTAATCTCGCACCGCACTGTAGTACTAACACTCCCTACTGTACCTATCTGTAGCCTAATTCCGTGAATCCGTCGGAACTGGTTCCGGAGGAAGCTTGTTCTCGTACACACTATTGACATTATCGACTTTGTAGTCAGTATGCCACCTTCAATCTTTCCAAAATATGTTCTTAGTGCGCAAACCGGCAGACGGCCCTCAGTCCAGTAGATAGATCCTAATACAATGATACAATGATGAAACAAGCGGCGACTGGTGTGCAACACTACTCCGACAAGGACACTTCTTCCTCTAAGCGAACACCGCCGCTTCCGGCCTCCTGATCTATTCGATCGCCGGAGATGAGATCGTGCCCTTCTGCATTGCGAGAGTCCTCGAAACCCAAAGCCACGAAACTAGAAATGACGATGACAGCGCCGAAGATAACCTTGGCCTTCGCGGGCCGACTTAGGAGCCAGTCTCCCAAGACGGCCAGGGGCATCGTCAGGCTGAGCCCCACGGTGACAACTAGTGGCGTAGTCTTGAGCATCGCAATCACGTAGATGTAGTCAGACGACAATGTGATAACCATCTGTGATTGCCAGATGGAAGTAAGCATTGACGCAGCTGCGGCCGCAGTTCAGGGTACGTACGTTGACCAACAATGCCACTACCGCTTTGCTGGTAGACGGCAGTTGAAATGGCTCCACGCCCGTGAGATGCAGGACGACACCAATTGGCCAACAGGTCAGGATGTTGAATAGGCCGACGAAGCCGAAGAACAGCTGCATATCAATACGTGATTCGGACCGAATGCGCACTTTCAGCAACGTCACGTAAAGCGCGTAGAAGAGGGCCGACAGGAGCGCAAGTGCATCGCCTATGATGGGCATTGTTGGCAGGTCTAACAATCCCGTAGATGGTCCTGACGGCTGCGGCTGCGAGGAATCCGAGAGCGAGACCAAGACAACACCAATGAAGCTAGACGCAAAGTTCCCTTGAGCACATGCAAGCTGGCCACGAACATATGGCCGGGTCATCGCCACATACCTGGTGAACACGGCGCCAATCTTGACTAGTGTCAGACTCTCTACTTTGAAAACCCGCCCAATAGCTAGAGTGAAGAAGCCTAACCGGAGCCAAGTGAGCCGGAATTATAATTTCCGCATAAGCATCGGTCTGCATACTAGGATTGAGCCGGAAGCGCTCCTACTCACCGCTCATACTGGAAAGGATCGTTGCGCTCGCGACACTAGTGTAATCGAGCGACGCATTCACGGTCCAATTTGCGATGAACCATAGTAGACAGAACACAGCCGCAAGTTGGGCGGTCTCTTGGATGGTCAACGGTTGCGAGAATTTGTCCTCCCCAGCGCCGACTCCCGGGTCTAGGTATTGAGTATCCTACGCTCCGGTCGGCGGGCGAACGCGTAGGCGGCGATTGAGCACTGGGAATAGGACTCACCGAGACCTCCAATGTCTCCGCAGCATCGACGTGCGTTGGAAGCGGTGCATACGCTGCCGTCCTGAGCGCAATGGCTTGAGTAACATATTGATGGACAAACTGCGCAGAGCTACCCACCTACTCTGCCGGTTCTTGTCGAAAGCCCGACGAATGACAAAGGGAAGCAAGTAGAGTGCAAACGCACTGGTATTGAGGTATGTGACCCTAAGCAAACAACTAAGGGACTGTTCCAAGTACAGCTGAGAGGCGAGTCATGACATACAGGAAGGGCTTCTCATAACCTCCCTGGAATAGGTCCTGAGAGAAGTAGGGTATAATCAGACAACCCGATCTCAGTCACAACAACAACGATACGCACCTGTGTCACAAAGTTTGAGGTGGTCCAAAGAACGACAACACATAGCAGCAAGAATATGCCTATCACATAGTCCCTTCGGTTGGCGATCTGTGCACGGGCGCGTGACCTCGACTTCCCCCGGGAACGAGAGCGAGCTGGGGGAGTAAATGAGGTGTCCATTAACAGGCTAGGCCTTCGAGCATTGCCAGCGAGTCTGGAGGGAACAAAGAAGATAGTCAAGAGCAAGCGGTGGGAAGCCCAGCTACCTGCGAGTCGCTATCTGTGCGGTAGCCGAGCTTGCAACGCTCATGTCGCGGAGCACGTCATTTCCTTTCGTGGCCGCTCGATCAGCGTCAACTTGCCACAAATCTACCCGACCGTCTGCACATAGCACCTATCTTCTGCCCTTCATTCGGCATCTCGGTCTCGCGCTGTTCACCTTTAGCACAATTGAACGCAATGGTGAGCCTTGGCATGGATGCGCAGATAAGCAGCTCAATCTCGGAAGACAGCCCAAGGAAAAACGCAGACGCAGCGGCGCACATGAACGGTCCGTCAGGCTTCCCACCCAACGCGAGTTCGCCGTGCAGGACAACGCTGTGGAGCATGTCACAATTGGAGAACAGAGCGAACGCTCGGTGAGTAATCAGTACGAATCTTGGACTAGCGCAAATATCTGAGCTGGAGACAATCAGGCTCCAGAGATCCTCGCAGACATGGCTGCGGACGAAGAGCCTCGCCCAACGCTGAAGAAAAAGGAAAAGCAGGCTTTGAAACACCAGCTCTTCATCGAACGTAAGACCCCGCCCTTTCATCCCGTCCACCCCCACCCTTCGTACGCTATTACGCCTGCGCAACTTACTTTACTCCTCAACTTGCGGGATCTCGTGAGGCATCTGCTCTTGCAAGTAGCTGACATGACGCCTGCGCACAGGATTGGAACAGTCTCGGTCACCGTACTCAAAGTCGCATGAACGCCGATTGAAGCGCAAGGCGCGTGAGCAGGTCGCAGGCGGCATGAGCGAGATCAAGGCCGCAATCTCCGCCGTGGAAGACGATATCCCTGAAGCGGTACAGAATGCCAGTACTATCGGCGACGCCACTGAGGCGTCCGAAGGACAATCCAAGCCGAGGAAGGTCAGACCCAAGCCTGGCCAAATAGGTGAGGGGAAGGGCACCCCCTTGACCAAGAGTCAACGAAAACGCGCCCTGTACGTACTTCGTCTACGTCGCCTGGCAGGCAGCTTCATGATGGCACTTTAGCCTTGCATGCGGAGGAGGAGAAGCTCACGCCACGGGTTCTTTTGCAGACAGGTCGAACGGATGCGCATTCCCATGATTCTGGCAACGCCTGAATTCGCAGCAAATCCGTTCCAGACCATCCGCACACATGCACAGAACACGCTTCTCAAACACGAGCCCCCAGCAGCGTCTCCAGCTTGAAGCTAAACCTTCGGCCCGAAAACGCCAGCGTACCATGTGCGCACGCTCGCAGTACTGGAGCTTGGACGACGTGCCGGCACATCGAGGGCCACATCCCGCTTCCGACGACTTTGGGCGGCCTGCGCCGCAACTCGATCCGTGGATGTTGTCGTCCTGCTCAATTCCGCTTGTCATCGGCGACCTGTTTCATCCCCCTTTCCATTCGCTCATTCCATATGGTACATGTTGATGTCTCCCTCGGTCGGGATGGCGTCCGCGGACCTCGCAGGCAATTACCCCTGTGGCGCCGTACTTGCCGGTCCCGACGGCTAGTCAAAAGTTGGCTCTCGTGTACTGACGTCTTCGTGCTCATATTTGCGGCGACTTTCCATCATCACACACGCTTGTGGGTCGGGAAGCGGTATAGGCATGTATGTATTTTTTCTACACTAGGCAATGACGTTGTCGCATTGTATCATACGAGGGTATGGATGATGTGGAAAATATGAGCTAATGGCATAGTAATGCATAACTGAGGCCGTGAAAGCGTCAGATGCATATAACTTAGTGTCGCATGGGTCGATATCGAATGATGGTATAATATGCAAGTGGCGTCACCAGTGAAGACAATCCGAGAAAAGTAAAGTCGTGATCGTAAAATATCGTAACGATCGTGCGGCATAGCAGGACCCGAGCGTTCAAGGTCAAAGTACGCGCACCAGGTATGCTTGCAGCTTCCAAAGCCTATGCTGCGAACCGGGTTCACGGCAATCTAAACAAACTCACCTCCACCCGATCGTGACAACAGCAGAATTCCCCGTTTAGACACTAATGTCGCATCCGAAATACAGCTTCCCTTCTCTCCCCCCGTCTAGTCATCCTCGCCCTCGCCCTTGCTCATACCGGCGCTCCACACCGTGCTCCCACTTCCACTCCTCCGGCTGCTCCTACGGTCCCCGCTCCTGCGGACGATCTCCGTGAAGCCGCCTGAAGACCCCTTCGCGATTTGCTCGCTGAGCTGACGCTCATGCGCCTCCAAAGCCGCAATCGTGCTCTCCGCCTCCGCCTGCTCAAGGGCCTCCTGCGTGAGATTGGGGGTCGCCCCACCGGCAGGGGACGAGTGCATCGACACGTCCGAGTTCGTTCGCCGGAAGAATGAAAACCTGGAGGACGCGGTGGGGGTCATGGGTACTGCCGACCCGGGCGTGACCGTACTCGCCGTGATGGGTGTCCGCAAGGAGGGCTCGCCAGCGGGGGAAGAGTAGCTCTTGCCCAGCGAGGGCACCGCAGGCGACTCGGGCTTCTCGATGCCCATAAGCTTCATAGTCGCGTGCAGTCGCTCGCGCTCCCGGCGGTCCTCTTCGTCCTCTGTAGTCTCAAGCTTTCTGGCGTTGGTCACCACCGAGTTCGTGCCCGCCTTGAGAGTAAGAGGGCGTAAGTGAGGGTCCGGCTTCTTCTCTGCCTCCCCACCGAATAGGGAAAATCTACTCCAGTCAAAGGATAACGACCGACGTGAAGCACGCGTGGACATTGCGGGCGCTGGGGGACTGTTCCCGGCGGACTTGGCGACAGCCTGTGCGGCACGAATGTCGTCGAACGTGGTGAGGCGTTCCTGTGGAGGGGAGGCGGCGGTGGATGACGAAGATGAGAACGAGAAAATGGCGGATTGAGGGCGGCTCTTCTTCGGATGTTGACCTACCGTGGGGTTGGGGGATTTGGGAATGACATCGGCGAAGGTCGTAAACTTGGCAGACGGAGGAGGGGGAGACTTGTCGTAGTCCACAGCCAAAACGTGCTCGAACCCTTCCTGGGAGATAATGCGGTCGATGATCTTTGACGCGTAGAGCGACAGGGCCTTGTTTGCGTCCTTGAGGTTCTTGACTTCCGACCGAAGCACCTCGATGTCGTCCGGTGATCCAGTGATCTCCGCACCTTCGGACTTGGAGGAGACCTTGCGTTCTGAGTTCTTCCGGCCACGCTTGCCCTTCGGATTGATGACAGAACGATCGGTGTCCAGAGAGGCACGACCCTCCACGAGGTCCTTGTTCTCCGCACGTCCAAGTTCCGCAGCCAGATCCAAGCCAGGTCCAGTAATGGGGAGGTTGGCAAGCGACTCGCCGCGAGGTACAGGAGAGGAACGTGAGTTGGTAGACGTGGTACGCCTCCGTCCGCCGCGGCGAGGGTTGCCCCTGGCAGGAGACTCTGTATCCTTGCGTTCGCGCTCCAATTCGTCTTGCTGGAACTCGGGATCGAGGTCAGGCTCGGGCTCCGTACGCTCGTCGCGCTCATCGACCGGATCGAGGACGCTACGGCTGCTGGTATTCCTGCTGAGCAGACTCTCAGCATCACGATTGTCGTCGTCGTCACCAGCCTCAGAGCTATCGCTGGGTTCCGTAGCGGTAGCACCGCCCATGCGCAACACGTCGAACTGTCCGTTTAAAGTCTTCTCACGAAGGAGGATGTTGTACGACTCGTTCTCCTCCTGTAGTTCATTGTTCACCCGTTTGAGGTCGTGCAGTTGGGTCTGGAGAAGGGCGAGCGTGGACTGGAGGGAGTTGTATGACGTGGACAGGGTCGACAGTTCTAAGCGAAGGGCGGTCATCTCCGCAGGCTCCTGCTCCGGATCGCTGACGTCCTGCTTCGGCTCTTCTGCCTCGGCAGGCTGCTCCTCCACATCCGTCTCCGATTCGGCAATGGATACCACGGATGGAGACGTCAGGACGGGAGGAGGCTGCTTGCGTGCTTGTGTGAGTGATTGAATGCGCGACTTCAGATGTTGTTCATTGTCATAAAACGCTTGACGCTCGGCCTCAAAAGTTGCAGTCTATGCATGCATAGTCAATGTCACGAGTTTGATATATGAGGCCTACATGGCACAGACCTGTTCGTTATATCGACGCTGTATGTCGCGCTTCTCTTTCTCTAGGTCGCGGACCTGTGTCCGGAGTTTCTCGACAACTTCCATTCGAGCGGCCATCTCCTCCTCCATGCGACTCTGGTCTGCATAGAGCTCTTGGAGACGGGACTCTGCGGCATTGAGGGCCGAGGTGAGGTTGTCGTTCTCGGTCGTGAGTTGGGTGATGGTGGCATCCTTGTCTTGGATTTGGACAAGCAGCTATACCGAGACGCGTATAATTAGACAAGTAGACATGTATATAAGTTGAAGGATCTCACGTACCTTCTCCTTCCTATCCGTTTCCTCCTTAAGAGAGGCTGACAGAGACTCTCGTGTTTCGCCGCTCGCAGCAGACGGAGTCCCATTAACCTTCGCGGATTGCCGCCTGGCCACGGGGGAATTGAGAGATGCGGATGCACGTGCAGAGACCACCGACCGAGCAGTTGCACCCTTGGCGATAGAGGCGGAGGGAGGAGAGGCCGAGCTGTTAATGGTGGGTGGTGATCGTCGCGAAGCAGGCGTGGCTCGTGCAGGCGCGGTAGTGGCCATATGGAATATCGTTACAGAGACGGGTATTTTATACTCAAAGATTGGAGTCAAACAGCCCTTCCGCCGTGCTCTTGAGGTCGATGGCGGAGAGGAGGGAGGCGGTGAGTGTGCTGGCGATGTCGATGAAGGACGGTCGGTGAGGGCGGTCGTTAAGTCTATAACTGCCACTCTTGATTTGGACAGAAGATCAGCGCCTATTCCACGTGGCATCAGATCATGTAACACGCCACAACCGCGACGCGTTTCCGTCTTTGACTTTTGACTTGTTCCTCGACTGGACCTTGTCTCTACTGCGTCTCTCTGGCTGCTGCGAGTAGCTGCAGCCGCGCACGATAATGCACTGCGAGCTCAGTGCATCCGATATACTAGCGGAAATACAGACAGAATCTCTACAAACAGTACGCCGAGATCCATCCCCGCAGTCCCCCGGCTAACAGTCGGCTTCGCAGTTCCTGACGTCCGTAAGGCACGAGAGTAAGTGCAATGCATTCGGTCAGTCACCGTAGGCGTGACCGAAGGTTCTTACATCCTCAGCATCCTCCGCGGGGTCCACCTACATCCCTGCACTTGACAGACATTTATCTACGGCCAATGTTAGTCGCACCTCCCACGGTTGGCCTCTCAATCGAGGCGATGTCATTGAGGTCCAAGGGCCCGCGGCAAGCGGCAAGACGCAATTTCTTTGCCATATGTTGTTGACCTGTTTGATGCCTTCTCAACACCAAGGCATACATCTGGGCGGCTGGAGCAAAGCTGCAATACTTTTTGACACCGATGGGAAGTTCAGCACGTCCAGACTCCACGAACTCCTCGTCTCTCGATTGAGCCGTCTTTTGGGCCGGGACAGTCCCCATTACACAAATGTCACTATTGATCTGGAGGACCTCGCTACCCGATGTCTGGAGAATCTGCACATATTTCGCCCCACTTCGTCTGCCCAGCTCGCCATCACCCTCATACACCTTCCAAACTACCATGCAACCAACTCTCGCTTGCAGACCACCGAAATTGGCATTTTGGCTATCGACTCGCTGAGTGCATTCTACTGGAGAGATCGCTATTCCCTCGAGCAGCTTCGCGACGCAACGGACGGCTCCTCTCACGCCACACTCCCTCCCAATCCCCTGTACTACGTCGTAAAAGCGCTGCAAGAATTTCGTGCTTCTCACCGGCCGGTCATCCTCTTGTCTAACTGGGGCCTGAATGCGTTCTCCAAGCCGTCGGCTCCCGGGGAGCCGGAGTCGCCTTTCTATAGGCAGCATCTCCACCCATTCCCAGCCCCCTTCGAAGCCCACGGAGCCGCTGAGGCGATCTCGAACATCCAGAACTCACAGCGGGAACGCTCTGCCAGCGTCGACCCCTCTCGCGACAGCCCTGCAGGCCCCGCGCGTCGTCAAGCAGACGTGACCCGTCTGCCCCTCCACTACCACATCACCCTGCATCCAGCTCCCATCGACCCCTTCCCCGCGTCATACGCTCTCGCTGAGGCGATCGCCCAGGAACACATGCGCGCCGCGCTCGTGAACAAAGGCGAGATTCGGGGACTGCTCCGAACGCCCGGAAGTAGCGACGTCAGAGAGTTCGCGTTCCGAATTGGGGATAGGGAGATCTTCGTACATGAGCCGGAACGAACACCGTAATCGCGGCCGCGAGTGACAGCGAAGTGCTTCGTCATTGGATTTCGATGGGCGATCCGACGTCACCTTGTGGCAGGATGTTTGGCTGAATCGTCGTGGTATTGTATGCGGGCACGCAAGCTGCCGAGTCGGTGTGGTTGTCGGGGAAGGGTAGACATATCTTCGTTGTACAGAACTGAGAGGCCCACTCTTTGGTAGCCTGGTGCTTCGTGTCCTTCTGCCTGCGCCCTATGCCCTTGTACATCGTTCTTGGAACCCATCGGTTGCGCACGCTCCGAGCTACGCTTCAGCAGATTGCTATGTAGGTACAAAGGAGTTGTCCTGCTCGCAACACTGTCTCTCATTCACTTTGTTGTGCATACACATCTTCAGCAGGGGCCATGTCTTCAAAGTCAACACTAACCATGCTGAACAAGCTGACCACGCCTTGAACTAGCATGGGTTGGCAGTCATATTGAGTCATGATATGGATCTCACGCAACCCCCCACGAACTCCCAAAGGATATGTAGCTGGCAACGAGACAAACCACGACAGGTCCGCAGCGTTTGCACATTGGCACGGTTCAGGCGATCAGCTGGTGGATAGCTACCTTTCCTTCTCGCTGCGTATGCTAAGTATGAACTGCAGTCGGGCGCAGATACGTCTTCACTGATCTGAAAAATATTGTTATTGTTTCTCCAAGGATACCAATGCCAAGCTTGTACGCCGAAGTCGACGTTTCCAACGCTCGATCTCGGTGAAACTGGTCACACATTGGGCAATGAATAGTCTGACAAGAGACCTTGATTAGATTGAGAGACTTTTGACTACTAGTACAAGAAGTGTGGCATGAACAGCTGCAGAATGACGGAGAATAAATAAGACGAAAAGTGATGAGGAGTACAAGTTTGTAGGCCACTACAGAAACATGAGATACTACGATGAGTGCAAGATCGTAAACATTCGTACAGCCAGAGCAATAGGTTACGATAGGTTAGAGTGATACAGTAGAGCCGGAACTCAAGCGAAGTCAGTCAGTCAGAGCCGAGTCGGTAATCCCTAACAGGTCGCATATATCCTATCGAGCTCATCCCTGAACTTCTCCTCGACCGCCTTGCGACGGATGTTGCCCTTGGTCGCGGTGCGGGGGAGGGTACCGGCGGGGACGACCACCACGAACGCGGCGGACACGATCCGCTCGTGCACGTAGCGACGGGCGTGGAAGTGCCGCGTGCGGCGGATGATGTCGCGCTTGAGCTTCTCCGCGTCCAAGTCGCCCTTGGGCTCGACGAAGAGCGCGGGGGATGGGCGGCCGTTGCCGACTACGATGCAGGCGGCGACGATGTCGGCGCATGTCGCGAGCACGTTCTCCTCGATCGCCTTGGTGTCGCAGCGCAGGGCGGTCGCAGACTTGATCCAGTCGTCGTCGCGTCCGCGGGAGACGTACCGCCCTGGCGCGACCTCCAGGAACAGGTCGCCGGTGTGGTAGTGTCCGTCAGGGTGGCGCAGCGAGGGGTGAGGGCAGTCACCAGAGTGGGAGAGGATGACGAGCTCAAGCAGCCTCTGGTTGGCGTCTGCGTATCCCGTCTCCGACTTGCTTGTCTCGGCGTCGCGCTCGGTGGAGGGAGTAACGGGGCGGAACTCGTATGCGGTGCCCTCGATGACATGCAGGTGGGCGGCGTCCTTCCCCCTCCCACCGACGGAGAGCATCATCGCCCCGACCTCTGTGCTGCCGAAGCAGTTCTTGATGAGGATGCCATTGGCGTATGCCCACGCTTCCTCCTCGGCAGCGAGAGGTAGCCCAGTGTACAGAAGCTCGTCGAGGGACTTGAGGGCAGCAAGAAGGGCGGGATTTGAGCGTGCGTTGCGGAGATGGGTGCCGAGGAAGGACGCGAACTGGTTCAGGCGGTTCAGACCGCAGCGGCGGATCATGTCCAGGAGCTCAACCGAAGAGAAGGGGAGCTGCGTGGGCTGGACAGTGCACGAGCCGTGCTGGAGGAAGCCCATGAGCATGAACGTCTGCCCGATGTGGGACATCGACCCTCTGTGATCCCAACAAGCGTCAATGCCAGTACGGGATGAGACTTGAAACAGTTCTCTGAAGGCAACTCACATCCAGACGGTGACATCTTGCCTTTCTGAGCTGCGAGGGCGAGTGACGTGCGCCGCTTTCTGGACGGTGGCATTCACCCAGTCCGCAGTGCAAGGGACGAGCTTGGGGCTGCCAGAGGTAGACCCCGAGGTGTGGTAGATCATGACAATCTCATCGCCGTTTGACGGCACCCAGAGAGGTGGCAGAACTGCGTCACTGACGTCTATCGAGCGGATGTCGACAGCAAGCTCGGCGGGTATGGGGCAGTTGACGACAATGGATGCAAAGGCAGGATCGAATACCAACGCCTGTGCGCCGGCTCGGTGGAGGAGCTCGTAGACCACGTCAGGGCTTGGCAGCCGAAGGGAGAAGAGCTGCGGGATATACCCTGCCCTTGCAATGCCGTAGACGTGGAGGACGTCCAGGTACGTTGTGCCGCCAAGCCTGCGGAGATGGTTAGTTGGGTTGCGCCCGCAGCGGAATCGTCATAGACTGACCAGAGACCAACTATGGAACGGCTTGGAAGCCCGTGCGCAGAGAGCGTGCGAGCCCAGTGTCGTGCAGACCGTTCGACGTCGAGAAGGAACTGCTCGTAAGAGACAGAGACCCATTCCTCGACGACAGTCTTGTCGATAGCAGACGATCGGGGAAGCTTGAAAGCAGGAGAGGAGGAGTAGAGTGCAGCTGACTGCTCGAGAACCGTGAGGTGGGTCCTGTAGCTCATTGTGAGTCGGGTTGTTGTCTGAGGGGCTGGTGTTCTATCCAAACGACTCATAGTTGTACGCACCTTTATAGGGAAGGATGGGATACGGGCACACCACCAGAGTGCAAGAGCTATGCGAGGCGGTATACGTGTCAGACGAAACAGTCGAAACGTCAGTCCGTTCGATATGGGAGTTCCGCTGGTAAATTGGACAGACGGCCAGACAGGGACGTCGGGCGGAGGTGATGACGGTGTCGGATTTGTGCTGTGCACGCCCTCACATCCGGCGGAAGCTCATTCAGTACAATTTAGGGCAGAGAAATTATTGCGGCTATCAGTGGAGAGGTAGAAGAGCGTCTCATGGGCCGGCTCCGCGTACTAGAGAATGCCATTAGCATTCCGGATCGGAGGACGAGGGAGGAATAGAAGACACTTGCCCCGCAGGAATCAGGTACAGGTAATGGGAGAAGCAAGCACCTGAGATCTCATCTGAAAGCCGCCCCCGCTAGTGGATTGACAGCGCTTGGCGAACGAGAATGCCACACAGCCTGACAGTCATTGCTCAATAAACCGTGACTCTTGATGTTGACGGGTTGGGTACAGGTCTCTTCGACGTTGAGGCTGCCGGTGGCATGACTAGGGATGTCATCCCAGTTATGACTCGTTGACTACTGCCATCTGGGACCGTGCTGTCTCACGCAAAGACAAGGAGGGGGCTGGTCGAAAGTCAGGAGCTGGAGGATGGCTGGATGGCGGAGTGTTGGGAACCCGATCGGTCGACTGCCCTGATCTGAACACGGATCGTGGCTGATGCCGATCAGGAGATGGGGAGGGCGATCGCGCTTGGGAGTCGCCTCGGACTGAACGCTTCTCTTCAGTGCTCTCTGTCCAGACTCCGGCGGTTTCTGCCAGCGCTCGCACGTTGCATGCTTCTCTGAACATTCTTCGGCGAGAGCGCGCGCAATTTGACGAGCGGAAGCTCGGTGAATCCGTTCCAGCCTGTGTTGCGGCCTCTCCACGATGCTCGCCACGGCACCAGTTTGGACATACGCTGCCCATCCTTCGCGCAGCCCCCGACTCTGCGTCCATCCCGACCCGACAGCGTCGGGAGGCTGCCCATGTCAGCGCGCCGGGCGATGTTCGTACGCTACGGTCGGGACGCCAGCCAACTTGTGCAGGCCCGGTATTCGGGACCCGGCACAACACCCACTGCCGGAGGATCGTTCCACGCAAAAGAATGTGACGCGCACAGGTAGGGCGCACAGAGCAGGTATGTTTCTATATACATGTATGTACGTACGACATGCATCTGCATGACCGACGACTGCTAATGTATCTCTTATCTCGGTATGTCCCAACAAATGTGGCGCACTGGCCTCTGGCTGACCTTACTTTCCAGGATTCAGCGGGTGGTTGCTGTGTCTATGACGGCTTTCGAGCCCTTTACTATTGCTTCATCATCTATGCGACCCATTCTCCAATGAAACAATAGGGGTAGTCAAAGATGGCGGTTCGGAGGACGGTTCGTCGAGCGATTCTGCAGCGATTCTGTCAAAGGGAATCGTCCTGGATTCGTGTGGGCACTTTGACCACCCCACGTTTCTACGGGTCGATTCCAGGGCAGATTCTTGAGTCGGTCAGGCCTTCGGGCGTCTGTGATATCAAAATCAGGTAATCCTCGCGTGATGGTTCCTCTCCGCGTGCCGCGTTGCTCTTCCCCCTACTATGCTTCGTTACAGCTCTTGGGACCTCAGAGAAAATATATCCATTTCATCAACAAGACACACGGCGCACTTGATTCCCGGTCTTCGTGCCAGAGCCAGCAGAAGGTTGCCAAGTGAGACGGCCAGACTTTTTGAAAGTAGGGTTTTCGGTCTGATCGGACATTTCAAGGTGGAGGGAATCTGTAGACCGGCAATTCTGATAAAAGTAGAGAAGCGGCAAGCTTGCAGTAGGGCCATGGTCGCTCGTAAGACGTGCTAAGACAAACCCCAAAAAAATTTGGACATATAACCTATTTTAAGAGGGCTTATCCGAGGTTGGGCTGAGGGAATCGAGTGCAGAGAATCGCGATTCGGGTGGGCGGTGCTCCTCCAGACTCGCACCGGCGATTCGACGCGATTCTGCCAGAATCGCGGATTCCCCCCTTCTCGAATCGTCTCCCGAATCGTTCCCTCGAATCGTCCACCGAATCGCCATCTTTGACTACCCCTAATGATTCACGCTGGACCTACTCTGTTCGACAAGTCTCTTCTGTCATCCCTGGACGCTATGCAGGCACGGCGGGAAAACCACCCTCCCCGTGTCGATAGTCTCAACGTCTCTGATGAACGGTCAGAGCTCAACTCCCCGATTATTACTCACGTCGCACCTTTTGGGGCCCATCTACTCCATGAAGGACGGATGCCATCTTTCTTCCTCCCTGCGACGCGTCAGAGTCCCTGATTTGCGTTCCTCGACGTCTCCGAGGAACAGTTCCCTGTCGTCCGTGTCTCTAGCCTCTTCACGAACACGAACACGAACACGAAGCTGTCGATCCTTCGGGTCCTCCTATTCCCCATCGCGAAGCTGTCCTGCAACAACCATCGCTCCCCATGCCTCGCCAGTCTCGTGGTATGATTTATCATCGTACATCGAGCTCCGCACGCACTATATCACAAAACCACGGCCTGCCCTGACATGCCGGCTCTGAACCGACGTGGTTCTTGCTCCCACTTGCACAGTAGAAGCGGGCGCGCCCCGCTGGAGCCAGGCGCGTGCAATAAACGTCTCTTCGTTGGCGACAACACGAAAGCGCGGCGGGGTAATCGACACTGACGTCGAGCGGCCCGGGGGGTCTACCAACGCCCTTCATTCATTTCCGTCTGATTGCGCACCCTGCCTTCCTATCGTGAGTCATCCGTTCTCGCTGACAGTGTATCATCCCGACCACAGACCGACCACAGCCCGTGTCGTGAACCACTTGATCCGTATTAGGAAACATACCACAGCCCACTGCGCGCGCCCATGAACAGAATTCTCTCGAAGAACGCCGAGTGGTCATTTCCCTTGTTTTAGTGCACAACCGGTGGTGCATATAGAGAGCCCCCAGGGCTTCTTGTCCGCAAACCCGCCCCTTGCCCTATCCCACACTCGGTGGCTTTGTTCCTGTTCCACACAATGCGAGTTCCTGGGCGGTGATCATCCAACAGAGAAGTCACCCCCAAACGCAGCTCGTGAGGCAATCTCATGACCAGCGGACTTCGCACACGATCTGGTCTGGTGAGCGAAGGTACGGGTGAGGGATGTCTATATCTGCGGAGCCTATCGCGCACTGAATATGGTACATAGAGTTACAGGGCCAGTCGGTATCAACAAACAGATAATGATAGAAGTAAAACAGGCCTCGAAGCCTCGACCAGCCCGAGGAGGGGTATATCACAACATCGGTGCCTCGAGCACACACGGTGTGCCAGGCCCAACGCCCATAAGAATAAGAGGGTCAAGGACCCGGAGAACGCAATGCACCCGCTCGTCCGTCGCTCGCCCGCATACAGTTCACGCCTGGGTCTGGCCATGCGTCGTCTCAGTCTGTCCAGCTGGAACAGCCGCCGGGGCGCTCGCGCTCTCGCGAGTGGCGTTAGCCGCCGCCTTCTCCGCCGACAGGCTCTCCGACTCGGCCTCCTTGGACGTGGCGCCCAGGCGCAGGTCGCGGCAGTACTCGCGCAGGCGCCGCACGGCGTCCGCGCTCTCGCCAGAAAGCTCCTCCGCGACGCGCGACTTGGTCGATTGGACGCCGATGTCGAGCGCGTCCGCGAGGTCGTTCACGGTGCTGACCGTGATCTCGCTCAGGTGCTGGTAGAAGCCTGTCTGGCCGCGCTGCACGCGGAGGTTGAGGAAGTCCTCGAGCGCGGAGCACATGTCCACCACGTCGTCCTTGTGGCACTCGACCGAGAGACTCTCCACGGGGGAGTCCGAGAGGGTCGCGAGCGTGTCGACGACGTTCTCGACGGGGAAGAGGGGCGTGAGGTGGACCTTGCGGAGCTTCTTGAGCGGGCGCGGGGTGTCGGGCTTGGCGTGGGCGAACGTCTGCGGCGTGAGCGCGGTGTTGAGCGCGCACTCGTCCACGGTGTGGCCGATGGTGCCCATGATGCGCTCGGTGCAGATGCGGTTGTAGTCATGCGATTCGTGGTAGCAGCTCCCCAAGTCCAAGATCTCAAGCGAACACGCAACGGGTGTGGTGGCCCAGTGGGGGTCGCCGAGGTGGGTATCGCGGATACGAAGGCTCTTAAGGACGGGGAGGCGGAGGAGAGAGGGGAGGCGCAGCTCGTGTCCGAGCACGGGGTGGTCGGGGATGTCGTCGTCTCCTCTGACGACCGGAACGAAGGGGCGAGCACCGACGAGGTCGGGGGCATGGAGTGCCGAGCGGGTGACACGGTCGAGCGAGAGGTGGCGGAGGTTGGGGACGGAGGCAGCGATGGAGACAATGAGCCGCTCGCTCCTGTGCGCCGATATGCCGCTGGTCAGTGGACGCCGTCAAACAAAGAGTGACAGGGAGAACGTACAGAGGGAAGCGTGCCTCATCGCCGCAGTGATCGATGCACAACGAATCCAGCGCGGACAGCTCTTCGAAGCAGGGTATCACAGCCTTTGCCAAAGACGCGGCCAGGCTCAGCGTCAGCTGCTCCACCTGCGTGCAGTATGGCAGCACCTCGGTGAGCGCGTCCGTAACACGGATGGGCGGCGACGATGGGCTGGCTTTCTGCTGCGCCTTGGCCCGTTTGGTGCAGATGGTCAGTTGGCGGATGTGTCGGTTGTAAGATTTTGGGACAGAGATCGCATATTGGTGGAGCGCTTCAGCGCTTCTGATGTTGACGCACTGTGAGATGTGAGCTATACTGTACGCAGCGAGGAGAATACGATAGGACTTACACGGAAGAGAGCGGGCACAGAAAGCTGGTAACACTCATGACTGACTTTCGAAAACGCATGAACATCGTGAAGATCGAGTTGATCGACGATGGAGAGCTTCATCTCTGCTGGAAGGACAGTCCAGCAAGCACTGGGGATGGCGGTGGAGGACATGATGGGCTCGTGAGAGACAGAGCAAGGCTGGAGTAGAGGGCTTCAGGGCTGGAGGAGGGCTTTGGTGATGATGAGAGGAACGGATGAGGAGGCTGCAGCCTTATAGTGTTTGGAGAACTAAGCGAACCACCGAAGAGGTCGGAGTGCACGTTGTTTGCAGAAATCCGGCATCACGGACCTAAGCGCTGCTGCACGCCCCTTCCCGCGCGTCCACCCCCTCGAGCCCATCTTGACAATACTCCGCCTGCTTATTTTCTCTCCGATGTGCCCTCGCAGACGCTTCTCTGACATCTCGCCATCAAGCTCCTGCTCTGCGCCAGCGCCAGCCTCCTGCCTCCTACTCCCGTTCCTCCCCTCCTGGCCCTGCCATCATCGTCAGTGTCCCTTTGGACGCCGCATGTCCCGCCGGATATCCGACAGAAACAGATCCGCCACCGGGACGACAATCCCGCGTGCGTGCCACTATCTGGGACGGTGCGTATCGTGGCGAGCCCTGTGCGCTAATCCATATGCGGCCATGATCATCCTCAACTGTACGTCTCCTTGGTCGACGGAACAGGGCTCAGCCCAATCAAAGCCTATGCTCCGGCCATCCCATCCCCAACTCCCTGCTACGGAAGCCCATAGATCCCAAGGCGGCTGCTCGCGAGGCCTCATCGGAGTGTACTGGTTCGTCGCCAACGCCTCCTTGCCTGCGTGTTCCGATGACCGCTCGCGGGCGTCCTACGCGTTCCATCACCACGGCCTCTACACATCCTCCGGCTTGTGTATCCCATCGCGTGCAGTCCATCAAGTTTCCTGCACACATTGACAGATGCATATCGCGATGTGGGCCATCCGCGGCTGTCGGGTAGCCTATCGACCAGGGCGTCCTCCCTCAGTCACCGGAATGGTATCTTCCCGCTCCCATGTATCACGGCTGTCTCCTGGAAGACGGCTGGTAAATCCTTCCTACATTGTCAGCTTCCCGGCGTAGTAGGCTCGGTGCATGCGTTCGCCATGCCTGTGGCTCGTGGACCCGCCGGTAACGGTCTCTAGTCCGCGATGACGCATGTGGCCTTTTGACATTGGCAGGCTTCTTACGGTGTTCTCGGAGGAAATATCATAGGAGACCGAGAAGAGCACATTGCGTCGCAGCGTCCTCATGTGCGGCCATGCTACGCTGCTTCTTCCGCAGCATGACTGGTCTGATTCACTTTGAGCCCCGATGACAGGGCTTCATTATCCGGACTCGTCGCCCGTTGGTTTCATAGTGGACCGTATAGTACCACAGCCCTCCCGTACGCCCAATCCAGCTAATGGTGTCCATACGGTCGCAGACTCTCAGCTACGTTTTCCAATTTGCGAGGTGCATGGCCGACATAGGAGCCGACATTGAAACAAATTTGTGGTACACGGCTCCTGACACATCGGATGCCTTGGCTCGGTCTTTCCAGCGACAGCAAAACGGCAAGGACATGCTGACAGGCCGACGTGAATGGGACAAGCGTCGGCCGTACGGCGGAAGTTATACGGCGTTGGCACAAAACGTGCGTGCTGTCCGGTTTCGGCTCAAACGCCGCTCGTCGGGCCCTTTCGTCCACCGTTGGCCGCGCTGAATACTTCGCTGCAGCGGGGCGCCATGGCTACTCGCCGGTCTGCGTCATCGGGAGCGACTGCTGCAGGCGTACCTGTGAGGATCCGTTGGCCCTCGGGCGCAGGAGCTGCTTATGGTAATGTTTGGGTGGCGGAGTGGAGGCGCGTCAATGTCTCGACGCCAGCTCTCCGATCCTCATCGGAATTCGAGAAGGTTGGGACACATGGAGCACGCCCTGAGAGACAGGACGTGCCAATTTCGGCGATCTGGGCTCATCTCCAGAAACCCTCCCCTCCGCGCATACACTTGTCCTTACCCTTTGTACGATCAAAGTTTCGGCTGTGTCCTCACCTAGACGTTGTCCTTTACTTCATCCGTTGAATGGACAAAGCCTAGGAGCCGTACGTATCCGCTTTGCATCGGCGGTGGATGCAAGTGTCTCCATTACCGCAGGCCAAAGGCGGCAGCGCGACTCAGCCTCGCCGTCTCTGCGTGCACCCTATGTTCTACGTATGATTCTCTGTGCCCGGGGCCACTGTACTTGTAGCGCCACCACCCAAATACCCCGATATCGGATCGACAGATCCACTGGTGCGATCGCAGCCAACCTTATATGTGAGTGGCGTTCATCTGCGCAAGCGGCGTGCGCCGACGCCGACGATCAACTCTTCCAGCCCTACAGACGCGGTCCGCCCGCCCACCGGCGACGGTCGTCGTTGGATCGCTATCTGGCCACGAAACCCACGAACCACCGATCGCCCAACGGGCTGGAACCTGGGGCCCCAGGGAGCGCGTCCTGCCGCGTCTTTGCCACAGATGAAGATCCGAGTCCGGGGCTGTCGGATGTATGATATACATAGCCAGCGACGGCGCATCATCTCGCAGAGCGCTGCTCTCTCCCATCACCATGACGAGCCTCGCGAAGCAGCAGATATCACTGTCCGTCATCTGCACATCTCTCAATCTCCCTCACCGCGTTCGGAGGAGATGAACTCGGGGCGAGCTGTGCATCCCGCGTCGGGGGCTGATCCGCTTTCGGCGGCGACAATCGCCTGTCCTGGCGATCCCAGCAGACAGCGCCACTGTCCATTCGACGCCTCGGAGAGACACGTCGCGGTGTAGCAAGCGCAAGGATCCTCTGTAACGATCCACTCGGCCACAACGTGCACATCCTCCTCAGGACGCCCAGCTGCACGTTCCCCAGGGTCCGTCCCACATGCCCTCCTTGCCTTTCCGTTATACCTGGAACACGCATAGTGTCCATCGCTAGGCGTGCCACGCTCTCATCGGGATGATACGCAGCAAAATCAATATCGCGCTCTCATCAAGTCTCCGAGCCCGAGCCCGGCGGTGTTGGTACATCTATATATATGGCTGTTTGCCTGTGTCGCTCTGTACCGCCTTGCTGCGATGTCGTGTATCTGTATTTCGTCTTACGTACCACCAACGTCCACCTTCTTATGCACGTTCTCGACTCAGGCAACCCTCATATACAAACAAGTCTGGTTGTGGATTCGGATAGAACGCACTATACGAGCAGACCGCGGCATTGTTTGCGAGTGCGAGGCAATAACAACCAGGTCCACCATCTTTCCACATCTGATGGCGTTTCCTACTCACCGCGATGTAAATGAAATGCGGATGTATGTGTGGTCAAGACGACACCACGACCAATCCTGATAATACACGCCACGGTCCCAGCACTGAGATTCGGCGGTAGACGAGAGTAATACAGGGGATGTGGGTAAGCCAGAGCCTGCGCCAATAGCGCAGATGGTAGCGGTGATAGTAACGCGAACATGCACAAAAGTGTAAAGGAGAGATGTTGTGTTGACGTCAGGCAGCAGCGGAGGTGAATTGAACTCTAATGTCCTTGGTTTGTGTTCTGCGTTGAGCTATAATCGTACGTAGTACTGTAAGCCGATGGATGCGGGTGGTATGGGCAGCTTTGATACAGGGTGCTGGGCTAAACACTGGATGTGGACAGGAAGGGATGTCGCGTAGAGAGGGGAAAGCATGTAGTATCATGCTGAGCAAACTAGAACCGCATCGCAAGAGAGGACAGATATAGATAGCACGAGGGCCATGGAGCGCTGCACTATGCAGATACTGTGGCGGCAGGGTGATACTTGACCTTCTCAAAGATTCGAAAGAGCGAAATGAAGAGGTTGAAGCAATACATCAGAAGACCAACGCCCACCAAACAGATGAGGGCGACTTGGTCATCACATAATGTATCGCCGACGCCGCCTTCGAAGCCATTTACCCCATTAGGTAGGGTCGGACGCGGGAGCTGGCTGTACCAGGAGATGCTGGAGGGGGATGTGCAGGGTATCAAGGAAGTGAAGAAACCATCAAAAGAGAGTGCGAGCGCGGAGGACCACGCGCAAATGAAGACTACCTCCAGCAGAGTGTAGGCGAGTTTCCAGGACGTGTGCCAAAGACCCAGCGGGCGGCCAAAATATTCGAGCTAGCAGCTCAGGTGAGTAACTTCGACTGTAATCGCATGCGCTGGATTCAACATACGTATATGGCTATCATGACATGCACGAGCGTCAGGCTTGCGAAAATGATAACCACTGTTCTGTAGCTTGACATCAATTCACTGCCCGACTGGAAGGACTGATATAGCACTTACGGAGACGGGCCTAGGGCGCCAGTGACTCTAGCATGCTGCTCGATAATTCGGATTCGGATTGCAATTGCGAGCGCAGCCGTCGTGAGGGCGATGTTGCATATGCGGAAGAGCTGTGCCGAGTTGAGGATGAGGTAGGGAAGCAAGAGACCGAGGAATATGGAGCACACCAATGGAACATAGACGTTGTACAGCATGTATGCCCGTAGCCGTTTCCGCCGTCTTTGCCACGACGTGAGCTTCTCGTCGTCGTGGCCCGAGCCTCCCTCGTGGTGCATCTGTCCGTCCATCGAGCTAGCATTGTTTGGGTGCGCTGACGTCCATGGTGTCTCCCAGCCCGGCGTGCGGTTCTGCGCGAGCGTGAACGTGAACGGCGCGTTGTTTGGGGGCATGTCAATCCGCAACCGGCTCCGGTTGCTCAGCCGGGGGGTTGCACCGGAATTGGACGACGCGTCCTGCTCGGGCTCACCGCGCAGCGTTGACGGGCTCCCTCCCTCTTCCTGGTCCTCCTGGGAACGCCGCAATACGGATGCGGTGAGCCATGGAATTGACATGGAGCGGGAACCGTCGCGCGGGCGCCTTGCGCGCTGAAGACTCGGCGACAGTGGAATGGAACCGGAGTCGGTGGGCCGATGCCGCGTGAATGCCCACCATCGCGAAGGGCCGGGGTCTTCGGGCGCCGCGGCAGACGAGGACTGGAAGGACGAAGCATCGGACGGACGGGTTGCGTTGAGGTGTGCAAACCTAGAGCCAGCGGAGGGTTCGTTTTCGTTCGGCGAGGGTGGCTCGTCTCTTGCCCAGGCTGCACGGATAAAGATGGGGTCAGCCGATAGGCATACATTCGGTATGGACGCAAAATGAAGACGCGATGGGCGGATAAGGGGCGCGAGGAAGAGGAATGTACGCACGGGGTGCTGTGTTGATAAACTTCTTTCCGGACGAAGGCGCTGCCTTGGAGCTGTGGACAGAGAGATGCTTGGAGAAGGTGGAGGCTGACGAGGCGGAGGGCGGAGGAGGCTGCTGCTGGTGCTGGGAGGGGTCTGGGTTCATCGGGGTCGTAGGGGCATACGGCAAAGGAGAGCAAAGGTCGACAGCAGGCTTTGGGGGCGGAGAGATGGGGCACCGCGCAGTGCAGCGCCGCTGTCGCTTTCGAACTGGCGGGAGAGAGACAGAACCATATGCCTCGGTCACGGGGCTCCTTTCCTCTCTTGGCACTCCGCCGCCAATCGCTCACCCTCGGCACATCGCACGCGCCCGGCGTCCGGTTTGCCTCTGGCCATATTCATCCGTGACTTGCAACTCGGACTGGCCTGCTGCACTCGGTACTAGCACACACTCCGCTGCCACCCAAGCATGGAAGATGCAATCCCATCCATACAGACAGGAGGCGTGGGCTCCAGGTTCGTCACCCAGGACGAACTAGAGGCTGCCAAGGCGCGGCGCGACGAACAGTGGAAGGCAGCATACGCTAGGTACCTATACCGGCCTATCTCTGTGTCTACTCGAGTCTTACGAGCTATTCCATGCAACATCGCCTAGGCTCGGTCAGGAACCGCCTCCGCAGCCCGCAGAGGATGTGTTTGACGGACGGAGTCTTGCGGAGGTGCGTCTCTGCTCCTGCATCCAACCTCCGGAACGGAACATGACACCCCATTCCCTACGCGCCCCGCTTCGCAGAAACTGGCTGCGAACAAAGTAAGCAGCAGCGCGTGCTGCGCGCGACACAGGACTTACGCACTCTAGGCAGCCAAACAAGAGGAATGGGAGGAGCGCAACAAGCTAGGTGGGTAAGGCGGTGTCTCCTAGTACTTCGCAGGCCGTGCTTCGCCGTCACCCACCACCTAATACAACTGCGCGTGGACAGGAAACCAATTCCGTGCGCTCGAGGAGGATGAGGTGCTTTTCCTGGACTCCGTGCTGGAGAAACAGCGCGAGGAGGAACGTCTCCGGAAGGAAATGGAGGGCGAGGAGCTCAAACACTTCCGGGAGTAAGTACTTTCGCGTTCCTGGCTGCGGCGCTCCGCGCAGGCGGTCCGAGACTTACAATCACTGTATCCGTCTCACATATAGGGCGGTCGCCGCGCGAGAAACTGCGGTGAACAAGCCACCACCGATTGGTGCCACGAGCGTGGCGGGCAACAGCGCTCCGCCAAAGGCGAAACCAATTCCTGCCCCATTAAAAAAGGAGACCAAGAAGTCGCTCAAGGGCGTTCTCGTGAAGAAAAAGTCGTCGAAACCAGCCGCTGCGAGCCCGCCCAATGCACAGGTACTAGCGGTATCGTCCAAAGGAGACGGGAAGAACAAACCGGAGGCGGACGACCGGGAGACAAAACGACGGAAACTGTCAGCAAGCTGATGTACTGACACACTACTCCTGGATTTCGTCCCCGTGCTTACGCCCATGTTCACACCCATGTATCATTATTTGCTCACTTCCCAGATACCATTGTGCAACGATATCGAGTGGGACCATGTTACACGTAGATGCCTGAGGTAACAAGGCACAACACTTCAACCCCTCCTCGTCACTGGGCTGGGCGTTGGCGTCCACCGGACCTTCTGTAGATCTCTTTCCTTCCTGTCACCTTCCCAGCCAGCTAATCGTCCCATCGCATCCGCACGTCTCGACGCTGCCGTTCCCATGGTTGTCCTGTCCAGCAGCCGCTTCGCCGCTGGTGTCAGCGACCCGGGAGCGTCTGCTCTCCGTGGTGTGAACGAAGGTGGTGGCATTGATGTGCGGCGGCTGCCACCGGTGCCACCCGAGGATCGCGATAGCAAGGGAACACCGCCGAGTAACGTCGCCTTCGCCCGCAGGCTCTTCGCGGCGTCGCTCGAGAGTTTGTGCGATAATCGCTCCCGAGAACTGGGTGCCGCGATGCGGAACGGAGTCGAGGGGGTGGGAATGTCCACTGGGTCGTCCGACTGAGAGAGCACCCGAGGAGTCGCGTTCAGCGTGCCCCATGTCATGAGCTGCTTGACGGCGGCTGGGCCCAACTCCGACGGCGTAGGCGATGGCACTGAAGGTATGAGCGAATGCAGGTCGTTTGTCGGCGACCTCGGTCGATCTATGACGGCAACTGTCAGCACGCAGCACAACATACCAAGACAACAAGCGGGTGCATACATGGAGTACCAGCAATGGCAGCATCAACCCTACTACGTGTTGGACTGGGCGGTGCAGATAACGAATGGTCCAGCTTATCGTCCTGCTCTGGAAGCCGTGTGTTCCCATGTTTGATCGTTTTCGGGGGGCCCTTCGCTTCTTCCGCAGATTGAACGCTGGATGTGTTGTATGGCGCGACATCTGCGTCTGGAGGGAACATCAACGCGTTCCGTGCCTGTTTCCAAACGCAACATTGAATATACTTCCATGCAAGTGTTCCCATTGTACGAGACTTAAAACATACCCTGAACTTCCATCCATCTACGCCTGCTGGCCGCGTGTCTTTCTTCGGTGCCATAACGTCCACAACCTCCCGCTCCGCGTCATCCCGCTTCTCGACTCTAACAAGCGCACCAGACTTGTCCTTGTTCTGCTTCGGCGCCGGCGGTGAGGCGTGCGTCCCATCGATCAGGTCCTCCACCTCTTCCTCGTCATCCTCATACACCGCAAGGGCCTCCGCGGGCGCAGCTTCGATGAGCCCCGCAGGCTTCGGTGCCTCTATCCGGAACTTCTCCTTCACACCCGCCCCCGACGGCGCCTCGATAAGCAGCCTCTCCCGCCCCTCCAGCATGCGCTCCCTCTGCGCCTCCACCCGACGCTGTGCGTCCCACGCCCAGCTGTACTTCTCCTTCCGCCGCCTGTTCTCGTCCTCGAGGATCTGCGTGAAGCTCGAGTTGTCCTCCGATGTGTAGCGCGCCTGGAAGGCGTCCAAGCTCATATCAGTTTCGTAGCGTGGCCTCTTCATGGGAGCCTCGCCCCTCTCTGTGCGCGGGGTACGCATGGGGGTGTCCATCGGACCGACAGCATATGGGGTTTGTGAGGGAGTCTGCCATGGTCGGGTACGTGCGACGGGGGTCTGGAGGTCTTCGAGGCGACGCACGGATGCCTGAATGAGCCCCGGGTCTTGTGTTTGCAGCGCATCTAAGTAGCTGTTTGTAGCGTCGAGGTGGACGAGTGAAGGGAAGAAGTCCCGAGCGATGATGTGGGAGAGTGCCTCGGTGTACTCGTCTTCATCGAGCACGACTTGGCGGTCGAGAGACCGTGCGGGTGGTTGGGAGCTTTTGGATGGACCCGGAGTAGATGACATGATGCAATCGCGTTGAAGTCTGAGGAAGTAGAAGGATATGGACAATAAGCGATGAATCAAGTCGCAAGAGACTAGTGCTCCGGATGATGAGCGTGTGGAGGGGGGTGGCGGTAAGGGTGGTAGATGATGGAGCGCCCGTTTTGGGATTTCAGTGCGTCTCGCTAGCGCCCAAGAAGCAAAACTCGATGGATACTCCTTAACCACCTACCCGGGTGCGTCATCTTCTAGCAGCCATAGCTACACTCATATAGTTGTAGCTGAGCTCATTCCACCTGATACGCCTCATACAGATATTCGGAGGCGTACGAACGCGCTCGGCACATCCACATATGCCATCGAAGTAAGTTATAGCATATTCTGACCACCACACTGGCAAAGAGTACGACTGGGCACTACTCCAGGGCTGTATAGCCACGGATGAACGCAGCTACGATTTTGCAGGTAAAACACAAACATGCCGTCATCTCATCGCAGAGTCGGGTAAGCAACGTTCAGTATTCTTGTCTTGGTTCTCCGTGTCAGTGGCCCTACGGCAAAGTGCTTTCCTTGTGCAATATGGATGGATCGTGAATCAAACCTCCTCTCATATGAGTCAGCCATCTCTCTACGCACACAAAATGTGTCTACTTAAGGGCTCTGTAGGGTGCATCAACTCGAGCCTTGCCCTCCGCTGACTGCTGCCGGAGGCCTTCATTCACGACTCACAGTCGTCGCGCAGTTACACGTCTACGTAGCTGCCTACGCGCGGAGTCGGCAAGCTTCACTATCGATCGACTACGTAAATACGCGGCTACGTAGCCTGTTGCGCTCAGTTGTAAACGTTCTTGACCACCAGGACTCTATGTCACAAGTGTACACCAATCAAAAGGTGCGGCCGCTCTAGTAGAAATAAGTGATATACTTCATGAATGTCATGGACTGTGGGGGGATATAAGCGTACAGACGTAAGAGACCCGGGCCAACCAGAGCCAGGCCTGCAAGACAGTGAATCGTCAGTTCGTGAAGTCTGGGGGAATCGGTGGGGGTGAAAGGAATGTTACTAATATGTATACGTGGGGATATATGTCAATGGTACGCACGCGCATGGTGAAGATAATCTACCAAGAAACAGTGCGAATAGGGAAGCAGCGATGTGATGTAACATATGAAATGCGAGGAGGACAATATTAGACATTGGTACAAGGGCGGGAAAGCAATGGCACAAATGCGATCCCAAAACGGTAGCAGATATAGAGGAGACATCGAAACGCCAGCCAAAATATAACCAAGCTCTATTCAGCTCCCGTTCCTGCCGTACAGCACATTCGTGCTACCCGACCGGGCCCGTCGCTGCGTTACACCAGAATCTGAGAAGGGTTCGGGGTCGCTCCCACCGCCACTCCGCCGCCCGCTCGGCTTCCCAATCCGGCTCTGTCCCAGGTTCGGCGCGGGAATCACTGCGGCTTTCGGTTGACGGAGCGTGACGTTAGAAAGACCAGTGGTGCAAGTGGGCGACTCCAGTGTCGGAGACCTAGCGGTACTCGCGCCGAGCGACGACCGTTTGGTGCCGCTTCCTGACTGGCTATATGCGCCAGAGCCAGGTCCGGTCGACCGCTTGAACCCTGCGTTCCCGCCATATAGGCCAGCGGTCGGTACGGGGAGGAACGTCGGAGTGGATGGCCGCGAGGACGGTGTTGGAATGGAACTCGTGGTGCTCGTGGTCGCGTTCGTACTGACGCTGCTCCGCCCCTCTGTCGACACCGAGAGTCGTGACTGCGGCCGGCGAAGGCCAGTCGGCATGACACTTTGTGATAAAGCGCTCGGCGCTCGGCTACCATCATGAGACGGAGGCGAGCCAGCAGAAACAGACGACGCAGGGCGGAACGCGGTCGGAGCAGATGGAGGACTTGTGGTACGCCGTCGTTCCTTGTCCTTATCCTTGATAGGGGACGGGGAGTCCTCCATAATGAGTACCCATCCCGACGTATCGCCTCCAGGTGTCCGGCGCGCATCAGCTTCGAAGTCTACGCTCTGTCTCCGCGGCTTCGGCCTCGTCGCCGCACGATCGTCATACGACGTAGAAACACCCGAGCGTGACGAAGACGCTGTAGAGGGGGCTGGTGAAGGTGATGCTTTCGCGGGAACGGGAGGCGGTGGCATGGCATTAGCTGCGGAGCGGCTGGTAACGGAACCCATGCGTAGTCTAGGAACGCGAGTGTGTATCTTCTGCTCAAGGATCCTGACACGAGCCCGCATTTCTGACACCATCTGTACACCCTTGCTCTTCGGCGCGGTCGAGGGGATACCGCCCGCAGCGCTTGCAGTGCTTGCGGCGAGGGAAGGAAGACGGTTGCCAATGGGTCGAGGCACTGGGGTGCGTAAACGGGTGGAGGGGCTGGCCGTGAGACCTGGATGTGTAGCGGATCGTATAAGAGAAGAGCTGCTGCTCGAAGGTGTGGAAACGCCGTTCCGAGGTGGGGGGAAGCCGCTACGCTGCAGCATAGAGGGAGTGATCGGGTTGGCATCTCTTGTAGGTCTGGGCGAAGCAATGGGAGCAGAGGTTGGAGGGTATTCCTTCGCGGAATTCTCAGGGGGTGGAGTGAGGTCTGCCAGAGATAGCTCTGAAGGCGTAGGCACAGAGAGGAGATCCTCGTCCGATAGCGACAGTGTGGCGTAGTGAGTAGACGAGGTAGGTGCAGGGAGTTCCACAGCTGGAGGGGATGGCTTGTTAGTTCGCTCCAGAGCAGCGGACAGCTGGTCCTTCAGGATAGTGATTTCCTCGTTCGCGTCTAAACGAATCCAGGCGATGAGACCACGGAGGTGTTAGGAATGATCTGAATGCATTAGCCACGCACCTCTCAATTCGTCCTTCATCCGTTGGCATTCCTCTTCCACATTCGCCTTGTCAAGAAGCTCATGCTCCAGTAGAATCTTCTCCTCCAATGCCCGCGCGTACTTCTGCTCTACATCCGCCAAGCTCGACGATATTGCGCGCTCGTTCCGCTCTAAATCGTCATTACCCATCTCCAATTCACGTAATTGAATCTTGATCCTTTGATGTTCCTGCCTCAGAGTATCCAGCTCGCGTTGAAGTGAGGTCGTTGTCGTGTTGTGTGTGGTTTGAAGAGACATAAACTTGGCCTGCAAACGCGGTCAAGGCGGATTGACCATTGAGAAATGGGGGGATACACACCTTCCAGTCATCCCTCTCCGTTTCCGCTCTGGCCACCTTGACCTTCAGATCCTGCTGTGCCCTCTCCGTCCGTTCGAGCTCTCGTTCGAGTTCCTCCTCTAGTTCCTTGCTGGAATGGTGGAAGTCATCGAGTTCGGCGCGAGTTTCTGCTAGCATATCGGCGACCTCTAAGTACTTCGCTTTCCAGTCCGTGCCCGAGGAGAAGCCGCTGGAAGAGAGTGGTTAGCAGGGAAAGTACCTCGCGGGGGGAGGTGGAGTGGGTACTTGATAGCATTGTCGTCCATAGAAGCCATCCCTCTGTCCTTTCGGAGGATGTCTGTCGCCTGGAGAACAGCAGTCATAACGTAGGCAGACTATGTACAGACCAGAGAACCAAGAACGAGAGCCCCAGCGCAGAGTTGGAGGGGGAGCCAGGAGACCAGAGCAGTTGCGACTGGACAAGCCCCGTCAGCCCCGAATAGTGAACTTGTCGCTGCCCAGCCACGCTACCTGCCGTTTTAGGACATACACGTGTTCCGCCCGCCACCCACGTGTTACCAAACGCGTCTCAATCAACGCGACCCTGCGAAGCTCTATTGTCGACAGCGAAGTTGCGAAGGTAAGAGAAGTAGCAGGAGTGGTGGCGACGTCTGCAGGATAATAATGCCTATGAATCACGTCGAGTAATCGTGACGGGGCACGTCACCGCTTGTGGCAGTGGTTACTACCATGCATGGTCAGCCACTACCCAGCCGCCAAGACCACACCGAATTGTTACGTAGCGTGCTGCGGCACGCGACGAGAGCTAGCGGAAGGTGGTATGGATATTGGACTGAATGATACGACTACGTTACAAGAAGTCGAAAACATGAATACTGTACAGCAGGGTGTCCCTGAATCTACATGCCCTCCGGCTTCGCGCATTTGCGTTTCTCGATCTTCCCTGTCTTCGGACAGCGCATCTCTTGCCACGATACTGGTTCCATAGTCGCACCTGCAAGATTTCACATTGAACGGTGGGCAACAACAAACGGACATCGGCCCACTCACCAGCCTCACTAGTCGCGAATATGACTCCCAAGTCATTTCGAGCAGTAGTTACATAATAGCTTCTTGCATCACCCAAAGAGAGCTAACAATAAGACTCGCGTCAAAATCCCCACCACAACTCAACCGCGAGGGCTTACCACTAGACCTCGGACAACGTCCCCTCCTCGGAAGCAATCCGCTATTTTCACCTTGTCTTTCTCAGTAGCGCGCACATCTTGTACGCGCACCACCCCAGTGAACTCTTCGCCAGCGGGGAGTGGTACGCCGTCCACCACGGTGATCGAAAGAACCGCTTGTAGAGGAGACATACGGGTCACGGTCCCCAGAACGACCGAATTCGGGGCAGGAGGTCGTGGGCGGGTTCGCTTGATTTCTAACGTCTAGACATTCCAGGTTTGCAAGAGCCGTCCGCAAGTAAAGTTTCAAGACAGATTCAGAGGCGTCAAGGATGGAAGTGAGCAAAAGACCAACAGATCCGGAATACGAGGGGACACCAATCAAGCTGGCCCTCACGATGCCATCCCGCGAGTAAATGCCGCTGCCAATCTGTGGCATGGGCCCACGCGGTAGGGGGACAGGCTGGCCGGGTAGCACGACGTCGGACGACATGCTCGAACGACGACAAAAACGATAGAATGGGGAGGAACGAAGCGCGTGGGCCCGGATAGACGAATGGTATGGTGTCGAACCCGAGGTCGCCCGAGCACGGTGACGCGCCGAGATTTGTGCCTGTTTACGCGCCCCAACGGGACTCTCGCGTACCACTTTTCTGCCAGCTGAGCCCAGCACTCGCTGTCGACGACTTCCTCTACCCATGGCCTCCACCCTCGCCCGCAGTGTCTTTGCCAGGCGTACGTGTAAACAGGCTCGAGACTGGTGCGCAGCGTGCTAATTCGTCTGCGCGCGCGACAGGCTTCCACGTCTCGGCCTCCCGTCATGCTCTCTCCAAGTTCGCCATGCCGGCGATGTCTCCCACCATGACGGAGGGTGGTATCGCATCGTGGAAGAAGAAGGAGGGTGAGACCTTTGCGGCCGGCGATGTCCTGCTTGAGATTGTACGTTACACGCAAGGCTTTCCTCCGTATGTGTAGTAAGACATCATGCGCCGCAGGAAACAGACAAGGCTACCATCGACGTGGAGGCCCAGGATGACGGCATCCTCGCAAAAATCATCGTACGTCTCACTTCCATTCACTTCTAGGTCACGTCTTCACGCATGCACGCAACCAGGCCAACGACGGCGAGAAGAACATCGCCGTGGGCTCTACCATCGCCATCCTTGGCGAGGAGGGCGATGATATCTCGGGTGCAGAGCAACTCGCGTCGGAGGCTGCGTCTGAGAAGTCCAAGCCTGCGAAAGAGGAGAAGGCTCCCGAGGCTCCCAAGTCCGAGCCCGCCCCCGAGCCCAAGAAGTCCTCCGAGCCGCCCAAGTCGGAGAGCAAGCCTGAGATCCCTAAGGGCGACCGCATCTTCGCTACCCCTCTTGCGAAGAAGATTGCGCTCGAGCGTGGCATTCCTCTCGCGAAGGTGAAGGGTTCCGGTCCCGAGGGCAGGATCCTCAGGGAAGACGTCGAGAAGTACCAGGCTCCCGCCGCCTCCGCGTCTAGCACGCCCTCCACTGCTATTCCCCAACCCTCCGCCTCACTCCCTGAGTACACGGACATTCCTGTCTCCAACATGCGCAAGACCATTGGCACGCGACTCACGCAGTCCAAGCAAGAGCTGCCCCACTACTACCTCACCGTCGATATCAACATGGACAAGGTACTGAAGCTCCGGGAGGTATTCAACAAGTCGCTGGGAGAGAAGGACAAGTCCGCGAAGCTCTCTGTCAATGACTTCGTGTTGAAGGCCGTTGCGCTCGCGCTTGCTGATGTTCCTGAGGCGAACTCGGCGTGGCTGGGCGACGTCATTAGGCAGTACGTCCTCATCTCGGGCACCTCTGCTGAGTAGTGAACTGACTTGCGGACAGATACAAGAAGGCGGACATCTCTGTAGCCGTCGCGACACCAACTGGTCTCATTACTCCCATTATCAAGGATGTTGGCTCCAAGGGCCTGGCTTCTATCTCTGCGGAGGGTAAGGCGCTCGCGAAGAAGGCCCGCGACGGCAAGCTCCAGCCTCAGGAGTACCAGGTGAGTATTGCTGTCTGGCCTCGACATCGCGCAGTGATTAATGTGAGTGATTTCAGGGCGGCACCTTCACTGTTTCCAACCTTGGCATGTTCGGCATCTCGCACTTTACCGCAATCATCAACCCTCCGCAATCATGTATCCTTGCCGTTGGGGGGACGCAACCCACGCTCGTCCCCGCACCAGAGGAGGAGCGCGGCTTCAAGGTCGTGCAGAACATGAAAGTCACGCTCAGCGCGGACCACCGAACGGTCGACGGCGCCGTCGGCGCGCGGTGGTTGGCGGCTTTCAAGGGTTACCTTGAGAACCCGCTGACGTTCTTGCTTTGATTGCCTACACCGCTCACCACTCTTCGGGGAGTGGTCGTCGAGGGCAGGGTGTTCGGTGATGCTGGGCTGGGGTCTCAAAATCTTGTGTTTGTCGTCGACGTCCATAGACTTACTTCGTACGCTTTCGCATATAGTTACTCACTGGATGCTGGAATGACTAGCAACTTGTAATCTCCACATTAGTCCGCCGCGTGTCGGGAAAGTGCATGAATGCCAGGTTAGTGCTGTGCATGTCCGCGGGTGCAACGGTCAGGTGGTGATTGCACTAATTGGGCGCTCGCAGACGACGCGACCCGACGCGTCCGATAAGTACGCGTTCTGCCCTTTTCAGTGGAGTCGTTTACATACCGGCTGCGCGCCCCGTCATTGACCCTGTGTCGGCTGCTGTTCTTCCTTCTCCCACTACGACGCGTCCTCCCCTCGCTGGACGCAGTCTTCTCGACCGCGATATTCGCGACATTATCTCAACGTTGTCCGCGACACCGTCAAAATGGAGTCCGAGTTCATCTTGAGCCAGGTCAAGTCCTTGAAGAGCGTTGTCGCCACCAATTTGAAGCAAGTACACAACAAGCGTGTCACCATGGAGGTTCGTACCAGGACGCGTCAGGCTGTGTATGTACGCGTCGTATTGACCACGTCCATGCTGTAGAATGTGTGTCTCCACCCAGAGCTTGTCATGCACCAGGTGGATGCTCTTGAGGAGGTCATGCGGGACAGCATCCTGCTTTATGAGAGCGGCGGCAACAGGGACAAGGCGAGCATATATAGCTGACTATCCACGAACAGCCTGCTCAAGCGTGACTTGCCATTACAGTTTCTCATAACCAATACAGAGTTTTCCTTGGACCAGCTCGCAAAAGTTAGAACGGCTCTGGAGGATTCTGCCAAGCTTCAGAACGCCCCTCATGACTCAAATATAAAGGTTGGTGCAACAACTCACTGTTTGCGAAACATAAGTTCAACCAAGCTTTGCAGTTGACGACTATGGGCCCCAGCTTCGTGCTAGGAGTCGTCAAAACTCTTGAAGAAGTCATCCGGAACAACTCGGCCGAAATGCAGGCCAACACTGACCTCAGGAAGGTATTTTGATACTCCGCGTGTTGTCGTATGCCTACACAAAGTCAAATGCCTTTTCTGCCAGTTGTGTATGTCTCAACCCGTGTTTGTGACGAAGATGGTCGGGTGGTTTCACCGCCTGATGTATGCCCACGTCTCCCTTCTGGCCCAGTTTGCAACGCTTCACGACACGGTACCGCGCTGTAGTGAGCTGTCACTAACACCATCTGACTTCATGTCACAGCATGCTCTTGGTAATGACGCGCTGGTCGAGTCCAAGCAAGAGGTCGAACGCCTTGCCAGCATCGAGAAGACCGCGGCTGCACGTATTGCCGAGTTGGAAGCGTCCCTCGAGAAGTTCCACGAGGACAACGTGCTGGCGAAGGAAGCGGAGGGCACTGCGAAGGTCCGTATGAACAAAGTCGCAAGCCAGCTTGAGTCCCTTCAATCCGTCCATTTTGGATGTGAGCGCAATGTCCGTGGTTGAGATGGCTTTGACACTCCAGGTTGACGAACTTCCTATATTGTGTAGCTGGAAGAGCGGGACGGAGAGATCCTTCAGTTGAAGGAGGAGTGCAAGAAGCTCATCCAGATGCATCGTGAGGCCGCTGATGTTGCCCTGAGCGCCGCTCAGAAAGCTGTTGTGCGAAACGACGAGCTCAAGCCACTCCAGTCTGAGCGTGACCAGTTGTTCGCAGAGCTCACTCAGTTGAAGGCGTCCTTCGAAACATTCCAACATTCGCACGCGCAAGAACATGATCACATCATGGCCGAGGTCAGTGATTACATGCCTCATGGTTGCGTATCTTGAGGTCTACGCCCCAGAACACACAGCTACAAGATAGTCTCCGAGAGCGTGTTAGTTTGATAGAGGAACTCGAGGTCAAGAATGCTGTGTTGAATCAGCTTGTGGAGAAGTTGCGAGAGGAGCTGCGTACGGTTCAAACGCAGGTATGATGTCTTCTCGCATCCGATTCATTGCATTGCTTGCAACAGGTGCTGACATAGCTCATGGCAAGCTGAACACAAGCGAGATTCATTGCGACACGTTTAGAGCGGCATTAGACGATGTGCTATCTCGTCAGACGGCAGAGTTCGACGACATCAGGCGAGCGACTACGGCGGAGAGAGAAGAGAATGAGCTACTACGAATGAGTTAGTGAGTATTTGCACAAGTTCACTCTCTCAATAGGAATTTTGCCTGATATCCTTTGTCATCAGCTGCAAAATGCTTCACGCAAAATTGAGGACCTCGAGAATAAGCTGCATTCAAAGGATGAGGAGGTACGGAGTCCTCGCAAGATTACATCCTCGGCTAATGCTTCCTGTCAGTTAACTCGACTTCGTGAAGCCGTAGCGCGTAACGAGAAGGAGAACAAAATACGTTCACCTATATCACCACCTCCTTCGGCGTACGTGCATATTTGTATCGTTTGCGCGATTGTTGACATAGGAGAACGTATTGTTCAGCCACAGCTCCGTGCCTCCTGTCGGGAAGCGTAAGGCTGCGGGAAGGGACACCAATGTATCCTGGTTCCAGGACGATACTAAGTTTGCTGTCAATCTCGCAGCGCACGGCTCCCCTATGCCGCTTACACGCTTGCAGGAGCTGGCGAGATTGCCTGAAGTAGCCGCCGACCTGGAATCCCCAGACGCTGTCCCCGCTATCTTCACTCGCCAGTCGCTCAGCAACATTCTAGGAGGCTCTATACAAGGGCTTGTCGTCCGGTAAGCTGCTCTCCTACCCCCTTCTCTACTATTGCTCTAATCACTAGTCATTGGGCAGGTGCACGGAGAGCGCAACCGATCTCGCACGGAGACACAACATGCAGGACTACCTGTGCCCAAACATGGATCACAACGCGTGGTCGCCGGCTGGACCAGGCAAGCACGGCTATATGCAGGTCGGACTCGGCCGGGACCGCAAGTTGTTCAACGATCAAGGCGAATACCGTCACGTCTTCGTAGGCGCGGGCAAGCTCTTCCTCTACTGCGGGTGGTACCACGTCTTGCGCGTCGACGCACTCACTAAGGACGAGTGGGGGACGCTCCCAGCTAAAGTATGTGAGAATCCGCTACTAGACTCCCGTCCCAACTTACTAATATATATGTGGGCGATAGGTGAAGTCGACGTACTCCGAAACTACTGTCAACAAGGAAAAATCCGATAGGCTTAAGTCCGCAGGACAGGTCCTAGCTATGTACAACAGCGGCGAACTCCGCGCGCCATGCGTTCGCCTGCAGTGTGTGGGCTTCGACACCGCACTTTACCAGGAGCTCGTCCGGGCGAACGACCGATTCTACAGCAACAAACCTCGGCCGGGTCTTCCCGGAAATAGTGCCAAGCGACGCAAGATCGGCGGAGACCAGCCAAAGGACGAGGACGAAGACAAGACCAAGCAAATCGCCGCCCCTGGGTCCTCTGATGCTGGCCCTTCACGATGGCTATCTGAATCCCCATTGACAACTATCGGCGAGACGCCAAGTCGGAGCGTGTCTATAGCGGTCCCGCAGACCGACATAATGTTGCCAGCGAGAAACACGAGAGCTATTTCACAGCAACAGGAGTAGCAAGTCAGGACGTCTCACTCTCCGTATTCCCAGTCGTCGAGCGACACAGTCGCCTGCCAAGTCGCTAGATGCACAAGTCGAAGAGGCGGAAGTAGAGATGGAATTGTCGGAGTCGGAGTCCGATGACGATGACTTGTATCTGGATGAGTAAGTGTGGGTTTGCTGTAATCTGGTTCCATATAGTTTTGCTATCTTGCTATGCTGCCCGCGCTCGTCACCCGCTTTGCCCTTGCTATCTTGCATTCCGTGTCGCTGTTACAGTACAGAGCTACTATTATACATCTCCTCGTGATTTGCTATTGTACACAATCCCCAGGCATGTACTGCGACAATCCATATCATACCGATCTCACTTGGACGGGAATGTAGCCTGCTCAACCTGCTCGCGCTTGCCTTTCTCCCACTTCTCGAAAACACCAACGGAGAAGCCCGCCGTAACGTCTGGGTCGCCACGGATGAGGCCTTCCAACGTGTGCTTGGTGTACTCGTCGAGGGGCATCCAGTGCTTTGACAGGGCCGGTGTCGTGCCTTGGTCTATGAAAGCTAGGTCAGATCTTCAGCAGCAACCAGTCAACCAGTGTTATACGCACGATCATGCAGCTCGGATTCGACCAGCCTAGAATTGACCGAGTGAATCACAGATAACGTCAATCAAAGACAGCGGACGTACGGTGGAAAGATTTCCAGCACATGGACGTTAGTTCCCTTCAGCTGGGCACGCAGCGAGATGTCAAAACTGTGCAGCGCAGCCTTCGTCGCACAGTAGTTAGGTACGTCGGGCTTCGGAGCCGAAGCAAGTGCAGAAGTGATAGGGATTATGAAAGACGGCTTGCCCTCGGACTGTCATGAGGTCAGAGATGGTTGCATGAGACGACTTAGAGGCAGACGCACGCTGCGCTTAAGGAAGTGGGGCAGGAAAAGGATAATCGTCTTGATAATCGAGAGGTAGTTCGTGTTCAACTCAGCCTCGAGGACTGGGTCAATGTAAAGGATACCGTTAGAACAAAATGCAATGTTCAAACAAGACTAGCTCAACTGACCCTTGAAGTCTATCGTTTCGGGCTTGTTGAAATCGAAGATATGCTGGATGCCCGACGACAGCAGGATTGTGTCTAGCTGTCATGTGGTCAAAGAGTGAGCATGGACCCAAGTTCGAGGGAATTAGGAAGGCCTTACATCAGGATAGTTGGACAGGATGTCCTCGACAAACGCCTTTAGGTTATCATGGTGCGTGTTGAGGTCAACGCGAGCGGTCCGTATCCTTTCACCCTGCGTGGCAATCTCATCAAGGCGCTCCTGGCGACGACCGGAGACGATGACGGTAGGCTTGGTCTCGAGGTTATGAATGGCAAGAGCAAGAGCACGACCGATGCCGGCGGTGGCACCGATGACGAGGACACTTTTCGCGTCTTTGACACCTGGCATGGCAATAAGGGTCGAAGTGAGAACACGAGGGAATATCGTTGAGAGTTGTGCAAGGGACTGGATGCGTACCGACTTGTATATGTATGCACAATGAAGAAGTCGCGTATGATGACGTCAAGCGCCAGCAGTTCCATATGCGCGCGCGCGTTTTGCCTTCAGTTCTCATCCGGAGGCCGCTTCAGTCAGCTCATCCACTCTTTACTCCGTCGAGTTGCTCTACAATTAATGGCAGCCACGTCAGAAACACAAACATCCGACGACGCGTGGCCAGAACATATGCACACCAGGGGATATCAGCCCGATGTCCTCGACGAACATGACCCACGCGATCTCCGCGTGAGTAAGCAGTCTCTCACCTGGACCTCAACGTGGAGGCTTAGAACCACTGTGTAGAAAGCGTTGATGTCTGCGGAAGGGCTTAAGCAAGAAGGCAACGATCACTTTCGTGCCAAGCGTTGGGATGAAGCCCTCGCAGCTTACCGCTCTGCACTGGGTCACCTTCCTAGGCGACCTCAACCGCAGAGGACAGCGACAACAGAGGATGACCTGGAAGATGCTGATGCCGAGACGCTACGTCCACAAAGCGATACCGACGATAAAGTGACACAAGAGGCAGAGCTCGAGGCCCAGCAGCAGCAACCTCCATCCGAGCTCGATGGTGAATGTGCGAAGGCCCGAGCAGTCCTGAATGCTAACATTGGCGCATGCTATACCAAGCTCGTAAGATGATCACGTAGTCCTAAGTTCTGTGTCATCTCAACTTTATGCGACGGTGCAGGGCGAACCTAAAGAAGTCGTGAATGCGTGCACAGAAGGTGAGCAGGTTATCATACTCCTATACGTAGTCGCCTGCTTATCGTGGACATCGGTGCAGCTCTGCAAGATGATCCGAAATACATCAAAGCACTACAGAGGCGAGCCGCAGCGAACGAGCAGATTAACTCCTGGTCTTCCCTCGCAAGTGCGCAGGAAGGTCCGTGTGTCGTCTAGTATCTCGCGATTTGCTTTAGAATGAGGGAAATTGCAACCCCAGATTACAAGACCCTCCTTGATTTACTTCCCCGCACATCTCCCGAAGTCGCAGGCATCCGCCGAACATTGGCAGCCCTGGCACCGCGGGTGGAGGCTGCTCAGAAACGCGAGACCGCTGAGATGCTCGACAAGTTGAAAGGTCTTGGCAACAGCCTCTTAGGTGGGAGATCTCAATGATTTCCGTTGGTTGTTGTTCTCATCAAGCGGCACGTAGGGAACTTCGGTCTATCGACTGACAACTTCCAGTTTGTTCCCAATGGTCAAGGGGGATACTCGATGAATTTTGTGCAGGATCCTAGATGACGAGACGAAGCAGCAGGTCACATCCAACTTGTCTTACTACGCATATTCCACATATCCTATATTCTCAGAGTTACTCATGCAACTTAGAGTGCACACAGTACATATGTAGGAGGCTGTCAGACTTCAGTGCTTCTCGATCGGCGCCTAATGCGCCTAACCGCGTGTCGGGCGCGTATTTTCCGCCACGATGGCCGTGAAGTTCAGCACTTTGCTTTATGAAAACAACGACCTCTCGCCTTGCACGAAATGACAACATATCTAACTACTGCCCCACGCCAACAGAGCCTGAAAGCGGCAACGTATTTCTCGGTACCATCTACATCTATATCAATCCACTATACTTGGCTACGGCTTGTTGGTGCTATTACGACTGCCATCTCAGTAAGTGCAGGCCATGGTGTCGTGGAGTCTCAAAGTTTTTCACCTTCCATCATAGCACCGTGAAGAAGCTCATAATACATCTCCCCCGCTTGAATGTCGACATCTTGGCAACCGTCACGTCCGTTGCGTCGCCGGACACGATCGTAACATTGATGCTGTCCTCTCGTCTCTTCTACCATGAAGGCCCCAAAGTTCTTCTGGCAGATGGCGTCACCCTTAACAGCGAACACCAGATCCCTGTCTTCTTGAGGTCCATCCTTGCTGAAGATGGAACCCGCTGTCGTTACCTTGGTTCCGCCCGCTTCTCCTTCGCCTATCCATCCTTGCGGACCCTCATCTTGAATCGATCTGAAGACCTGCTTTCGGTATTACCCGATAGTACCCAATTTGGGGGTAGCTCTCAGCACCTTACCCGCTGTTGAGATCGTCGACCTCGGTTCATGCGCTTGCCTGGCGTGCAACATGATCCAAGGGATGGCCAGGCTTGTCCGTGCGTACTTGGGCTACGACATATACGACGACCGCACATCGCTTTCCATGACAGACATGCACCCCCTCTTCGTCTTAGCCAGTTCCCGACACACGCTCGCGACTCTTGAAGTGTCCGCGTATGAAGGAGTAATTCTACCACACTTGTACCCCGGACCGTTTTCGCAGGTGCATTCCCTCAGGGTCTCCAACTAGTCATACCCTTTACTTGCTCCTTACATCTACGCGTTCCCCAAGCTGCGTCCCCTCGACTTACCGGAATTTTTGGGCGTCTCTCCCTTTATCGAACAGAATTCAGTGACTGTTCACGACGAGAATCGCAAGGAGCAGCAGTGCCTCGGTGCATGGAAGCTCGAATCCGCCATGGGTGGTCTCAACGAACTTTACCTGAGCGGGCTCTCGTGCGAAGTCCAGGATCTCACCGTGTTCATGGAATCGTTCACGTCGTATACGATGCTCGGACAGCTCCTTAGCAACGCGCGTCCCTCGACGCTCTACCTGAGGACGCCACAGCCTGGAGTTCTAAAGGAGGACACTGCACTCCCGGCCTTGCTGCGTTGCGAAGACGGAGCGCAGCTGACCGCGCTGGACTTGCACATTGAGTTCTCTCCGGAGGACAGGGATATAGACCTGGAAGCAGGGCTGGTTAGTCTCTGCCGACACGTCTCGTTCTCGATCATGTGTTCACTGACGACGGGACACACTAGGCATGCCTTCGTGCGGCGCTCTCTACGACCCCCATTCGGCTTCTCAAGCTCTATCTTTGGTGTTTCGACATACCAGTGAGGGATCCCGAATATACGGATGAGCCCTGTGCGGCACCCTTATGCTTCGTTGAACAGTTCCTGGAGGGTGCCGACGTTGGAGGTCTAGCCAAAACGTTCCTCGACACCATCTCACCGTTAGAGATGATCCGACTCGAAATAGGCGGCCATCGTACGCGCGAGAACAAGCCCTTCAATGCGTTGAAGGGCGGGGAAATCGTTGTTGTCAATAAAGAGGTGCCAAATATGGTCAGTATGCACGATGTTGACATGGACTCTGAAGATGGTTCCGAAGAAGACTAGGCGAGAACTGTCGCATACGCCCCATCATCGTCATCCTGTTTTGTGATCCTTAGCCGAGAGCTGTAGATTTTAATAAGATATCGAGAAGGAATACAGGGAACTACTTACGGTCGGACCTGCCACCACCGTCCAACCTGCCACCTGCCTGATTAGGCCTTCAGGCGCCTGTCATGACGCTTGCCATGTCCCAGAGACGGTGGTGTGCAAGAGCGTCTCGAGGCCTAATGAGGCAGGTGGCAGGTTGGACGGTGGTGGCAGGTCCGACCGTAGTTCCCTGTAAGCCAACGAACTCTCAGTGACTCCCAGTGTATCACGGTCCTCGGGCTGAGTTAATTGGCGACATAGCGCAAGAGATCATCTCTCCATCAGCGTCTAATTCAACAACGCGCGTTGCTTTGTACACTCATGTCAATATAAGCGTACCGACGAAGCCTGGTGTGTTATCTGTACTAAATCCAATCAAATAGGCTGGCTAGCTCATGCCGTTTGTCGAAATTCTCTAGATGCGCTCTCACACTCTCAATGACGATATCCTGGTGAACATCCTCTCTTTTACATCGTTGAAAACGATCCCATCGATGATGCAAACGTGTCGTGTATTTTATCATGAAGGCCCGAAGGTACTTCTCGCTAGTGGCGCTGCGTTCGGCGGTTTGGAGCAAATCCCGGCTTTTCTCCGGTTCATCCTCGCAGAAGACGGCACCCGCTGCCGCTACCTGGGCCAATTTCACCTCCTCATCGAGGAAGAGGATGACAATGAAGAAGGCCCTGTTCACCAAACAGTTGAAATGGACACTGGCATCGCGCGCTCCCTCGTTGCTCTATTCTGCCATCATGATTTCCCTCTACTCCATACGCTTGCTCTCGATCCCGCAGAAATGCTGTTAACGGCCATACCAGGTCTATCTTCCGCCCTGAGCACTCTTCCATCCGTCAAGGTCGTAAATTTCAGATCCGCTGGTCCCATGACCTGCAAGATCATCAAAGGAATGCGCAAGCTCACCGACGTAAGACTAGCCTACAGTCCCTCCCGCTGGAAAGCTCTGGCCTCCCAGCTACATCCTCTCTTTGTCCTGGAGGACTCCAGAAACACCCTGGAGCGGCTTGACGTATCCTTCTTTGACGAGCCCCTCCCCCGTTCCCGCTATCCCCAACAGTTCTCGCAAATGCGCTCTCTCAAGCTTGGATGGTGCTCTCAGCTTGCCATCGCCCCCTTTGCCTACGCATTTCCCCACCTTCGTCGCCTCACCTACGAAGTTATGGTCGATCACGACGATCTTGACACGGATGAGGTCATAGCGCTCCATCAGCAGCACCGCCAGGAATTTTCCGCCTACAGCACATGGAGGGAGCTCGAGGCAGCGTCGGGACGTTTCTTCGACTTATACGTCAGCGGGCTGGCTTGCCAAATCAACGACGTACAAGTGTTCATGGACCCGCAGCAGACGTTCGCCATGCTGCACGACTTTCTGAACGACGTCCGTCCTTCGAAGCTCTACTTGCGAATTCCTCGGCATGGGATTGGAGTGGAGGCATCGGCGCTTCCGGATCTGTTTCGCTCGCAGGCTGGGTCGCGACTGCGAAATCTGTCCTTACACATAGAGTTCGCGCAGGAGGAGAAGGATATGGACCTGGGGGCGGCTATGGTTTGTCGATTCATGGCGGGCTCAAGCCGTCGTCGAACGCGTGCTGATAGCCGACAATGCAGGGTGCGCTCCGAGGTGCGCTCGGGACGCTGCACGGCTTACGGTCACTTGAATTAACCTTCCAGTGCTCAGCTATCCCAGAGATAAGACTCGACGTGTACACCCCTTCGACGCTGGCCACGTGTCTCGCAGAAGAATATCTACAGCAGCTCGACCTCGTTGATTTTGCAAGGTCATTTCTTCTGGCTGTCCCGTCGTTGGAACGCGTCGGGGTTGACCTAACCGGTCTCCGTGGGCGCAGCCGAGAGGAAGTTCAAGTTCTGGAGGATGGGACCGTCACCACTACTATCAATAGATGGTGAAGCTGTAGAGGATGATGATCTGGGTGACGAAGAAACAGCTGAAGAGGAGATAGGCGATACGTACGAGGACTAGGCTACTCGCTCATCTCTGCTGTCGTAGTATGGGTCATGGACTGTAACAAGCCGAAATTCACTTGATATTATAATGCTTAGTATGGTACGAAGTGTCCCGCCATTATAGTGTCGATGTCAGCTGATGAAGTCGAATGTGTTGGGGAACACTCCAGATTTGCTCAACGGCCAAACCTGATTCCAACTTAGCATGAGTAGCTGGTTTCGCCATAGAGAGCGCACCTTTGCAATCAGCCTCCCTTTCACCAGCCCTAGGGGTACCGGTCCGTATACGCGGGAGTCTCTTGAGTACGCCAGGTTGTCCCCAGTAACCCATATGTGATTCTTAGGTACCACTACGTGCTCTGTCGAAGGCGCAGCTAGCCCTGTAGGATCCACACATACGACATCTCCAGGTAGACCCGTGATACGCTTGCAGACTGTACGTCCAGGGTCGAGTGGGGAAATGAATGTGACGAGATCCCCTCTACTGAGGCGGTTGACATCAATCCACTTCCAATCCAATGCGAGCTCTCCCTCAATAGCCATAGTGGGAAGCATAGATGGTCCTGCCACCTGACACAGGTCACGAATACCGAGATTCGCTCAGCGTTCCCGAGAGGGCATGGGATAACGGAGAATTGGCCACTCACATGAGAAATTGTCGCGATATGGTCGCCGAACAGATGCAATATACAACCAATATTGGCCACCTGAGGAAGACTTTGAGCATTCTTCAGAGAACAAGGCCACAAAAAGACAGACCTGGAGACTCCTATAGGGCAGGTCGGAGCACCAGAATTGACGACTCTTAACCACCCGACGAAGAGACCTCCAAGCCTCTGCTATCCATGATCGAGCAGCCATATTCAATATCACGGTCGTATATTAGAACAGTCGAGAGTTCGCAGCAGAGGTCATGGCGCTGAGAAAGGCCCAACGCGTGTGTTCGCGCTTGCCCCGACAATCTGTGTATGGCGCTACATAGCGCTACCTTGGCCCACTTTCACTACGAAGTCTCACCCGCAACCAGCGCGATGTCCGCCTTCAAGCGGCGAACGACCTCCAAACAGCCACCGCCACCGATTGGAACCCGACCATCTCCTGGATCGCCTGCGACGACCATAACCTCGACCGGAATCCCTTCCCTCGACGACATCCTTGGCGGCGGGCTTCCCCTTTCTTGCTCCCTGCTTGTCCTCGCACCCGATGCGCACTCAGCATACGGCGAACTTGTCCTCAAGTACTTTGCGTCTCAAGGGCTCGCATGCGGGCAGCGCATCTGCGTTGTGGATGCGCGGCCGGACGCGTTTCTTTCCGAGTGTATGTGGATGCCAGGGAGCAGCGGGGCCGCGTCCGCACAATCCAATTCCCCCACGCCCGCGCCACCAACCGCAGCAGAGGATGAGGAAGACGAGAAAGCATCAGAACACGACACGAAAATCAAGATCGCTTGGAGGTACGAGCAAATGAAACAGTTCCAAACGACAGTGCAGTCGCCTGACCAGTACGTCACACTACGACTGGTTTCTGATCTACTGTGCGCGAGAAGTGAGCATGCTTCCCCTCCAACAGGTCTGCGGATGACTATTGCCGCAGATTTGACTTGACGTCTCGGGTCCCGGAGTCCACAATTAATTCCGCGCTCAGCGAGGGCCGCTACCTGGACGTAAGGCCCGACGAGAGTTCATTTTCAGAAGACGAGTCTTCCTGCCGCAGGGTCCTACGATGCGTCGCGGAGATCTTGGCCAAAGCAGAGTCTGACTCCCCCTCCGCTTCCGCATTAGCCACGCATGCGATCGTGACAAGAATATGCATCCCCGCATTAGGCTCTTATGAATGGGGCGACCTGTCCCCTCAGGTGCGCACCCCTGTTCTCCGCTTCCCCTGTAGACGTGCAAATTAAGCGTATGCGTTAGGACGTCTGCTATTTCTTGCACTCCCTTCGTGCGCTCCTGCGCCGCCATCCTCGCGCATGCGCCGCGATGAGCGTGTCACCCCATTTGTGTCAAGAGACGTATGGTGGCCCTGGCTGGGTCCAGAAGCTAGGATGGCTCACGGACGCGTCAATCACGCTCGCAGCGTTCACCGGTTCGTCTTTCACACACGGCATCTTGCCTCGACCCCCCTATAGCTACCTGTACTAATGTATACATTCGGTAGCGAATCCCTCTCTTTCGGCCATGTTCTCATCACATCATGGTCTTGTGCACATACACTCTCTCCCCGCGCCGCATACCTTACTTCCGCCGAGCGACAAGTTCTCGACCCTGCGCGGGCTGACGTCGTCGGGGGAGAACAATCTGGCATTCAAGTGCATGCGTAAACGACTGATCTTCGAAACGCTTCATCTCGATGTCGAAGGAGGCGTGAGCGAGCGGCGCACCACGCCGTCTTCGAGTGCTTTCGCGATGGAGGCAGGGACGGGACACGACCATGATCATTTGCATCAGCCATCGACCATCCCGCTTCCTGGAGGTGCTTCCGTAGCCGCTGTACAGGTACAGTTGGAACAGGTGCATATGGCACCCAGCGTCCCGGAATCACAGCCAGATCTTCCACCGGCCAAACCGGAGAGCGCCTTCAAAAAAGCGAAGGTCAAGAAAAAGGTAGCATTCACATCAGAGCGACCAGATTTGTACGATTTCTAGCGCATATATTGTCATAGACTCTATCAATGTAGCCCTATGTACATGTCCGTATGTGTAGCAATAGATTGATGACTGATGCAAAACGGTGAACGCACGCGAACGTGAGCCCAATAGTGTGTTCGTAGAGCAATTCTAATTCCCACCTGGAGGAGGCTGACAAGGCCTGTAGCAGCCTAGCGAGGCCGAGGAGTTGCGGGTAGTAGGAGAGCGTATCGGAACCAAATGCGTAGGTATCGCTGGGTGATAGGAGGTGGGAAAACGCGAGAGCAGTAGGACAACATGGTTCGAAAACTTGAGTGGAAGCGATGTCAGGGTCGTGACAGATCGTGTTATGTCGTGGAGGACGTGCGGAGATGAGATAAACCGCGAGGATGAGTACGGCCGGCACAAACATGGAGAACACGCTGTAATTAACCCGTCAATGGAGAGATAGTTCTACAAGTATGGTGTCCTTACATGCATGTGCCGTTATCCCTGCGTAGCTCCTGCGTAAATCATATGCAACGCAGGAGAGAAGGTTTCCTGCTCTCGCTCGGCATTCATCTTCCTGCATTCCAACAGCAGCTCCCGCAACGTAGACAGGTGCAACTCTCCCTCTCCCACGGCACTCTCGTCGTCCTCCTCTTCCTCGTCGACCTCAGGGAGAGTGCCTAAGGGGGCCCCTGTGCAATCTTCGAGCCTGACATTATTCTTCTGGCACTGCCTCGACCACCGCTCCCACCTCTCGAAACACGCCTGGCTCGGGCCGTTGTTCTTCTCCAAGTCCGTGAGGAGAGTGGGGTTGAGTACCCGTATGCGCTCGAGACGCGGGAAGTTGCGCTTGTTCAGCGCGGCGAAGTTGACGTCGTTCTGCCGCCGGATCGACTGGGTGACGAACGGGTCGACCTTGTTATACGTGGCGGCGTAGCCGACGCCAAATGCGTACATGAGGTGGTGCAAGCCGATCGTCTTGATGTTCGCGTGAGGCTGATTGACAAGGTGGGACTCGAGGAAAGGGTGATGCTCCCAACCGCCAAGACGCCAGTCGGGATTGAACGTGAAAGTCTCGAGCATGGGACAAAGGTCGAGGATAGATGAGACCTCGAGCGGGGGGATGCAGTTGAGATCGAGGAAGGTGAGCTCCTGACCGTGCTCTGTCAGGAACTCGATGATGTCCGGAAAGTCTTCGCGATAGTTGATGAAGTCGAGGCTGAGAAGCCTTAGCGAGGGCAATCGCCATGCGATGGCTTGCTCGACGAAGTCTTGAAATGGTCCTCGGATGGCCAGATGTTGCAGACAGGGAAGGTTGAGCTCGAGATCCCCCGCAGCGCCAAGAGGAAGGTACTCTGGCGGCGCGCCTTCGAATTCTACGTGCAGGACCTCGAGCTTAGGAAGGCATTGCAGCATGTATATAAGCTTCGGCAGGGACAGAGTGGGGATATTGATCTGGAGCACGCGCAGGGTCTCGACCGAATAGGTGCACAGCGCATTGGCAATGGCGGAAAAGGAGATGGACAGAGGCCAATTCGTGATGAATGTCTCGAGTTTGGGACAGTGCCGGATGACGGCCACGAGGGAATTCTGTATTGTCTCCGAGGAAGCACCACCGGTGGCAAAGTAACGAGTAACGTGCAGACGCCTCGTCCACTTCCCCAGGTCCTTAGTGGTATCCATAAGCGCACACAGACGCTGTATGTTACGAGGGTTGCTGAAGAATAGGAACCGGTGGTAGAATTCGTAGCCCAGTCGCCGCCAATTTCTGCAGGTGTTCATGATTGCCTATTGCACACAGACCTTGGTCGGAAGCCCAACTTTGACCACACGGGAAGCGACGTACTTTCTTGGTAGCATAGCTCTTCCTTTGAGCGCTGTTCACCTCCTCCTGAGCAGTCCGCAGTGACCAGTCTCCGTACAACGACTTGAACCAAGAGGCCTCGGAGAATGCGGTGGGAAGAGTGGGTTCAAAGAGGCTGGAGTCGTCGACAGCCATGTCGAAGATCTCCAACCACAGTTCATCGGGAAGATTATGCAACATAATCGGACATATGCAGACAGATAAGGAGGCTGAAAGAAAGCAAAAGACAGGAAAAGATGAGGCCTCGAGGAGGGTCACATAAGTGCGCGAGGCATGCAGCGAGGCTCGGGCAGGAGGCAGGCAGCAGGCCTAGGTCTGGGACTGGTTCAGTTCAAGTGGCCGTCGGCCAAAGCGCCCGAATTACTGCATTACACCGGCACATAGCGCTCAATCCAATGTTATTTACGCAGTCACCACACGGGCACAAGAACACCCCGATGTACAGGACATCTAGATACACAAAACACACTAATGGTCCTTTGCTTTTCCTTCCGGCGTCCTCGTTTTGAAGAGACCCCTCTCACGCACGTGGACGACGATGTCTTCGACTCTTCTCCGAATTTCCTCAAGCTCCTCTGTATCCTGCGTCGTCCGCCTCCTCCCTGGAAACACGGAGGTCAGTCCACTGACGAGGTGACTCACGCAACGAGAGGAAGTACACGATGGACGCACCGATGATAGCCCAGTTTCTTGTGCTTGGAATTCGAAGCGCTTCGCACTCGACTTGCCATCCGCAATGCAAGCTGAGCGACGCAAGCCATATCCTATACCTTGAGTACGAGCTTGCATTGCTCCCATCGCCTCCTAGATTCAGGCCGTCTATGAAGTTGTCGTTGGGCGTTGGATAGTCGGGAGTGTTCGTCCGCTCATATTTCGCATCGAATGCCCAGGTGCAACACGGAATGGACAGGTATCCGGAAGCGGAGACCAACGTCGATAGAACTGGCGTCCACGGCGTGAGTTCGTCGGCATGGTTCGCGATGATGAACACTCCATGCCGTAGGAAAGGGTGCTCCACAATAGGTCCAGAAGGATCCAGGGATTCAACGTGCAGTCGCGCCTGAGTACTTTCCGGGTAATGGGACCAGGACGTGCGAGCTCGAACGTCAATGCCGTGCCCGTCGTAGCCTTCTGTGGTGAGGATGTGGGTAAGCAGCCCATTGCCACAACTTGAACGACGTCAACAGGATCAGTGGATATTGATAGGAGCCGTGTGAACCATTATGTTCGTACCCAAGGTCAAGGAACCCGGCCGGTGGACGAGGCCAACTTCTCCAAGGTTCACTTTCGGGATCCTCGGAAGCATTACTACTGGTACAGGCATAACTCTGACTGCCGAATGTATGCTTCCAGAGCAATACGAGGAATGTGGCAATACCGATGTCCTGTGCCGTAGATTGGTATCACATCAGACCGATAGAGTTTGGTCAGACGCACCTCGAAGACGTGCTTCAAAGGGTCAGTGACTTCTTGCCACGTATTGACAAGATGCCTATGCCGTTCTCGCATGACCAGATAGAGGTCTTGATACTCTTCTCGAGGAATGACACAATCGTGAAGGACTCGTTTCTTGTAATTGGTGACCGCACCCCAGCCATACCTATGCAGTGTATCCAATAACGCCAGACACGTGCGGTAGATTCGTGAGTTGAAATCCGTCGGCGTGCCAGCGAGTGGAACGATCTCTATTCGCAAGAGAGGAGTCTCTGCAATGATGTAACGGAATGCGAGGTGATGGACGGTAGGGTGATAGTAGGGTAGGGCAGCGCCTGCCTCCGGGATAGGTGTCAAGGCGAGGACGATGGGAGAGTCGTCATCTCCATTGGTGGGTGCATAAAGCGTGCAATGTTGCTCAAGACCGGCGTCTCGTCCGGGCCTACGGGGAAGCAACCTCCTGTGAATGTTGCGCACAGGACGGAAGCCGTCGAAATGGGGTATAGAGGCCGGGAAGTCCGAAGATGTATCCACAAGCGTTTCGGAACGCAGGATGAGAGTAGAATTATACTCTGGATGATGGATGAGCTGTGATACTGCGACATCAAACTTCCCGTCTCCGTCAGCCATTGTACGCTCATCAATATCTAGCAAAAATATACCACTTGTGGGGGAAAGTCGGCGGGACATTGGATGATTGGCATCCAGTCATTGTTTCTCGATTCTAGCGCGAGCCTGTCGCGAGTGTCTGCTATGACACACGGCGAAGGAGAAAACCTGGGGCGGGCAGTGTTTGTGGACATCAAGCTTCACGTCGCTGGTCCTGACCGGTACTACCTCTGGCAGATGTAGTAATAACAAAGACTTCAAGGCCTCAGTCCATGAGGAGAGTATGAGCTAAAGCTGGCGTGCAGGCGTGGTCAAATTACATAGCAAAATCAGGCCTGCCGCATTGTGCCATCGTTCAAATGAGATACCACATAGTCCGAGACTATCGCTGGATGTGGCAGGGCCGAGCGCAGCTTGAAGGCGGCGTATAACGCAGAGGAGCGCGAACGCCTTCTTCGCGCAGGGGGTAGTGCTCCTGCGACCTCCCCAGAGCAACCTACGTACGAAAGCGCAGAAGAGGAGAAGAGACGTCTCGAGAGGGAGGAAAGAGAACGACTCCTTGCTGGAGGTCCCTCCAACCCCAACCCAGACTCAAAGCGTGGTCCTCCTGGCCCTGGAAACGACCCCGACGCTGATCCCGAGCTTCCTCCTTACCAGGAGTTTTGAATGCCGTCGTCAAGTCGACGAGGTGGCTGCTCATGCTCCCTTGATCGCGGACTGTCTTCCGAACGGACGCCTCCCTAATGTATCCTGTTTGACCTTGTACTATAGTGCTGTAACACGTATCTATCCCAGTGTGGTATATGACGATTGTTTCAGTAAAGAAGTGACCGCATAGGGAGCTGCAAACGTCGGAGGCGTCGGGAGTATTCCCGTATGGAGACTCCCAACGTGAAGACAAAGAAAAACGGAAACGCATAAAAAATATTGAGACCCGTAGGTCTACCACTCCGGGAAAGCGTGTCATCCTTGTGCAGGGGCCATGCTAATCTTCTCTGTATCGTTCCAATTTTTTCGTATGTCACCCCGAAGGGGACAATGGGGGCTTCATGTTGAGGCGACCGCCGATCGCAGTTGTGCTTTTTGCTCGATTGGCGGGTTGCCCAGCCACCATCAGTCATGGGGCGCCTATGCTGCTGCGCTCGAGCCTCCGTTTCTCTTCCTCCGCGCTCTCGGGCTGCAAGACTCCTGCGGCTGCACCGCCATATCCCGAGAGATCACCCGTCGCAACGGCGGTGCCGCTTATGGGGCTGAGAATGGGGGAAGAATGCTTTATGTCCTTTAAAGAGCCACTAGCGGGGCCGGGACCCTCGGGGCCGGCTGACTGTGGAACACCCGTTTCCGCAACGGTCGGTGTGACAATCGGGACCTTCACAGCGGGTTCGGCAGGGTCTGGCGACACAACAGAGGGAGGAGAAATTCTCGCGGGAATGGGCGCAGGTGTTTGGTTGAGATTGGCAGGGTTCAGGGGAGGCGAGGTCGTGGGAGGTGGCGTGGCCTTTGACTCGGAACCCGCGGCGACCGGAGGCACTGTTGGTTGAGGAGATGCAGTGGGGACGGAAGATGGGTTGGGGGCGTTTGCGTTATGCGATGGTGCTTGAGGGGGGTGTTCGCTGGTAGCAGGCGGCGTAACTGGAATGTTGCTCTTCGCATGAGGATCAGCAGAGTTAATGCGAGCAAGCTCTTGGGCGTGGGTCACGCCGAAGCTGCGGGTATCTGACCTGTTGAGGTCGGCCGCAGATGGATCCCGAAGCTTGAGTTTAGTGTCACCAACTGTCCAGTGGTCGAGCGCTTGCTGCAGGGTGGCTCGTACTGAAGCGGTGAGCTGCGCTCCGGTGTAGGGCCGCTCCTTTGAAGAAGGAATGTCAGGGAGCGCTGGAATGGCCGCCGTGGCAGCCTGGGCCACCAGCGAGAGCTTCTCTGCATACTGAGAAGACCGTTAGCATCTTCATATGAGAACGATGACTGCAACCAACCTCCCGAACAGCGTTCCACTTGGCTGTTTCACTTTCTCTCAATGCCTTTCTCTTCAACAACTCAATCTCCTTCTCGAGCGGCTCATCGTCAGCCTCCGCCTTGCGAAGCTGGCTCTTGAGCTCTGCAAGCTTCTGGTCCATGCCATGGCGCTGATCGTGCTCGATCCGAGCGATCTGGTTCTCGAAGCTCGCACGGATGTTGCGCCTACCACTGATGCTATTCTCAGCATCGCGTAACGCCTTGATCGGGGCACGTGAGGCATCGATCTCCTTTGCGAGGGCAGCGGCCAGGGAGCCTTCAATGTAAGCCAACCAGGCCAAACGGTCGCTCACTAGATAGCGAGAGAGTCTGTCGGTACAACGTAGACGTAGTTGATCGAATCATTTACTCACCGTCCTTGAGATCCTCGGTCTCAGTCTGGCCCCACATGTATAGCTCCTTGCTGTGGGCCTGGGCATCGCGGCTCACGCTATCGAAATCGAGCGCGAGACCCTTCTGAGTAGTAATGATCTTTTGTACTGGGGTCACAGAGCTCCTGCAGAACCGTAATGAGACACACCATACCCCGATCGCACTGTATGCTTACGAGTATTGCTGCTGAAAGCTGCGAAGTTGGTGGTGGATGCTTTCGAACGCATGTGATTTGAGGATACTGGAGCCAGGGGATTGACCGCCCTGTGTGCTCTGGTTGGAGGTCGTGCGGCCAAGGGGTGTCTGGTTGAGTGCCGATTGGGCCTTGTCTGCGAGCGATGAGAAAAGGCCTTGCATGGTGGTAAGGAACGGGAGCGATGGTGATGGATGGTCGCGCGGTGTCTTGGTTTTTGTACTATGCGATGGCTTCTGCCTGTGGCACTGTCGCAACGACCATACGTCATCCTCTAGCGCTACAGCCACAGCAGCGCTCGCAGTGCGCAGCTCTGTGCACGGCTCGCACAAAGGCAACCCCCGATCGCTGCGCACGATACTGCGTTCCCCTGCGGCGGCATTGCAAGTGCTGTATACGTAGATGAAGTCTCCGATAAAGGGTTCAAAGGCGAGTATCATATAGGATGTGATAAGTAGGAAATTACAGCCAGCAGAGAAAGCGCACAGCAGCTACACGTCCCGGCAGCGTTCCGAGCACGACGACGGATCCAGTCGATACCATACATACGATGTTCAAACAACGATCTTTTTCGCCTGCTTTCCCTTCTTCTCCGAGTCCTTGTGCGACAAGAACTCCACCTCCGTCGCCAGCGCACCCGCGAGCCTCTGGGACTCAGGATATCCCAAGACCTGCGTCTTGAAGTGTCGCCCGATTCCCTCGATCCTCTCACGCAACTTGTCGTCGTCACCGCCGGCCAGCGTCGGCGCGGTCCGCGTCCAGATCGAGATACGATAAAATTGGGGCCGCGTCGAGACGATTACACCGGTAATCAGTGACTGAGGTGAATCGCTGCCCTCACAGCTCGTCAAAAGCGGGTCGAAGGTCTCGCCGATCGCAGCGAGCATCTTATCATAGCAAGTCCGTTAGCCTCTTGCATGAGGTCAACAAGTGTGCTGGAGCAGCGCTCACTGTGTAAAGCCACATCTTGTCGACCACACTCCGGTTCTTGTCTCGTGGAAGCTGGATGCTCCACTTCCCGCCATTTTTGTTGGCATCATCCTCCCAAGCAGGAATGATACCCTCCTACGTCAACCGGTCAGTGAGTATCAGAAACTACAATTTGGCGAGATTCCTGACCTTGAATAAATAGTAATTCGCCTTTTGCGGCAACTGTGATGGCGGGACGATGTTATTATAGAGACTGTCATACGGATTAGCTCGATACACCCAGCAATTCGTGCAGTTGCGACTTACCCCCAAAACTCTTCCACACTATCGAACGTGATCACCCGCTTGATATCTTCCATCCAGCCCTGTGCCGCGACGCCACCCGGGGTCTGTGCGACAGGTGTTTGCGGGAATGAAGTCATTGGGGTCTGAGGAAGATTGCGACCCTTCGTCGCAGGCGAGTCGAACCAAAGAGTCCAAGGAGAATAAAGGGGATGCTAGTAGCAAAGATTGGTGAGAAAAGGACACGATGGTGCATAAGCCGGAATGAAAACGATCGCATGCATGACCAACGAAAGCGGACTCACCTTGACGTTGAAATTGGTGGGGTCGTTGAACACGGTACGGATATTTTCCGCCTGCGCTTGCATGTCAACTTCCTGGATTTCTCCAGGTTCGAGGGACTCGTCTCCGTTCGCCTTCTTCTCGGAGTCCTTCACATTCTCTGCAAGCGCGGCCGAAAGCGCAGCTTTGGAAGCCTGGAGAGCGGGACCGGGCAAGCTCGAAACAGAAGCCATGGTGCGAGGGGGTGACTGGAAAGGTTTGCGGAGTAGATTTGCGTGGATGGTGGGATTGTTTGGGACTTAGGCTTCGATGAAAGACCTCTACTATCGATGATACCAGCTCGAACGAGATACGAAGCTCAGGGTTCGTCGTAGGGATTCGTCGGTGGGGGCGAAGAACGAGTCGTCGGCTAAATGAGCGAGTACACAGGCCGATGTAAAGTCTGTCCGTCAAGCAGAAGTCTGGGCTGAAGGTTGCGGTAGGTAAGGCGGCAAGAGGGCGAGATCGTCGTATAACGGGTGCTTTGTGGGAGTTTCTTGCTTGATCAGTTGTACAAAATTGGCCTCATCCACTGCCACGGCATCCTCCGCGCCGACGCTCCGCGTTACTGTCGCCCGACCTTCCCCCGTCGGCGCCGAGCAACGCTTTGCAATCGCAAGTCTTCGCTTCTCGACTGCTCAGTTCTTAAGTGCTTATGACGAAGCACTCATCTGCGAAAGGTTTGTTGCTGCTCAACAGAATGCATGCAACAGAACGCGTGGACACATGCGTTTGCCTATTAGACTCTTTCTGCAAGCGGTTCAGAACCAGACCAAATCTTGGTGATCTTTGAACCAGTGGGGCTGTGGGGCTGTGGGACATGGCCTTTACCGCCCCAATAGGCGTCTCAGAAAACCTTTGTCGTACACTACGGTAGGCAAGAATTCAAAGAGTCAACCTCCCATACCAGTTTACCGCATGAAAGAAATCTGACCCATGCTTCAAAAGTGCTAAGAAGAGCCCACCCAGTGTATAAGTCTAGGGACAACCATCATAGCACACGCGAGACGTTGCGGAGCACTAAGCGTGAAGGCCCCACTGATTCTGAATCGCTTGCAGAAAGAGTCTATTGGGCATGATGGTGTCCACGACCAATGTCTATAACATCTCGGTACGGCCATCCATCTCACAACATGGCTCAACCATCCTAGCTCACTGCCAGACCTCATAGGTGTTGGCCCTCGATCACTCATCTTGCGAGCCTCGCGTCTCTCAAGAATGACTGCCGTCGCTGCAGCCACTGCGCATTTCTGTTGCGTAGGGTTGTTGCGGCTCATGATCATCACCGCCTCCTGACCTGCGGCATCTCTATCTGGCTTACGAGGTGTCCATACAATCGCGCACAGGTGGTTTTGAGTTCCCAGAGGTTTCGCAATGGGTGTTACAGCAGCCTACTCTTCATCCGGTACGGCGCGATCCTGCCCTGACTACTTCGGGTACCTCGACGATAAGCAAGAGCTCTGGCAGCTGAGCGTTCCGGGGCCAATTCGGGTGCGCAAACCTCCCGCGGTACGCGGTCCTCTTTTTGTCTGCTAATAGTTCGGTAAACAGGCGCGTACGGACTGCATACATGAAGCTTCCTCTGCGGTACTCGAAGGCTGACTCCTGTGTCCACAAATACCATGGTTTCCTACTACCTGCCTTGGCTGAATCGTCTGTGCACACCGTCGCCCGAGCTAAGCAAGCATCCGAGCTCCGTGGGCTTATCGCCGACAGGAGCGCACCCCGGCAGGGAACCAGCTACGGGTCCTGTACCACTGTTCTATGCGGCCCTTGGCCCGACGATCCACGTCGTCTGCGCGGGCGATTCAATGGCCCTGCGGAGTTACTGCGACGACGTCCGAGAAGCGCTGTTCGGTCGTCGCGGGTTCAACCCTATCTCTAAAGACGTAACGGGGCCACCCGAGAACCACAAACTCTGGCCTCTTGTGGCTTCGGGGATGCCACGCTGGTCTTGGACCGTGCCAGTGCACCGAGTCGCCTCATGCAACACACATTCCAGAACTACGCTGGCATGGGTTGTGTGTGGTGCATACGGTTTGCTGCGATCTAACTAGACATGGCCGTTGGTCAGACATGCGGGGCCGACACCGCGAAACATATTGCGTTCCAGACGTCGGTCTTCTGCTAGCTGACGCAGTTGTACTGTGATATTGAGTTCCGACTTATGGCGGCATATTGCCAAGCCAAGGAGCGTCCAGAACGACTGACCTTCTAACGGTACGATAACCAAAAACAAAGATCGTCTCGCCAGTCCAGATGAACGGTCGATAACGCTATATCGTGGTGCTCAATTGAATGTCTATAGCATGCCATTATCCCAATGCGTACCCGTGAGACCTGCCCGGGGAGCACGTCACATATTTGCATCCACTTTAGTGAGCTAAGTAGTACAGCTACGTATGGCTGAACATGTTGCAATGCAATACATAGAATATAATAAACGTAATACTGGGTACCGAAGAATTGCATTAGGGCGGGGTCACAATCGATATAGCTATATGCTAAACGGAATACAGCAAGACGCGACGGCACCTATCATATACCAAGCGCGGTGTAGCAGAGCTATCCCATGAATCCGGGGGCAATGCTAGAAGGGATGGCCGCGCCGATGGCAATTGAATGCCGCCGGAACTGCAGTGACTCCTCCGCGGCCGTGCGCATCATCAGCGCGCTCTCTAGCTCCAGGAACTGCGAGAAGTCCAGAAGAGCTGATTAGCGGAAGAGAACAGAAGTTTGGAGCTCAACGTAAACGTACCCGTTCCTCAGCCCGCTGCTTTTGTACATTCCGATCCCGGATGGTGGTTTGCATGTGCACCAACATTGTCTAAGAGACAATTGAGCTGTTGTCGGCGAGGCGCAGCCAAAATACAGGCTTACCCTTAGGGAATTATTGCGAAGGCCGCGATAGGTAGAGATGCGTTCGAGGGGCACCGGCTCGTGACCTACGAGCCGGATCTGCTCATGGAGCCACTGAACGTACTCTTCCAGACACTCTAGGTAACTGCGCTTCTTGTCGTGAGAAGTGATGGTGTCCCTGTTTTCGCGATGTCAGCCACAAATATGGGTATAGTACAACATGCGCCACCTACGGGTCAGTGATCGTGAAGCCCACGTTCTCGGACACGGCGCGGAAATAAGCCTTGCGTTGGTTGAGATTCTCAGGCTTTTCGCGAGATTCCCTCTTCCTCTTCGCAAGCGATGGACCAGAGGATGATGACATCGACGTAGACCGAGATTTTTCCTGGGCGTCGACTTGTGCAGCACCCCCGCCGCTCTCAGACCGCGTATTCAGATCGGAAAGGAGCTCCGAGGGCGTCGGGAAGAGAATCTGAGGGGCGTCGAGGTAGACATCCAGCGGGTTCTCTTCATCCGTCGCGGCATAAGGCTTTGCTTCGGGAATTGCTGCATCCGACTCGTGAGAGGCGAAGGACGTAGTGCCAGAGGTGTTAGAAGCATCGTCCTCGATGTTAGAGAGCAGACGAGGATATGCAGGACCGTTGAGGGGCATGGGCGCGTAGAGGGGAAGCTCTGAGCACCCAGACTCGTACTGAGCCGTATTTACTGGCCACATCGTATAGTCCTGCGGCATGTAGGAATAGCAATGCGCCCAAGGAGGGGACTCGTTGCTATATGGGGACGCGTTGTTGCCATACGGAGACGCGTTGCTACTAGACGCGAGGGGCTCTGCAGATGACGCATACTCGGGAGAGGAGTACTGGCCCTATCGCGATGTTCAGATGCTGTGATGGAATAAGACCAAGCACGGAGACGCACCTGCGACGAGAGGAAGTGTGCTTGTGAAGAGGCGTATTGCTGCATGGTGTGTTGAGAGTGGGCTTGGAGGTAGCGACTATGACCGAGTATACAACGTTGTAGGTTGCTCGCTAGACCGGTACACGCACACGGGGAGGGTATATAAGATCGGCGGAAAAGGGGGAGAGTTCGATGGCGATAGGTGGATAGATTGGAGAGATCTGGGATTCGATGTGGCCGCATGAAGTGCATCTGAGATGCGGCGTTTGGGCTGCGTGCACGGCTACCGCACCTTCAGTTTCGGGGTGCTGCACGCCCCGGAATCCACTCTTCACCATATCTGTCCGACATTCTGAGTTGGGATACGCCGCATCTTCCATGCCGTGCCCTGTTTGTAGACGGCCAGCGACATCCTTATTTCGTAGAACTCGTCCGGCGGCACTCAGCGACCTAGTCTTCGACCGGGTCCGCAACGTACCGCCGAGTAGGCCGCGCGTGCTTCTAGCAGTTCTTCTGGACGGTGATAGTTGGCTTAGACGGCGTGGCGAGCAAATCGTACCGCTATGTCACCCAGTTTGTCATACAGAGACGAATCCCTGGAGCGGACGCCAGGGTCGCCCTAGTGCCGTCATGCGACAGGGTCCTCTCAGTACCACGTATGACTGGGCTGCGCAATTTTTCGGCCGCATGGTGCACCGGGTTGTCGCAAAGTACCGACTCTGGTTCATTTATCAGACCGTGCGGGAGAGAGGGAGAGCAGACGCAAGAAGCTCACCAGGAATGGTACTGAAGCTTCTCGGGACGCGCCACGGCGGGCCCCATCCCGATGCGAGCGGCGTAACTGCTCGATTCGGGGCTCGCAAAAACAACTGGGGAGTCAATTGAATTTGCGAGTCTATGGATGTTGACAGAGCGATGGGCGCCTGTCCTCCGCCCTTTCTCGATGCCGCGGAGATCGACGCGCGAGATCTCGTTTACATCACCGTTAGTCCCTCCCCAACATGTCCCACTGCCCACTGTACCCCCGCGGATAAGAAACAAGACAAGCTCACCGCCTCAGACCCTCCCCTTTCAGATTCGCAATGAGGCTCATGGAGGCCGGTCAGGTATCTCATGTCATGCATAATTGGCGGGGTTCATGTTGACAGGGAACTCCCACTAGTCAGGTCGCCCAATGAGACTTCGTGACCGAACCACTGGGACACTACAAAACGGGAAGTCGTTCTACGAGATTAGCTTTGCCTAGGATCAAACACAAACGTCAGAATGTCGGCACAGCGGCGACGTACGGCGGGAAGGCTAGCGTGCGGCTGCTATGTGCATGCAATTCCCCGAAGCAGGCCTTGGTTTGATTACACCCCAAATGTCCCCCGGGGTCCAATCGCCTGACTGGAGAGTACGAGGAGTGCAGTCGCAGAGATCGACCTTCTTTTCCCGAGAAACACCTGCTGCGAAGAGAAGTTACCCGCAGTGTGAGATCTCCAATCTTCACGCATCTCCCTCCTCCGTCTCGGCAGCCGACCCTACCCCCCGTGCCCTCCATATGCTGCGGTTATAAGCAGCCACGCGTGTACAATCCAAGCAGCCCGCGTCCATCTGCCACTTGCCAACAACCATGGAGTCTGCTGCACGCTACCATCCCGGCGATTCGAATACCGCATATTCGATCACATCTCTCGACGCCGCCGGCCTTCCGGCGATGTTGCCACCTACGCACCTCGAACTATATACCGGCGGCAACTCGGGTGTACCCTACCACGTCACTCCTACGATGGCTCATAGCGACTCTGAATATCGTGGTCGAGACATGTTCACCCCTTCCCCTACGTCGTCGAGCGCGTCTCCCTACGAGGGATCAAGCCCTCAATCCATGTACACGCCGGATGCGTCGGCCATGCCTCCCTACAGCTTTCCTGCACTACCATCGGACGCTGGACCGTCCTCAAGCGCGCTCTCGAGACGCCAGACGCGTAGGTTGTCGGAACCCGCGTGCTTGGACGCGACCAGCTTCACCGCCCGGGGACAGATCGCGCACCCATATGCGCGCCTGTACAACAAAAAGAACACCGCCGGCAAGCGGCGAAAGATGTGGAATCACGCCCTCGAAAAGATTCTGTTCACTCCTCAGGAGATGTATGTCCATACACAGGAGAGGCAGACGAGTAGATGCTTACTCCTACTTCAGCTCGACGATGGGGGCACCTCATAGGCGAACCATCTATACCGCCAGTCTCGAAGCGCACATCGACCGTCTTCATGATCAGTTAGCTAGCTACTCGCTGGCGCCGGTCCCTCCGGAGAAGCTCGACCCATATCGCGGACTTAACGCCAAGACAGCAAAGGTGAGCAGCAGCTGCTCCCTTCCGCTTCCGTGGACATCAGTGCTGACAATATGCCAGAGCATGGTCTCTGGATTGCATCACGACGGCGTTGAGCAGAAGCTGAAGATTCTCGAGATCGAACGTGCTGTAAGTCGGGGTAGCTTGTTCAATTGCAGGACGCTAAGCAGCATCTCATAGAATAAAGATCTGGAGGACAAACTCACTCAGTGCCGGTCATCCTATTGCTGATTGGCACCCGCTAGATTCGTCGGGATAGTGAGACTTGGCTGTTGATTTCTTTGGTTGCAGAATGTGCATTCGAGTAGTAGTAATAGCATCATGTTGTCGCGGTTGTGCACTATCTTTCAAGACGCATTCGTCGATATTAGTGGGCCCAACCCTGTTGTTACCTTGAGGTATGTTGAGCAGATAAATGGGGTGCCTTGAAAGAAGATAATTCCAGACAAGCAAGACTCCCGTCGAACGTATCTGCGTCGATTGTACTGTAAGTACTGCAGCGAGTTAAATCGCGCGTTCCCACGCCCGCAGGTGGGTCGGCACCAAGCGCCGGGTGACCCCTTCGTCCTCACCCGTCGCCTGCCCGCGTCTGCCCCCGCTGCCCGTATCCCTAGACTTCTTACATACCATATCTCGCCGCAATGGACAAAGCCGATCTTGAGACATACCAAGTGCAGCTCTCGCAAGTCGAGCTCGCCCTCTCCGCAGATCCCGACAACAGCGAACTCATCTCCCTCCGCTCAGAGCTCAAGGAGCTCATCGAGCTCACGCAGGCCGCGCTCGCCCAGCACGAAGCCACCGCCTCCTCGTCTAAACCCTCCGAAGCGTCGAAGAAGGCCCATGCCGCTGCCGCTGCCGCCGCTTCGGGCGCGTCCTCGTCGAAAGCGTGGGCAGCGGGGGACGAGTGCCTCGCGAAGTACTCAGGGGACGGCCAGTGGTACCCCGCGCGCATCGCGTCGGTGGGCGGGTCCGCGGACAATAGGCAGTACTCGGTCGTGTTCAAGGTGTACAACAACACGGAGCTCGTGAGCGCGAGCCAGATCAAGCCCCTGCCCGGGAACTACACCGCGAGCGCGTCGATGGGCGCCGCGAGCGCGGGGAGCAAGCGGAAGCTGGCGAAGGTCGAGGACGAGGAGAAGGAGAAGAAGAAGAAGAAGAACGAGAAGAAGCTGGAGGTGCGCGCGGCGAAAGCGAAGGAGCAGCAGGAGAAGCAGATGTCCTGGCAAAAGTTTGCGAAGAAGTCGGAGAAGAAGGGCATCCACATAGCGGGCGTTGCGGGGAGCAGCATCTTCAAGACACCAGATAACCCCCTCGGGAGAGGTATGTGCATGCCGCCTTCGTGGTTCGCATAATAGGCTGCTACTTATTACTTGCGTCGGTGCATTCAGTTGGAGTTACAGGCAGTGGGAAGGGAATGACGGGGGTCGCACCTCGAATCAAACACAAGTTCGAGGTGGTTGACGACCCAAATGCATGAACACTTAGACCATCGGTGCGTAACACGCATTCTGATCATGCTCATCTGCTAATGTAAGCCGCAGATTGTACTGTATATGCTGCTTTGTTGTGCGCACTAGCTCCCTCATTTAACCCCTCATGCCTAGCGTCCAGATTGGCCAAGATGGGCGACCGGTCGACACGGAAGATTTCGACGATGGCAAGATGAGGTGGAGCGCACCAACATTAAGCTACGGAAAACACCTTCATATTCGCTCTGCGTGCAACGTGTCTCATGGAACTTCGGTTTGGTTCCCTAAGCGCAGATATAGCCTCCATCTACATGGACACTCGATGTTATGGGACCCTGCGTCATTGTGTGACGCGTTCGTGCGTATGAAGCATTCCCATCTCCTCTAGGCCCGTTCTGACGCCAAGTGCTCGCGTGCCTTTGTCGAGTATAACACACGCGCTTCTGCTAGAATATGGGTTGAAGCACGCGGAGCGTCCGAAACTGAAATTGTCCGCGCTCCCGTACGGACATGCTCCTGCGCGTTCTGTGTGGCCTCTACACACATGTTCAATACTATTGGTCCGGTTGCGAGGGCACTCCAAGTACGCGCGATCTGCTCCCGGGAGGATTGCGCTTGATGATAATTCGAGTGGCTGCTACTGTCTCTTGCGTGGACGCTACACATCTCGAGAAATACTCCGGCATAAGGTACGTTGGCCTTGCCGTTGCGAATTGGGCACCATGGTTGAAATCAAGGGGCATTATGGATCGACACACAAGCACACCGCTTTGGCTGGGCGCACCTGCTTCCTGGTTGTGGCCTCTGCGAGGATCATTTCGTAGATGCCCCCGTTGGTGTCTGATAGTTTGTGCACCATTGCGTCAGACCAATTGCATGAACTCCGCCCTGCTTCCCTGCTTTGTAGTATAGGGAGCCTATCAGGTGTCTCCGCCGTGATACGAATCCCGCGATGCCTCGTCACCAACACTGCATGGGTCCCAAAACGGCCTGGGATACTTGTCTGAATTCTAGCGTGGGTACGGATCAATTGCCTCAATACCGTAGTATGACGCACAACCAGCAGGTGGTGAGAGCAAACGATATGTTGTGGTTACATGTCTCGGGCCGGTCTATCATGGACCAACAGCCCTTCATCGATCTCGGCCCCCGCTGGGGTGCGGGCCGATCTAGAGATGCTGTTCGGTTGCAGAAATGCCGTGGCGGGTGGCAGGATCTGATCCATGTCACAAATCTGGGAGGACTTCTCAAGCATGGCTCTCGATCTGCGGACTATGAACCCGGCAGGGGGGTGAGATCCGGTGTGTTCTCGTTCCCGCTCTTGAGAAAAGCGGCGCCAGATTCTGGAATCTTCACGATCTGCTGAGCTCTGGGGCTCGGGATAGGCTCCCGGCCTGACGATCCTTGTCAAGCACATTAATGTGCCCCCCGTCCTGGTCACCTTCAGTTCTCATCTCTTCACGACAACGACTCCCTACCCGTGGCTACGCGCCAGCGTCACCATATCCGTACGGCGTCCTTCCAGTGGCCTGGTCATTCAACTCCTTCCATTGGGTTCATTGCGCCTCTGTTTTCAAAGTCCGCTCGACCTATCCCCCAATCGCCCGCTCCGGGATGTCCGAACCATACGTCAGTTCAATCTCACAGACGACGGGGATACCGAGCGGAGCTCTTTTGTTACATCGCCAACCCCGGTCCCAATGTACAAGTCCCTTGGGCTTGATTGGGACTAAAACGTGCAAGATGCCGCTCGCTGGCGAGAGCGCGACAGTCCATGCGACGAAATCGAGTAAATTGATGCATTCTCAGGCAGGTACATTCCCGACTTCACTTGTCGCTGCCGTGTGGCCGTTCATAGTCTCCCCTGTTGCGGTCCACCAGGCACTGGGACCTCTCTACCTGCAACGTCACTCCCCGCTCGCAGGCGCAATGCACCCGGCAGTTGCCTGACAGGCTCATAATAGTGACACTAGGACTACCCATAGCGGTCATTGACACTACAGTGTTCGTTGCAGGCTCCAGGGTTCATATATGCGCATTCGACAGTGCTCGGGCAATATACCTCCACTCGTCGGTCCGCGAGCACTCCGCGGGGCTATGAGACTTTTCTTCGTTATCGAGGTGTGGTCCGCATGTCGATCGTCGCCACCAAATTCCGAGCAGAATGCCAGAAGATAGAGAGGCTTTCCTCGCTTTGGCACCGCATTGCACCGAACAGTAACAATCAATCCAGTACCTACACGACAGAAACGCTAAGATACAACATTGTGTATGGTAAGGTTACATGACATGCTCTTGGACGTTCTAGGCCCTAACTCCGCCGTATCTCCGTAGCTAGTCCCAGAACCCACCGCCGTCCAACTTGATTTTTGTGTCTTGCTTCCTCTTGCTTCCCCGGGGCCGGCCGCCCTGGCTCTGCGCGCCCTTCTTAGAATGGTACTTGCGCTGGTTCCGAGCACGCCGTTTCGCGACCTCAGTCTGAACCTTCTCTGAGATGTCCTTCGCGCCAGATGCCGAAGCCTTGTGCGAAGACTGCAGAGACATCGCAGCCGTACGGTCCGCGAGAGAGGGCGAAGGCGAGCGGGGTGCCGAAGATCGCGGTGAATCTGCGCGGGAAGATGGGCCATCCCCGTCGGCTTCCTCGTCCCCATCAGAAGCGTTCGGTACACCATGCACGTCTCCTTCGGGATGTGTGCGCACATGCACCGAAGTATCCCGTGGTTGTGGTTCTCCAGATTCATGAACGCGTAGCGCATCTCCGCCTTCGGGGCCTGAGTTCCCCGCTTCCTCGTCGCGACTGCCTCTGCCTCGGCGTTCGACGCGATCTAGAACGTGTCCATCTTCGTCTTCGCTGAACTCCTCTTCATCTTCCCCTTCTTCATCGTCCTCGTCCTCGTCCCCTTCGCCGCTCCCTTCGGCCTCTTCCTCGTCCGATCCTGCGTCTGCCTTCTCACGCAGCATGTTGTCCATGTACTACATACCGTCGAGAACATGTCAGCATTTCGGATCATGCCGCGACTCGTCAACACCCAGGATGCGCTGGGGCGAATTGCGCGACCAGACGTACTTCTTCCAACACCTTATGTTCCCCCTTGTCGTACCCGCTCGCGCACACCACGAGGTCGAGGTGCCATTCCTCCGAGCCATCGTCGCCCTTCTCGGACTTGACCGCGCGGAAACGGGGATAGATACTGCTCTCGTAGCGGAACCGCCGCCTGAAGAACCGCCGGATGCACTCCACGTCACGGTTGAAGTACCTGCAACGCGCCGCAATTTAGCACGAAAGGAAACGCGGATGCTCGCCGCAAGCGACCCCTGCCCGCATCGCCGCTGGAGACCGGCGGGGCGAGGCGGCACGTCAGCGTCAGCGGGATGCACGCACCATTCCGCGTTCTGGTGCGACGTGCTGACCATCTGCGGGAAGTCGATGACGACGGGCTCGCCCGAGGCGCGCCGGATGAGGATGTTGAACTCGTTGAAGTCGCCGTGGATGAGCCCGGCGCGGGCGAAGCGGACGATCATGTCCATCAGCTTTGAGTAGAGCGCACCCGGGGACGGGACGTCCGCTATTTGACGTCTGGAATGGGTCAGCACGCCGATTGATATGGTAAGTTTGAGGCGTCGCCTACAAGGGATATGCGTCGATGAACTCCATGAGGATGCAGTGTCTTGCTTGGTCGACAGGTCTTGGGACTGGGAAATTGTGCTCGTACAGGACCTATCGACGCCATGAGGTCACAGATGTTCTCAGCTGGCCTGAGGCTGGCTTACGCACCTTCATGAAGGCGTACTCCTTCTCCGCGGCGAGACGGGACATGTACATCCAAGACGCCGATTTCCGTTTACCCATGTAATCTCTTTTTGCCTTAATCGCTCGGAAGGAAATACGGCCCAGTCTACAAAATGTTGAGCAAGATGCGAGTGCACGGCCATGCGGATGACACCGACCTATGAAGTTTGAGGACTAGCTCGTTGCCGTCCTTGTCGGCGACAATGTATATATCTGGAGATAAAATTTTCTCAACGGACTGGTGGAAAGGCTTGTCGGGCGGATGATACTATACCAGATTCCTTGCCGACACCGATCTGGTTCCCAATGGAGTACACGGTGTCGCGCTTAGACATTGCACGCATAGCTAGATAATCATATCCGCCGTAGGTGAGGCGATACCCATCGTCTGTGAGTAGATCGAGGATCAGTAAGAGCAAGGACCGGCAGGCAAGTAGGGTCAAGCGATATATGCCTGTATGACCTACATTTAGCGTTCTGTATCCTCGAAACAAGATTTCTCTTGGCGAGAGAGCCAAGGATTTTGTTAACGCCCCCGTTCCGCAAACCAGATATCTTCACGATCAGCACTGTCGGGACGGTCTCGTGGTTCTTCGACCCCATTTCAACCTGTTCTCATAACGCCTGCTCAGTTCATGTCACCGGATTTGGTACTGGTTCCAGGTCAACGTACGGCCGTAAGCACTCTGAACTCGTCAGAAGTGACATATCGGAGGTCTGTGGCATCGAGTTTCATGGTGGAGGCACTACGAAAGAGGGCTCCGATTGGGGACTAGTGCAAAAAGTGACAAGATGCTATGGCACGGTCTGCCCTCCTCTAACGTGCCTATAACAACAGTTTAAATCACTGATATTAGTACATCTAGCCATTCAGTGGTATCCCGAGGTAAAGTAGAACTGACCTGTGGAGGTTATAGAGAAGCTGTGAAGGATCATGTGACTGAAAACCTTTCGTTCATGACTAAGCGCTTACCTGCTTCCAACCCCATGCTCCACTAATAGCGCTGCAACTTGCGACGACGCTTAGTAGTCGCCTTAGCTGTCCTTAGTTGACAATCGCTCTCCAAGGAGCGAGAGAGCTCGGAATACAGAGACCCGGTTATAAGACAGCATCGTAGCGTTGGCCCGAGTCTCCCGCAGTTCGGACGCGGCCGGCGGACACTCTCGTCGCACTCAAGCCTTCCTTTGACAGTTGAACTTCCGATTGAGCGACCTGACGCATGGCGATTTCGAGTTCCAGACGTGTAAAGGCTGCCAACAAAGTATGTCCACAAGTACGCCCATGTTGCGCCAGCTCACCATATGACAGGCGTCTCCCGAAAAGATCGCCTCTGTGGCTGGTTTAACAGGAAAGGTGACCCTCGGGACCAACGAGTAAGTGGTACAATCCGTCCCCGCACTGAAACTACTCAGTACCGTGCAGGTTCACAGTACGCGTCGACCATGGTTCCACCTTAGCTTCCGACGATACCATCCGGGACGCTATCTGGGCTCTGTGGGAGGCAAATATGAGAGAAATGTGCGTTACTGTGCCTGTGTATCAATGCTTAGCTGATGCTATGGCCACTTCTACAGGACGGTACCGTCCTCGTTTGGCTGGAACCCCACTGAAAAGAAGAAGGAGCTTTTCCACCGCCATTCTAGACATATCCTTTTGTTACGTGAAGATGCCAACCCGCAGGCGGGAGAGAAGGATCCAGAGATAATTGCATTTGCGCACTTCCGTTTTGAACATGAAGATGATGAAGATCTGCTCTACTGGTAAGGGGTCATCATGTCCTGGAAAGGGAAGAGTTCATCACAGCTGTGGGTTAGCTATGAGCTACAAGTCGCGGATGCCTTCAGACGTCGTGGTATTGGTCGCTTCATAGTGGAGAAACTGGCCATGATTGGGAAGCATTGGCGCATGCAGAAGATCATGTTGACTGTCCTAAAAGGTACAATCTCCGTGACACCTCCAGTATGGCGTATTGAACTTTGCCGCAGAGAACGAATCAGCCCGTCATATGTATGCCAAGCTAGGGTCAGTGAGCTTATTTTTGTGCTTTTCCACTCTCTGACATCATAGTAGGTTCATCCTAGATCCTTGTTCTCCGGACGACGAATGCGAGCTCGAAGGTCAGGAGAACACCACAGAGGAAGACAGGCCTCATATAGATTATGAGATATTATCAAAGGATTTGTAGCATATTTTTAATGGAGCATCTATACCCTATGCATATCTTATGGTAGCCATCAAGTTTTCTGAGTCGTCTCAACTTCGATGCCTATGTAAGTACGTGCAGACGTGGATGAGTACAGCCATATTTGGGAACCCTAACCCATACCAAGAGGGAGATGGGCGCCCAAAGTGAACGCTTGCGTTGGGGGAGACCGACTACTTGCTACCACACCTTTCATTCATGCCTTCACCGTCGTCACTACGAACGCTGCAACGGCGGATCTGCTCATCCCGCAACCTGCCTGGCTGCCGACGGTACGCGTCACACGGGCATGGCCCCCAATACAACGAGCCTACTGGCTACCTCTTTGCTGAGAAGGTACATTTAGTTGACCGTGCTCGTTTCGCCTCCCCTCTCACCTCTTGTTTCATTTGTCCTCCATGAAACACGACACATAGCCACTACCAGCTGGACAGAAGCGCAAGAAGGAGGCTTGGGAGAACGTTTGGTATCTAGGCATGTATGGCACAATGGGTTTGGCGGCGGTGTTGCTCTACTACAAACCCGATACCAGGTGCGTTGCGCTATAGGACATCCACCCACGTCGTATATTAACATTCGCTTCCCTATGCAGCATCCAGGCCTGGGCATTGCAGGAAGCCAAGGCTCGCATGGAGGCACGTGGCGAGAAGCCCGAACACTAGACCTATCCTGTTGCTGTCGTTCGTTGCATCGGCGCCGATTGCAATCCATCCAACTTGCTCTTGAGAATTGTACGAATATGAAACACGTTCAAGGAGGGATAGCATGCATGATCATTCGTTCATTATCTGCGTTGAAGCACGCGTCCTAAGGTGGTCTAGTATCACTACGCAAATCTTCCCTCGACCTAGCCCACTGCCTGGCAGCGTTGAGGCTGCGAGACCCAAGCCACTACTGCCCGCCTCATTATTTATGAAAGTCAATGGATGGCCGTCTCTTCAGTGATCCGACTCGCAATGTTTCTTGTACTCCTCTTCCGTCATCAGCTTCTCCAGCTGTTTTAAGCGTCAATACCAAATACCTCAATCACAGAGTCTGAATCAGCACGCACCTCAGAGGGATTCGATAGCTTGACTTTGCACAGCCAGCCTAAGAGCATGTTTATTACAACCAGGCACAGGCCATGGAGAAGACACGGCACGTACCCTTCTCCTCAGGGGACTTGTTCAGCAGCCCAGGCTGGTCATTGAGGGTGGCATTGACTTCCTGGACCGTTCCGGATACTGGCGCGAACTGCGTCATTCGTATAAGCACGTAGTGCCCCAAGCGATGATGATGAATTGGGCTCACAATATCCGAGGCCGCCTTCACGCTCTCCACCGCACCAATTTGATCTGCGCGAGTTCGCAGTTCGGCGACAAGACGAGCACAATTCATGTATGACACGTACCACCTTGGGAGATCTCAGAACCCTCTTGTGGGAGCTCAACATACACGACGTCTCCGAGACTTGACTGGGCATAATCCGTGATGGACACGGTACCGATTTGGGTCTGGTCATCATAGACAACCGCCTCATGGTCTTCAGTGTACTTCTTCGCTATGCGCACGTCAGCAAGCTCGCCCGAGCCTACAAGGAGCGGTGTGAACTGAACTCACTGATGAGCGTGCGGACGAACGTCGTCGGGCGACCGAGGCGCGCAGCAGAGGTCGCCGTGCGCACCGCGCGCAGAGCGTACGAACCGGAACGCGAAGCTTGACGAACAGCAGAGAACATTATGCGATGTCTTGTTAGGACAACTTTCTAGCCAAGACGCGAGCACGGAGAGAAGGAAGAGAGGTGGCGAAGCGAGGGGGGAGACGGAACTCCGTTCAAAAAGTCTCGGTCCACGACTCGCGCTTCCCTCATATGGTTGCGCCGTTACGTCAAGGCATTTCGTCTCGCCGTCGCCGTACCGTTCAGACTGCATACGTAGTTTCATCCATATGAGTATATGAGATTGCGCTAGCATCTATGTGAGCATTGTGAGGGACATGGGTGGCTAAGGTACAGTGGCTACGGTGAGGGGCGAGTGTGCGAGCTCGAGGTCTCCTTTTGCGATGAGTGGGGAGCAAGATATTACAAGCACATGCATTAACGACGGAAGTATATATGACGGTGATGACGCAAAGGATCCTCTGATCCGCTCATGCATACTCAAGAATTTTGGTGATGATACCCGTGCCAATGGTCTTGCCACCCTCACGAAGCGTGAAACTGAGTCGTATTAGCTCCATCATTATATCCCGGAATAGGGGAAGTGACTTACCGAGAACCAACCTCACCCGCTACGTCATGGTGCAGTGTGCAAACCATCTCCACGTTGTCACCGGGCATAACCATCTTCTCCTCAGCATCAGCGGTGTCCTCTGGCCACGACAACCGCGTGCTGATATCCGCAGTGCGGATGAAGAGCTGAGGCGTGTAGTTGGCCATGAAGGGCGTGTAACGGCCACCCTCGTCCTTCGTGAGGACGTAAATTTGAGCCTGAAACTTCTTCACCGCCTTTATCGAGCCGGGCGCAACGATGACGTGACCGCGCTTGATCTGCTCACGCTTGATACCGCGGAGCAAAGCACCCATGTTGTCGCCAGCCTCACCACGATCAAGCTCCTTGTGGAATGCCTCTAATGCAATTCAGTTAGACATGGTACAGCAGGGGAAGCGGGCGTCTGACGCACCAATCCCGGTGAGGACCGACTTGATCTTTGTGCCGAAGCCCAGGATCTCGACTTCATCACCCTTGTTGATGACACCACGCTCCACCTATTCTCACGGTGAGCAATGACGCTGAGACCCCATTGCGAAAGGACACTTACACGGCCAGTAGCAACGGTACCACGACCAGAGATGGAGAAGACGTCCTCAACAGGGAGCAGGAAGGGCTTTTCGAGGTCACCTAAAACATACTCAGTAAATCTTCGTCAAAACAAACGAGCTTACGTACGAGGAGGAATCTCAAGCCACTCGTCACAAGCCTTGATAAGCTCGTTGATCTTGTCAGCACCAATGGCAGGGTCGCGACCCTCAAGAGCGGCAAGGGCAGAACCCAGGATGATGGGGGTGTTCTCGCCGTCGAAGTTGTACGTCGAGAGAAGGTCTCGCATCTCCATGTCGACGAGCTCAAGCATCTCCTTGTCGGCGATCATGTCGACCTTGTTAATGAAGACGACGAGTTTCTTGATGCCAACCTGGCGAGCGAGCAGCAGGTGCTCACGAGTTTGAGGCATCTGACCGTCGGTCGCTGACACGACAATGATAGCGCCATCCATCTGCGCGGCACCAGTAATCATGTTCTTGATGTCTGCGGGGAGTTAGACGAGGCAAGAAGGTTACACGTCAAAACGGGAGACTCACAATCAGCGTGACCGGGACAGTCAATGTGGCCGTAGTGACGGGTATCACTCTCATACTCAACATGCGCAGAGTTGATGGTGATACCGCGGGCCTTCTCCTCAGGTGCCTTGTCGATTTGGGAATAGTCGGTGAAGCTCGCGGCACCCTTCTCCGAAAGGACCTTAGTGATAGCGGCGGTCAGTGTGGTCTTGCCATGGTCAACGTGGCCTGTATGAAGATGAGATGTAGTTGACTTGAACTCATATAGATGCTCCTTAGCTACGTACCGATAGTACCAATGTTCAAATGGGGCTTCGCACGCGAGAACTTGGACGAGGCAGGCTCAGCGTACCCGCGAGCAAAGACTGAATAGGGTTATAACAGTCAGATCACACCAAGTCTCTACAAGATTCGAATGATAAAATCACCCAGGCTTCGCCCAACTGGCCTGCAGAGTGACGAGGCTGCGGGGGCAGGGGACCTGACCGAACCCCTCGCACAGCTGTACAGGGATTGCGTCGCTGTCACATGTCAATAAGAGCCGTACGAGTATATCGATAGCCAGATACACACCACGCGAGCTGTAGAGACGGCGGGCGATGACCCTGGTAGCGGGGAGCTGCGCCTTGAACATGACGAGGACGAGTGGAGGGATGCAAGTAGCACAGACGTGACTGACGCCGCGGTGCTAGCGCACACCTCCCAAAATTCTTGGCCGGTCGCTTCCTCGGAGCACCGGCACGGCTCCCTCCGCAACAGGCGCCCAAAGTGCCACAATCCCGCTGGTCTCGGTCTCGGACTGTACGGTTGCCGGCGCGCATGAACACCCAGCCTCACCTTGGTCTGTATACTGTAACCTACTCCGTCTGGTTCCTTGGTCTCCTCAGCCATGGCGACACCAGATAGACAAGAGCTCATACGCAACGCGGTCTCGTTCCTCGTCGATCCAAAGGTGACTAATCTGCATGCTCAGTCTCGCGGTCCTGGCTGAACATAGTCACTAGGCTCAGGCCGCTCCCCTCGCTCAACGCGTCCAGTTTCTAGAAGCCAAAGGGTTGACTGGACCCGAGATAGAGGAAGCTATGAGGCAGGCTGCAGCAAACCATACAGCACCACAAGCGTATGGCCCAAGTGCGTATAGTCCCACCTACGGACCTATGCCCTATAATGCCATTCAACCGCTACCACCTCAATGGGACTGGAGAGATTACTTTGTGAGTCTGCTCCATATTTTGGTAGTATCCGCCCTAATATAATGCCGTCAGATCACGGCTGTTGTATCTGGTACAATTGCATACGGTGCAGCGGCGCTATTCCGAGTGAGCCTCATCCGTTACATAATGCTTTCTTGTAGTGACATCCACATCGCAGAAATACGTCTCCCCACATCTCAAACCTCCTTCAGCAACCGCATATGAACAGGACAAGGACGCAATGACTGCGCAGTTCGACGCCGCAGAGGCCCTGCTGAAGGAGATTCAGGCCGAAACGACCGCCGTCCGTGCTGCTGTGGAGGAGCAGAACGAGAAAGTTGCCAAGGTCACAAAAGAAGTGGACAGCGTGGTTAAAGACATGCGAGACGGCGAGGCTAGGACAAGAGACGAGATGCGCGAAATCCGTGAAGAAGTGAACAATGTGCGCGAAATGCTGCCTAAGGTGAGTTTCCGGATTTACACTCCCTTGTGCGCGTTCAATGACACACATTCTTGCAGATGATTGAAAAGAACAAGGAGAGCCACAATCAATCCCTCGCGGAGCTGCAGCAAGAGCTCAAGTCTCTGAAGGCACTTCTCCTCAGTCGGGGACCAGGGATATCCACAGGTCCATCAACACCCATCCTTCCCGGAAAACCCTCTATACCTGCATGGCAACTAGCTGGTGGCCTGGCGAGCCAGGTCTCAACACCGTCTACCCCACCGCCATCTGTGATATCACCCAGTAGTCCTGCGCCTCCTGCCATCAATGGAAAGGGTAAGGATGTCGCTGTCGCAGACTCTGAGTCCCCTTGATGTGTATACTACTTGTATTGTATCGACGCGCATATGCTTCGTATACACTTGGATTCCACTACATATGTCCAGGTATTGCGCGAAGTTGCCAATCGACTGTAAGCGCTTATGACGGCACGAGCGGCTGCAAGCTTCCGGACCAGGGCTCTCCATGACATGTATCTTACTCTATGTCCTAAACCTCGCTCCTTCCTGGGACGTCGTCGACGCTTCTGACTTGCCTTTCATCCATATTCTCTGTCTAGTGCGATGTTCAGCAGCTGGAGGCAAACCGTAGAAAGCTTAGCCCAGTCTCCCAGGAACTCCCAGGACGCGTCGAGTGCTAATGGCGAGGAGACACCAATACGCTCCTCGATAGACGGCATTCGCACATCCCTTTCGTCTTCCTCGCTCCTTGCTGAGTCCGCGTTGAGCAATTTGAGGAAGTCCTTGGCGGCCCAACGACCTGCGAGTCCCAGTGTCGGCCAGACGCAATCGCCTGCTACCTCCCCACCTGCTGCGTCGCCTGCTGCGTCGCCCGCGCAAAGGCCGCGCCCTGCCGGACGGTCGACACTAGAGGATCGATTGCGGGCGAAGCTTGCCAGTGGAGATACGTCGAGCGGCTCTACCCCTGCAGCCTCCTCCAGGGCATCGCCTTCCCCGGTGTCCGCTACGGACCATCCCCTTGCCATCACCCCAAGTGCGTCTCAGGACCAAGACATACCCGTGGTGAAAGGTCCGCCCAATCCCCTCTCCCCCACTTCTGCTCCCCTTCCAGACTCGCCACTGCAGTCGCCGACCACCGAGAATCCGCTTGCCGGGTCGGTTACGGCCCGTACCACTTCGTCGTCACCTCCTCCAATATCGTCAAACGCGCCTGCTGTCTCGAAGGATGGAGAAGAGGCAACCCCTGCGAAGGAAGATAGTCCGCCGCCTGTCGAAGCGAGCGCACTGGCTCCGTCAGTAGAGCCACCATCGTCCGTCGCGGAGTCCGCGCCGGGTTCACAGGATGATACTATCGTAGCTGAGGTTGTCTCGGCGCCGCAAGCGCAAGAGAACGGTGTAGAGGTTGATGAAGCTATTTCTGCAAGTGCTGTTACGCAGGAGAGCTCGACTCCCGCCCAACCTGTGTCGGAGAACTCGCCATTTCCACCCGCGGAGGAGTCCGAGGCTTCCGATATCGGTAGTCCGCTTGGTGTCCCTTCTGATGCTCAAGATGCTCCTGTGGAGGTCTCCGCCGAGGCAGGCCCTGCTGTTGATCTTCTTGCGGACGAACCACTTGCGGAAGACCCTCTCAGCACGGCCAACGGCAATGCAGCTGCCGAAGCTCCTGCGAATGTAGTCAACGGCGGCAAGCCTCTGGAGCCTGCTATCTCTGTCGAAGAAGTCTTGGAGATTCGTTCGGAGACGCCCCGGCCTGCTACTCCCAACGGCAAGATTTCGGACGGTGTCGATGTCGAGGCACTCCAGAAGAGGTTGAAGCTCGTAGAACAACGATTCACAGGTACATCCCTGATGTTTTGTGGTCATTCTGGATGGGCTAACAGTCCGCCTAGATGTCTCGACGTCATTCAAGCGTCTCCAAGCTGAGAAGCTCGCTGCTGACCGAGTCTTGCGCGAGTTGACTTCTGTCGAGAGTGTGACAGAGGTCGACGCACTACGGGACTTCCTCCAGAACATGAGCTTCAAGACAGAGGTGAGTGAAGTTTGTTACTTATCCATCATGCGCAAGTGCCAATCCAAGGACCAGATGGCGCAGGACGAGATCCGACGCCTGACAGGCAAGCTTACGCGTAAGTGCACCGACTTTCGTGGTACACTGTTTGCTCACGTGTCATAATAGGCCAGGACGAACGCATTGAGGAGCTTCGTGATATCCACCGTCTAGAATCCGAGTCTCAAATCGACCAGATCGATCAGCTCAAAGCCCAGGTCGAAGAAGCTGAGAAGCTGCTCAAGGCCTCTCAAAGCTCCACCGCCCAGGCTGAGCAGGAGTCTGCGAAGCGGAAAGCGGAGATCGACAAGCTGCAGAGCGAGCTGAATAAGGCGAAGAACGACGCGAAGGAGGAAGAGGAGAAGAGGACGAAAGCTATTGCTTTGCTGAAGACGGTCAGGCAGAAACTGGTGAAGGCGGAAAAGGAGCGAGACGATGCTGTGAAGGAAGTCAACACGTTGAAGGAGACGGAAAAGGGTGAGCGGGAGAAGGAGAAGGCGGAGAGGGCGAAGCTGCAGGCAGAGATCCAGAAAGTGAACGAGGAGCGGGAGATGGCGGTACAAGGATTGAGAGCGCAGTTCGACAGGGAGGTGACTGCGTTGAAGGAGAAACACGAGAAGGAGCTTGCCACCCTACGAGGGCAGTACGAACTGGAGGCTATCACCGCAAAGGTAAGAGAAAAGCGAGCATTGGTTGTTCGGTTCCAGGGCTGTACTAATATGTGTGTTTCCTCATAGACAACCCATGTCAGGGAGATCGAAAACAAGAAATCGCGTATCGCCGACCTTGAGAGCACAGTCAGAGCATTGTCCAGGGAGAAGGATGAACTTTTCGACCAGGTGCAACTGCGTCAAGCGGAGCTGGAGTCGTCGCAATCTCTTCTCGAGTCCCTACAAGGCCAGAACACCGAGTTGCAATTCCAGCTTCGCGAGGCAAACGATCGAGTCGCGTTGCTCCAGGAGGAGTTTTCTGACATCCGCCACGAACAAGACATGAAGGTGGCATCATCTGGCCCTTCTGCCGAAGAAATCACTCGCCTACTCGCTGCTGCTGAGTCTAAGTATGAGACAAAGCTGAGCGACCTACGCAAGAGATTGGCCGAGGCTGAGCGCGAGCGAGACGAGGGCGAGGCACGCTGGAGCAAGACCTTGACTGAGCGCGCCCGTGAGGTGGAACTGCTCAAAGCTCAGATCAGTTCGTCACAGCAGAGCAAGGACGAGGAGAACCAGGGCGTGCAGGCCTTGGAGAAAGAGATCGAGTCGTTGAAGAGCGAGATCAGGTCGTACCAGATGCAGATCACCGATTTGCATTCGCAGCTGCAGAAGGCTGCGGAGGTTGAGGTTCGTTCATCTACACCTACCCTCTGCGCTATCTAAAGCTGACAATATCTGAAGGCTACGGCTAAGGACCAACTCGCAGAGCTCAGTGCGAAGACTGCCAATTTGCAGCAATTCGCCGACGAGAGCAAGAACCGAGAAGCACAGCTCCGCAGCCAGAACAAGGCGAGTGTTCTTTCTTCCCTAAGTTGTGATTGCACGCTCATTCCCGCCGTACAGACTCTACGCGAGGAACTTCGCAAAGTGCAATCGTCTGTGGCATTGCTCGAGAAGCAGCGAGGGCCAGGTGTGGGATACTGGGCCTCTCGTAATGAGAGCACGTCCGAGCTGCGCTCGCCAACATCATCAGTATCTGAGTTGCCTTCGCGAGAGACGCCGGAGAGAGCCGGCACGCCGTCCGCCCAATCGTCGGATGAGGAAGTCAACTTCGAGTACCTCCGGAACGTCATCCTACAATTCCTGGAACACAAGGAGATGCGGGTGAGTGTGCTCACTGTAGTGATCACGAACCCTCGTGCTCATGCCTTACTAGCCTCATCTTGTGCGAATCCTCTCTACCATCCTCCGGTTCACGCCTCAAGAAACCCGGAGGCTTATCGCAAAAGTATGATCGTAGTAGACAGTGAATACCTTACGTGTCGCGAACCTAGTAACATAACAGCATCGGACTTTGCATACCTTGCGATGGATACCAGGAGCTGGCCCTCTTCATCACTATTGTCATGTGCTTATTTGTACACATTCGTTCCCAATGCATATATCTACAGACATGGATAGCTTGTCTTCCAATAGACATCCAGCGCTAGCGCTGAGCGCTGAGATACGATTCCGAAGCCCAGAGCTGTGCCGCATCTTGGACGCCCATTTGCTCGTCTACTTGGCCGGAACCACCAAGGTCTCGAGCAGTCTAGGGAATGTCGCTGGCTGAACTGACAAGGAACGCTTTCCAGAGTGGTATAACGGCACGAAAAGTGAGCTAATCCTGCGAGATTGTCAACATCTGGGTAATACTTAGCATTCCGTGGCCAGTGGCTCGCCCTGTGCAAGCTGTTCATCTCCAAGAACCTCTCTCATAACGCAGCTCATAGCATCGAGACAGAAATCAGCAGTAAAGAAACACACTCTATAGTCTCGTAGTTCTAAGCGGCTGACTCATTCTTTATAGACTCAGTTCTAGTACTTTTCCGTGACTATCCTGGGGATCCGACTTTGCAGGGATACCTGAAAGAAGCTATACAGGATGGAGTATTATCGCTTCCAATCTTCCTCACGGCCTTCCTCCAGGCAGCCCAGTCCGCCAATCTGCATAACCCTGCAACGCTGGATATGTTATGCAGAGTCGTCCTCGACCATCATTACGCGTCTGGTATGCCTACCATGGGGTCCCTCGTGCCGTTCGGCGAACCAACTACACGCCTGCTGAGCACAGTCCAGTACGCCATGGGGCTCCTGCGCACAGCATTCATGCTACCTGTCTCCCATTTCCATCAATTAACGACATCTGCATCTGAGCTCCTGGTCTTACTTCTGTCCTGTGTGACCGACACCTCTCAGATATCCGCAGCACAGGCGATGTTATACCTCGCCGAGGCAAACGATCTACTGCAAAACGTCCGCTTGCATGCGGAGTTGCGCCCAGTGCTGGAGACATTCGCTTTCTCTTTGAGTATGCTCGTTCCCGATGATCCAAATCAAGCCAGGGAAGCACAGATGATGCATACGCTCCAATTCGCACTCGGTAGAGGCGAGACGGTCCTGAGCGCAAGCTCTGAGACCGATATCGTAGCGTGCAGCTTAATTTTGAACCACCTGGTACGTGTTTTCAAATGTGCATCCCTTGCACTCATCGCTCAGCCCTTCGCCATGCAGATATTCTGCAGAGCGAGCGACTTTGGCTCCGGCGATGGACCACATGCTGTGGCGATCTTCGTTGGGTTGCTTCGAGGCTCGTCATGGGCGCCCTGGATGTTCTATGCACAGCTTATCATCTCCTCATTGACATGCTTAGCGCAAAGCATCAGCCCAACTGGGCCAACAAGAGCATCGGCTATCTGGAGAGCATTCACAATTGGCCGCGTACGTTTCGGATGCACTGGCGCCGTCAACTCCGATTCTGATCTCCTGTTACAGCTACCCCATTTGCTCGCTGCCTTCCGCAAAGCTGGCCGCCCAGAGGCGATCTCAGAATCAGAGTGGGTGAGGTATTCTGTTTTAATAAAGGCGTGACAGAATGATTAACCGATATCTAGCATTCAGCGCTGCAAATCGCACTTCCGCACGTTCTGCAACGCGTCGATTTGTTGGAGAAAGTAGACAACAATGGTCAGCCTGGCGGTTCGGACGCCGGAAGTGACAAGTCCGTAGTGTGAGCACTCACCTTCTACAAGTTTGCTGCATGCTGTAGCTGAGCATATCAGTCAGCACTCGTTCATATCTGAGTTTCTCTACCAGTTGCTCTCAGTCGGAGTCGTCGAGCAAGCGGTAGTGGCGACGATAAACCCTAACCTCTCGAACGACTTCCATCCTCGTGTCGCTACGGAAGCACAAGAAATGGGTGTTGATTTGCCAGTAAGCAGTATCCCAACACGTTCAGCTGACGTGGCGGCTGACACTGTTCAGGGATACTTCGAGGCGAAGCTATGTCCTGAGGCAACCCCAGAAGATATCGAGGTGCTGCTCTACAGAGCATGGAAAGATCCATGTTGCCATGCTGCGTTCGCAGAGGTTGTTGTCAAGGTATGAAGCCAATCACGCCACGCATTCGTGTTACGGGGCTCAATGATCGCATAGCGCTTCACGACGTCCACCAAGAACCTGGATGCAGAGTCACTCGGGTTGGTCTGCAAGATGCTCTCGAAGCATGAGATGGCACTTGACATGTTATCTCTGCATGCGAAGATCTCGGATCTGGTCGCGCATGCTCTGGCATTCATTGAAGATTACGATTGCGAGACTGTTGGTACGTGGGCATGGGTCTTACTTGACCTTCCTCGAAAAGCTGAAGCCCAAAGGCAGGCGACCCTCAGACAGCCGTCAGTCACCTAGGGGATGTCGTTTTGTTCGTCGAGACCACTATTGTGCGGTTCAATGTAGGTACACCCGCTGTTGCGTGTGTGTTCATACCTCAAGACGCGTGCATTGCGCAGCTTGCTTCTTTGTCATTCAAGGTAGGAGAGAGGGTCATCAACCCCGACTATATGCGGACCGCAGGTCTTCAACTGCGACCCGGCGATCTCAAGGGTGATGAGATGCCCGCCTTCAGCTCATGGACCAAAGCACTATTTGACCCGGGGAGCGAGGGTATAGAAGATACCATCTTGAGGTAAGCTGCCTCCTGTGCGCCGCTTGTCATTTGCAGCTGAGCTGTGCTAGAACAACACGTCCCAAGACATTACTCAAAATCACTCCTTCTTTATTCTCTTTCGCGATTGCTCAGGCGATGGATCGCAAGATGGACAAGGAAGTGCTCAACAATGGGATCTCCTATTTCCTAGGACCTCTGCTAAATTGGACGCTTGCTGGCGTCATTCGTTCATTGCTGATGGACATCCAGCGTCGCAGGTACGTCTTCTCCACATGCATGTAGGCGCATTTCTCATTGAATCTCAAGTTACAACGCACCCGTACATCTCGAAGTGCTCAAAACCCTCCTGACCTCATCGTCCTGTCCCCCTACCGTGTTGACGCTATCTGCGCCTAGCGTCCTGCGCCTTTTCCCCGATCCCTTCCCGCAGCATAGCAAGAGATATCTCCAAGATTTCGACCCCAAACCTGTCCGGCAAGCCGCCCGACAAGCACTCGGCCTCCCCGCTGAAGGTTCGTCATCTAGTGTTATATATCATTTCCTGCTCAGACATAGTACACATACAGAGGTACCAAACCCGATGCCTATGGACCCATCGACGACCCAATGGTCAAGCCAGTCACGCCAGCTGATCGCCAACGCCCTCTCTGCCGCGCGGTCAGGGAGGGCTCCTGCGCTCGACATCGATCGCTGTCTGCTGCTCTGTCCCCCCACGAAATTCCTTGGCGCCCTGTGGACACAGCTCCTCCTCGCCGCGACGATGGCCGACATGGAAGCCCCGCGGCGGCTGGCGACGTTCGTGCTCACGGTCCCTCGCTCGCCCCGCTTGCCGCCGCTCCTGCCCATCTTCTTGCACATGGTTCTCCCTTCGCTCGTGGCGTCAGCGGATGGCATGTCCGGCACGGAGCAAACGATCACGGTGGAGCTCCTCGTGGCCGTGATATCCTCGTCGCTGACGGCGGCGTTGCATCTGGAATGGGCCCTGCTCACGACGTGCGGGGAAGAACGCTTTGTCTTGGGACAATCGGTCACATCCATGGCCCGTCGGCTGTCGGCGGATCTGAAAAGACGGGGAGCCGGTACGACCGCCGGGATGATCTTGCAGCGCTTGACGGCGATGCAGCCGTTTGTGGCCAACTTCCCCTCGTTCGCCGCAGAGGTGTAAGAGATGGACAGGGATTGAGCTCAAAGAGATTGTATTTTGCTGTACGAGTCAATCATAGGGATATTATAAACAATACAGTTGGCGACAACGCAAAAAGCGACGGGGCAGACAGAAGCAACCGCGGGAAGCGATCAAGCGTCCGTAGGTGGTGGAGCTACCAAACATATCAGCACCATGTGAAGATTCAGGCCGACGGCACAGCTTACGACAACAAGCGTTTTCTGACGGATCGCAGATCTGATCTGGAGGACAGAGAATAAGGCAAGACGACTCGGCGGATGTCTGAGAGACAACCTTCTTAGTTCCAACGACAAGAGACGAATTGGGAAAAGAAACGGACATACCCTCAGATGTTCCTCGGGAGGAGAGTTCCGCGGGTGGTGGTACTCGGGCTGGATCGTGCTGGAATGGATGCCCCGGTCATGTAGCGCCTTCCGAATCTTCGCTGCGACGGGCATAAAATCGTGCTTCCGAGACGCCATGACATGCACAGACGCGACGATCTTGTTCTCTGAAAGCTGCCAGATATGGAGCTCATGCACCGAAAGCACTCCGTCCACAGCCAAGATCGCATCCCGTGTCTCATCCAACGAAACTGTCGCTGGCACGCCCTGCAACAAAATGAAAGCCGTGCTTTTCACTACGAAGGCAAGTCAGCTTCTTCGTTCAGTATCATCTCTAAAACTTAATCTTCTTACCGAGAGGAAGTGCAGAAGAAAAGATGATGACGGTGATAACGAGACTGATAATTGGATCGAAGTAATACTTCCAGCTCCAACTCGTGAGCCAGATGATAAGACCCGTCGATATGACCCCAACGTTCCCCAACGCGTCGCCCATAACGTGCAGGATCAACGCGCGCATGTTCATCGACCCATGAGAGTGCCCATGACCACCGTGGCCGTGACTGTGGCCGGCATCCTCGTGAAGGGAGTGCGGAACGGAGCTCTCGGACTCGGCGTCGCCTGACAAGAGAGGCGTAGTCTCGTTCGTAATCCGCCTCTCAGCGGACGAATCGTCCACTCCGTTCTCCTCGCGCACATCGCTCGGACGCCCATGTTCCGCCCGAGACCGAGATCGGCGCACGCGCGAACGGGACGGAGAGCGCGAGCGCGCACGTGCGACGTCCTGCGCAGCTTGCACTATGGAAGCACGCGTCGCGGCAGGATGGCCGTACAACGACGAATACGAGGCAGACCGACTGCGAGAATGTGGGCGAGGTGCGGGAGACGAGTGGCTCGCGCGAGGGGTAACTTGCCCATCTTCCAACGCGGAATGAACACTGGGTGGTTTGGAGACGGAAGGGGTCTCCTTTCCATGCTCGTGACCGTGTTCATGACCATGATCTATGCGAACCACAAGATGAATGTGGAAAAGACACAACTACAACATGCTGTAGACGTACCGTGGAATAGGAATAGTCCCACGATATTGGAAGCTAGTCCAAGCGAGCCCACCACAACGACCAGGCGCGGATTCGAGATTTCTGGCAATCGGCGCTCCATCAGTTTCATATACCGAACAGTCTCTTTCTTACATACCTGGAGTGCTAAAGAATCTTTCTATAGCTTCCAGGAAGATGGAGAAGCAGAGAGCGAGTAGAAAGACACCATTGACCAACGCAGCAAGAATTTCTGCACGATGCCAGCCGTAAGAGTAACGGGAGTCAATGTGCGTTTGTTTCGTGAGCTGCCAAAAGATAGATCTGCACGCTTGGAACAGGTGGTAGAAGCGTGCTAGGACGTACCTTAATTGCATAGAGCGCAACCACCAGGCTCAGGACATCACTGGGAACAGACGTCAGACAGTCATACGCGCTGTGTGCAGCCACGGAGATTATTGACTCACTTCAGCATATGAAAACTGTCTGCCACAAGGGCAAGCGAGCCCACAGCATAGCCTGGAGTAGACCGTAGTCAGTGTGCGAGAAGCGTGAATAAGATGAGACCGCAACACACCAACGATGAGTTCAGTGAAGAAGAAGAAGACGTCAATCACGAGCAGGAGTACGATGCGTGCTTCCCGAGACAGCATGGTAGCACGCAGGACTCCTGGTGGAGCAGAGGGAGAGTTGGTGGCGAGGGGAACCGGTCGGCGAGGAAGGTTATAGTCTGGGTTAAGCTATGCCCGCTGCCTCCGCTCCACGTGCGCCGCCCCGTTGTGTCATGCTGCGTGGAACGGCCTGGACTATCTGATAAGATAAGATAACCCCGACGACCATTAGCCTTCCTGTGGGTCGTCTTCCAACCCGACCTTCGCAAGCCTTTGCGCTCTAGACTCCGTTTGCGCGACTAAAGTGGCACCATTCATATGTTCACGAGCACCCCAGCTACAAACCACATTTCGGAAGTGTCGTCCGGACGGTCCCTGGTCCGATTCGGTAGTCGTATGAAGAGAATCGTCCGAGTGTCATGCACTCCTATCAGCAACATTTCGCTCGGAAGAATAGTGAGCTGCCGTTTTGCATTTTGACTCCCACACAGCCTCCATATGTCAGGAAAGAGGGTGGGTGGAAGGAATGTAATGTAGCATTCTAATCACGCGGATGAAGTGAACCATTCCAAGGGCATTCCAAAATATTCACTTCCATAGCTTGCACTGCACATGTTCCATTACAGACTTCTGACCCGTTTACGCAACTGCATGCATTCACCTCAGGTTAGGCAATTGGGTTTCGACTCTTACGACGGGCAAAGGACTATGATTTAAGCAGGGAGATTCATTCGGAATTGTCGGGTCATGCAACGTATCAATGGCAATTCCTACAATTTTTTGTAAGTTCAATTTCTTTCTAGGAATTGCTGTTGGCACGTTGCGTGGCACAGAAGTGTCACCAACGTTTCCTCACTTGGCCCTTCGCGCTTCGCCCCCCCCCGTGTCTTGATGTGGGGTACCGAGCCACGTGACTGGAGGAGTTGTGACTTGTTTGGCAAGAGCCTCTAACTACTCGTCCAAAATTGCCGTCTGCTCTATCGGCATCGGCTACGCTCTCTGCACTTGAGCCTCGCTTTCTACGGTTTCATCTAACCCCAAAGGCCCCTCAGAAACACTAGCCAACGCACCTTTTCTCCAATATGGCCGCCGCAACCTCCATGGCAGCAGCACTGGCTGCGTCCCTCCCCGCACCCCAGGCCGCGCCTGCACCAAGCGCACCCACTTACGAAGCCATCCCTGCGTCGATGGCCAAAGTGATCGATATCGAGGCTGAGATCCCTATAACGAGCGTGCAGCTGGATGCGATAGTGAGTGACTTGCTTCGTCCTCCCCCTCGCCGGTGCGCCTATGCACTTCGGTCTCTGCGGATCGAGGCACATTGGCTCCGACGAGCGTCCCAGGCTTGCGGGCACATGCGCGTGCCCATGGGTCGCTTCCCCCGAGTGGCATCTTTCGCCTGTGTGCCTGTTCCGCGCGTTACGCTGGGGCAAAATTTCTGGGGTCGCGGCTGCATTATCACCCTTTACTGACGGGTGTCTTATTTCCTCATTCATGTATTTGGGCGACGCGCGCGCAATTTGCGTCTGCGGCATGGGCGCATCTGTGCTATGACTGCTGCAGGTCGTCTCGAAGATCACCAAGCACGCAAAAGAGGCTCCGGGGTCGTCAGCCCATGGTCTGCTGCTGGGTCTGGACCTCGACGGCACTTTGGAAGTGTGGAACTCATTCGCTCTCCCTCACCATTCCAATGACGACGACGATAAGTCTGCCAAGGGTGTGGGTTAGTGCTCGTTCATAGCTTCATAGTTATACTATGAGGGCCATATTGAAATAGAGGTTCTATAGCGCGTTACCAATCGTCGATGTTGCGTTCCCTGAAGGAGGTTCAGGCGGACGACAGCGTGATCGGTTTCTATCAGGGCATGACCCTGGGGTCCTTCTTCAACCAGACCTTGGTCGACACCCAAGCAATCCACCAAGAAAGGCTACGACATGGAGGCGTCGTAATTGTGCACGGTAAGAAATTCCTGCTCTCTGGCACGTGTTCCCGTGCGTGGTGGGCTCATTCGAATGTTTTCCTCCCCCACCCAGACATCTCGCAAACCGCACGCGGCAACGCGTCTTTCCGGGCGTTCCGTCTCACGAAGGCGTTCCTAGACGCCTACAAAAGGCACAACTTCTCGACCTCGAGGTGATTGACGTCGCACGGGCGAAGAGAATGACGCGATGCTGACGGAGATCTGGTGCTGCAGCCTAATCGACCATCGGCTGACGTTCTCCACCATCCTGGAGGAGGTGCCGCTCAAAATCCGGACGAACGCGCTCGTGAGCTCGTTCCTCGGTGCGCTGTCGGAGGCGACGCCATCGACAACGACGCAGTCGAGCCCTGCGCTGGCAACGTCGTCCGCAGCCATCCCACCATCGTACTCGCGACTGAACCTGGGCACGGGCAACACGGCGCGGAACCTGGAGATGGTGGTCGAGGCGCTGGACAACTACAAGACGGAGGAGGGCAACCTGGCATATCTGCAGCGGCAGATTGCGCGGGAGAGGGCAAAGGCGGAGGCGTACGTGGCGAAGCGCAAGGAGGAGAACGCGACACGGATAGCGGCGGGGCTGGCACCGCTTCCGGAGGAGGACGTGAGCAGGCTGTTCAAGATCCCGCCGGAGCCGAGCCGACTGGAGAGCATGCTGCTGTTGGGGCGGATCGATGCTTATGGGAAGAGCCTGGAGGAGACGGCAAGTACCGGGTTGGTGAAGATGTACGCGGCCAAGGCGAACGCAGGGAACTGAGGCGATGTAGAATATTATGTAGCGCTGGCTGGTGCTGCCGTTGTACGAGGATGAGGTCCGGCCGCCCGTCCGCCCGGGACCGCTCCCTGGCGTCCCTGGCGATGCACACGGCCGGCCTACCGCTCGCTATGACGGCCACGCCTCGCAGCAGACACCGGCACAGCGTGAAGCACCAGATTCTGGCGGGAGAGAACATGCAGAGAATGTGCGGATTCCCACCACATTCGCTCCACATTCTCCCCCATGTTCTCCAGGACGGCGAATCTGTAGACTATATGCATGTTGCCTGGACAATCTCATCATGTTCTCTAGTTCTCAATTTGGTAGCCTCGAATAGCTCAAGATAAGTGATATTGAGATGACTTTCTGTCTGATAGGTTATCGATGCCACGGCCTTGGATGCGCATTGATTTGTAAGCGTGGATTGCGTCGAGATCACGATCCCAAGTTGTACCAGTACACTACTACTCTAGGTCTGCATCGATCTCAACCACTGCTCATCCATCTACTGTCGACAGTCGACCTCGGGCTGTCACCATGCTCGACAAACCATCCTGGCAACAACCGAAATGATGCAAGTGCAAAAGCAAGTCTCGAAGAAGGCTCTCGGATACGACGTCTTTGGTCTGTGAGCTGTCTACACAAGGAACGCGCACTTGCAGTGGTGCAGGTCAGCAGCCAGAAAGCCGTACCTCAAGGCGAGACTCAAGAGCGGATCCGAGTGCAAAGAGAACCTGGAGAACCACTGTTGAGCAATGGATGTGCGCGGACTGTACGCGAGGATCTGTCCAGTGCCGATGTTGCAGACCGGGAGGGCGGAGCACTCAGTACGTTGTCGATGGTGTCGGAAGACTCGATCTCGCATCATCATGGTTCTTGGCAACGTCTCCTGGCCGTACTAGTATGTCCCGAGTCTCATCACCGCCTACACTTGCCATTTGGGGGACATCTCTGGACTCTGCAACCGACACGCCTCCTTCGCCGTCTTCCTCACTACTAGTCAGCTGGCCCTTTAGACAACCATGAAAATGACTGTGCCGGATCCTCTGGTGTTTTCGGTCCTTACTGGGGATAGTGACTTGTCTACGCCGGTGCCCTTGTTCGAGAAATTCCCCCCTATCTGTCTCGCGATCCTCCATTCCGAGCCGGCCAACATCTTTGAGTATTTTCCTATCCTGGGTGCTGAGAGACGCCTGGACGCAAAGCGCGCCATCATCAAGTTGTGTCTTGAAACATATCCCAATACTTCCCGGAAGCTGGCACATTCCCTTCTCACAATGTGCAAACTCATGCCGGTTTCTGGCAGGGTTAACTCCTACATATACGGACGTCACTTGAAACTCAAGGAGATGCGCTGCTTGTGGTGTATGTCGATCAGCTGCCTCACCAGCTGCAGCATCCTCGCTGCTAGCGGGCACTCTACAAGCCGCGCGCTAGCTTTCATCCGGCGTCCCAGCTATCTTTTGTAGTTACGTAGGCATTCATGTCCGTCTTGAATCTGTGTGCCTAAATTATCATCGCGCGGTGAATATGCGGTCCAGTATAACCTCGCAAATGGAGCACGCGGGATGTGGCAACATGTGCGCTGACAAATTGATGAATTCTTGATATGGCACCAGGTAAGCCAAGCTTCGTGGTATCCGGATCTGTCCTAAATTGTCTACGTTAGAGAATGTGTGGCGAATATGGAAGGGAATGTGTGGAGAATGCGTGGCTCTGTGAGAGGATGAACACGCATTCTCCTTTCTCGGAGAATGTGGCGGGAATGTGGGGAGAACGTGGTGGGAATCTGCTCATTGCCGCCGTGTTCTCCTCCCTCCGAAATCTGACGTTTCACGCGGTGCGGGCGCAGCGCACGTCCTCGTCGTGTCTCTTCACGCGCCAGACACGCGCCAGACACGCGCCAGACACGAGCTCATCTCTGATGCATGAAAGTGCCATGTGAATAGAGTCGATCGAGGCCCGAAGAGAGCGCCGTGCACGGTAAGTAGCGGAGAATAAGGTCAGGCGTGGGACTGGCCGAGGACCCTTTTATTTATTTTCGCGCGTCGGTTGCTGGCTTGCCTGTTTCCTTACGTCTCCCCGCGTCCCTCTTCACCTCCCCAAGCCTCGCGCCCAACCGACGACGACTCTCGTCTAGTTGCTCGCGTCCCGGCCTACATAAACCCGCTCTCACTCTTTTCAAAGAGCAGGCCCATCCAGTCCTTCCCCTACCCTCCCTACAGACGTCGCTCCCTCACCCCCCATCCATCCTACCGACAATGTACTTTTCCAAGGCCATCGTTGTCTGCTCCCTCGCCCTCTCCGCGATCGCGAGCCCCCACCTCCTCCGCAGCGCCCACCACCGCGAGCTCGCCCACCGCGCGGCCATCCCCAACGCCGCCCCCGAGCCCGTCGTGGTCCCCCAGAAGAAGAAGCGCGCCAGCTCCAGCCGCTGCAAAGTCCGCTCGAGCAGCGCTGCGGCGCCCACAACCACGTCCGTAGCCCCTTCTTCCTCCTCGTCAAGCGTGATCCACTCTACAACTGCCACCCACGCCGTCTCTAGCTCCATCATCCCGCCCCAGAACGTCGAGAGCGCGCCCCCTTCGTCCTCGACCCCCGAGTCCACCAAGGCCGCTGAGCCCACCACGTCCGCACAGCCGCAGCCGCAGCCGACTACTTCCAAGGCTGCGCCGACTACCACCAAGGCTGCCGCTCCCACCACCTCGGCGTCTTCTGGCTCCTCTGCCAGCGACCCGCTCGGCATCTTGACGGGTACCCACTCCGGTGATGGTGCGTCCTCCGTGTACAATTCACCTTTTTCGCTCCTTCCTTACTAGCGTTGTCTCAGGTACTTTCTACGGGACCGGTCTTGGTTCGTGCGGTATCACCAACTCGGACACCGACTTCATCGTGGCCATCTCGCACATCATCTACGACGCCTTCCCGTAAGTCCATCTGACACTTCCCAGCACACGGACACTCACCTCCCCTGCAGTGGCTATACCAGTGGCAACCCTAACAACAACCCGGCCTGCGGCAGGAAGATCCGGGCTACCTGTGCGTATCATGGTATCCTGGGATTCTTTCATCCATCATACTCACATTCAGTCGACCCTTAGACCAGGGCAAATCCGTCGAGGTTACGGCCGTCGACCGCTGCGTGGGTTGTGCGGAGTTTGATCTCGACTTCTCCCCCTCAGCATTCGACCAGCTTGCCGACCCGTCCATCGGCCGCCTTCACGGCGTCCAGTGGCAGTGGATCTCGTAAACGCGCTGCGATCCTGACCTCCACACATTCCTATCCCATCATTGCAATCACGCAAGATACGATACAACCTCAACCTTGCTGTCCATAATCCCCTACCGCAAGTCATCGTGTTCGGCTCTCTTTATTAGCTTTTCTATTCGGTCTCGTCTCGCTTTCTCTCGTCCGACCCTCGGCGCCAGGGGCGTCACTCGTCGTGTTCCGGCCCCTGCGTGCAGAGGGCGGGCGACGGTCATAGGGAGGGTTAGGATATATACCGTGTTGTATTGCATGCAATAACTGGCACACGGCGGTGTATCGATCCGCAGCGTAGCATACCATTACATATATGTTTGACTGTGACATGGATGCACGATGGGCCGTGCGGAGCGCGGTTGGCGGCGGCTGCTCGGGAGGAGTCTGTCGGCCGGGATCGTATGTGATTTCATGTAGCCATTCGGAAGCAATCAAAGAATGTTACAGAATTGTGTGGGGACTCGGGTGTTGCGGTTGGCTGTGCGAATCGCGTATGTAACTGGGCACGTTTGGGATCATTTGATCTCTGCCTTCCCCATGTGCTCCGGGAAGTCAAGGCGTAGTTGCAGTCTTCCGGGGAGTGTCGGCGTTGTGCAAGCATAGCTGGACGTCTGTGACGGGGAAGTGAGACCGGGGCGGCGACAGGGAAGTGAAGCCTGTCGCGAGTTCTTGTTTGACAGCTGGCCGTCGGGGCAAGTGCCCTAACGTGGCAGCCTCGGGCGGGAGGAATTGTCATGGACACAGCCCGTAGCCAGACTGGGCCGGAAGTTGGCGGTGAAACGCAGGAAGCTCCCCGAGTGCGCCATAAGACGTGCTATATTTGTAGAGCGGTGGGAGGTACGGCACGCATTCCCATGTTTTCGTGCATAGAAAAGTCGACGAAAGCGTGAGGCAAGAGGCAACCCCCCGACGTGTACCCGGGTTTTCAAAGGCTTTCGTTTTGAACAGCCACATATTTACGAACGACTTACCTCGTGCCTCTCCTTTTCATAGATATATTCCCGGTCGAAACCCCCGGAATGCCTGCCGTGAGGCCGAGCTGTGCGCCCTCTGAGCCCGACTCCCGACGCGTCGCGGTCACGTGGCGTACCGTTGGCTGCGGGAGGGATTAGATAATAAGTCATTAGATAGAGATCGCATCTTGAGCAATCGATGTCGCCGGACATGGCACCAACGTCTTCGCTCAACATGTACTCTCGTCCCAGACCGAGGCTTCCCTGGGCCAATGGGCGTGCAAGAACAAGAATTCAGTCACTCCGCAGTGATAGCCGAATTGGTCGCCAGGCCCCTGTCTGACATCGCCCAAGAACTCCATGCGCTGCGTCTGGAGAACATCCGACTCACAGAAAGCTTCCAACATATCTCGGACACGCTGGCCGTACTCTCACCCGTGAGCATCATGGCTGTGCCCTTGACGTCGGCTTAGACGTTCTTTCCGTCTTGCGACTAGGAAAACGCTCGTAACAAGAACGAGAATAGGATATTGCGCGCAGCGGTCAAATACCTCATGCAAGAGGGCGGGGTATGCGGCTCTTGTCGTTTTCCCCAACTCTAATAATAATGACACGATGCCACACAGTTTCTGCAGCCCGTTCCGAAGGTCCCACTGCATATCACGTCCTTTCCACCGGAGGTGCTTCTTCGCATATTCAGAGCCACCGTCCCCCCCTGGCACGAATGCGACCCCTCGGTGATGCGCCCCTGGAACCCCTGGCTGGACGAGCTCCGGTTCCGCAAGAACCTCGTCCTCGTCTGCAAAGCCTTCGCGGGCCCCGCGACGGCGGTCCTGTACGAGGACATCGTCCTCCGCCGCATGGGCCAGATCCCGGCCCTCGCCAGCACGCTCTCCTCCGGCACCGGGCGCGCCCTCGGGCCCCTCATCCGGCACATACGTATCGACTCGTGCGTCATCTGGGCGCCCTGCGCGGACGTCGTGCGGGAGGACGTCATGTATGTCCTCCGGCAGTGCCCCGCGCTGTGCTCCTTCGCATTCCATCCGCACCCGAACTTCCCCACCGCCCACTCGCCGCGCGAGGACGACGCGGCGGACGCCTGGGACGGGTTCAACCCGGACTGGGTCCTGCACGACCACACAGACGAGATGGGCCGGCTGCTGCAGGACAAGCTCGCTGCGGGCCTCCGCGAGCTGGATATCTCGATGACGCTGTCCGAGGTGCAGGTCGTCGAGCTGCACGGGCTGCTGTCGGCCGCGAGCTCACTCCGGACTCTCAAGCTAGGACCGGTCAACACCCCCTATGGATTCGTAGAGGATAGGTCGTCTCTTCCCCCACTCGAGCTGCCGCGGCTGGAGGAGCTGCAGATGTACGTGGACCACGCGCCCTTCACCGACTACGTGGCCTGCAAGTGGGTGCTCCCGAGCCTCACGGACCTCACCGCGATCCACTGCGGGTACGTCCCCGACACGCTGCTCGAGGCGCACGGCCGCCGCCTCACCTACCTCCACATATCCCCGGAGAAGAAAGACCGGATCTTCGACTACAGCTGGAAGCGGTGCCTGCTCGAGGGGCTCTCCTTCCTCTCCTCATGGTGCCCCGTGCTCGAGCACCTCGTCTTCCCCGCGTCGGGGCAGCTTGCCTCCGCCTCGCACATCATCGCCGCCCTGCGCTCGCCCACCCTGCGCTTCCTCGACATCTGGTGCCACACGTGCTCCGCGTCGCGCGAGAGCGTCGAGGCCGAGACCGCGCGCGCGCGCACGGCGGACCGCCTGCCCGCGCTCGTGCGTATCCGCCGCCTGCGCAAGGTGCCCCGCGTCGAACTGCCCGTCGTGTGCCACCCGGCGTTCGTAGAGGGCGACGACGACGACGACGCGCGCCTGCGCCGCTTCCCGGGCATGTTCGTCGTGCAGACCGCGTGGTGCGTCGCGCCCGACATCGGCCTCCAGCGCGACCTGCCGTGGTTCGTGCACCTCCCGCCGGAGGAGGACGAGTCGGGGACGTTCGTGTACGAGTCCGAGTCCGGGTCGGCGGAGGGCGAGGACGAGAAGGAGGACGGCGAGATCGGCGAGGACGACGAGGGTGGGGGGGCGGAGGGGGCGTCGGACGAGGGGTACGACCCGTCGGACAACGAGATCGTGTCGTCCGAGGGGTCGAGCGAGACGGACGAGTCTGAGGCGCAGATCTCTGAGTGGGAGTTGGACGTGCCTGCGCTGAAGGAGGCGCGGCTGAAGGAGGTGTTCGATCGGGAGACGGTGCTGGGCATGTTCCGGGCAAGCCAGAAGCACGACGGCGCGTCTCTGGGAGACATCGACGAGCCTTTGGATGGTGAGACTGCCGGAGACGCGGAAGAAGGAGAAGCGGAGCCACGGACAGCGTCCACTGCCGAAGATAGCTAGGATTTACTGCTGTACCATTGCACACCTTTCGGAGGAGCCTACTATCAAATTAACCTGTACAACACTACCAACACATATCAATCCATAGAGGAAATTCATGTCTATGCATCAAGTCTACTGCGAGGAACATACGTCGTCAGAGAACGGTCACTAGCACCCTTCCCAGTACGACGACTCTGGAGAGTCTTGAACCGCCTCGCTGACGGCGGCGGCGAGGCCATCGTCCGTGCTAGAAGCTCGGTTGCCTTGACCAACAAGCGTCGCGACGAGGTCGAGCACCAGGCGCCGCACGGGCGATTTACTGGGCAACTTCGCGTATGGTCCCGGGATTTTCCCGCGCGTCGGGTGCGCGATTGAGAAGTATGGGATTAGACGTGATCGTAAGGCGGAGTATGTCTGAGGTAAAAATTCGAGGGGTTAGCGTGAACTTGAAGGGATGGAATTACCATGGCCGGATGGGAAAATAGGTACTTACGCTAGGTTGCAGCAGTCTGGACCGGCGTTGCGTGAGGCGAAGGAGTAGCCGGACAATTGTCTGCTCGCAGGATCAGCGAGGATCTAGAATAATTGACAGGGGTTAGGAGATCGGACTGACCTCCGTCGTTGCTGGGTTATTGCCCCCTAGCTCCCACAGCGTCTTCGGGAGATGCAAGATCCACTGTTCTAGCTTCAAGTCCTGCTCGGGGCTGTTACCCACTTTGAAGGTGCCTATGTACTCCCTTTCTCCGTCCAGCTGACAATGCGACTTGAGTGGGTATGCATATTCGGCAAAGGTAGAACACTGCTGACCAGTAACAATCTTCCGATGAAGTCGATTGTGTGCCTCTTCACTGCCGAAGTGGATGAAGCTTTGATAGCATGCTCTGCAACGACGGAAAAAACCGAATCGGTAGGTTCCGCTATATCGGAGTGCCTGCTGTTCACCAGAGACCAAATCGTGGGCAGCAAGGCGATATATGCCTGCGGCGTGATGGGCCTTGGTAGCGTGATTTGCGAGCTGGAAGTGGATGCCTGTCCTCGAAGGAGCTGGGTGATATACACGCTGACGCGCTCTATTTGGCGCGCCTGCGTGGTCGACGTAGGTACGCTGGGAGCTACGCGGCCGTTACGTCCAAATCGGGAGTTCTTACGGGATGATCCCTGAGGTGGGGTGTCTCGTTGAGAAGCCAGGACCAGGAAGGACGAAAGCTCGCAATAGATGAGGTTGAGGTCTTGAAACGCCTGCTCGATCTTGATGTCGCGTCGAGCGTTCGGAGCGTTTACAGCAAATGGGAAATACGGAGAGAGGTATGAGAGGATGGTATGCAACTCGGCTTCCGCGGCTTCATGCGAAGTCCCTGACTGTATGACTAAGATGATGGGACTAGCGATAACATTGCGATGCATTCCGTGACGTACCTCCGCAGAGTCTTGCAGCAGGCGGCCGTAAAGGCTACGGCATATTCGGCAGAACACAATGACCATCTGGAGCTCGGTCTCTGGGGGATTCGCACTTGGGGAAAACACGGTTGGTGCGCAATCTAAAAATGTCGACACCAGAGTCGGATGTAGCGTGCGTGCTAGATGCTGAGGAACTGTGAGGAGATGGCGCTCGAAAGCCGATGCAAATGACTTGCCGCGACACAAGTGATCTCCACGTCAGTCCCTGACCCGGCTTGTCCTTCCCGGAGGAGTGCGACCGCCGCATCAACATCCGTCAGGTCATGAAAAGACCAGGCGGAGCTACAAGACTCGGAGAGAAGTGAAAACTGGCCAACGAATGATTCTCCGCCATTTTCTGAGACCTCTGGCAACCAGACCCTAGTGTCCCCCAACCGTAAGGGGTCAGCTCCGCTCCGGAAAGAGCTTGGCTGGAGAAGAGCATCAAAAGCGCCGAAGGCTGACGTGGATGCGAAGGAAGAAGAAAGGTACCACGTCGGCGTAACGAGTACGGAGCTAGACAACTCTGACCCGTCCTTCGAGCTCCATGACGAAGCCACAGCGCGGCTTAGGAAGGATTCAAGGGACTTGAGCACGATAAGCTTCGACTGCAGGCCACGCAAGAGATGAGTGGTCTTTGAAAGCTCTGTAAGGGTAGACGGGAGCTTACTGCCGGTGATAGGACGACACTGGCTGTAGATGTCGCCAGAACTGGACCCACATCTGGGAAACCCCGCCGTTAGCAGAATGACAGAGGCCACGACCGCGATCGTACGAACCACCACCTTCCCCAAATGTTGTTCCTGCATTCAAGATGCCGAGGTAGCCCTCCATAACCCTCCGCCCGTGACTGCCACTCCCAGGTTGCATCCAACCCTCGGTGACAATCTCTGGAATATACTCGAGGTAAATGTCCAGGAATCGGACAGCGTCTATGCGAATTTCAGGGAAGATATGGGTTTGTGCTGACGTCGTGAAAAGTAGCAGAACTGGGGTATGTGGTACGAGGTCGTCCTATGTCACGAGGGAGTAAGGGGACTGTGTGCGAGGCAAATTGCATGTCACTCACTCGGGGGACTTGGCGGAAAAGCCACGAGAAGAATGACCACAGTGTTCTACGAACGCTCGCGTCCTGTAGAATCAAGTAAGTTGTCAAGTCTTCCATTTGGCACGGGCCACCTACCTCGTCGCTAACTAGACGAACACAACCGTTGATCAACGGCGTGAGCTGTGCAAGGATCAGCTCCCGATGAGCCTCCAATAGCTCTCGCAACCCAAGGATTGCATCTAACAGCTGTAAATACTGACTGAAACTGATGAAGGTCTTTGAACAAACCTCTGCGTGTGGTAGCATTATAATGTTTCATGTGATTGATGAGGGCGTCGAACGTGAGTCTCCTCTTGGTGCTAGGGGCATCAGCATCTTTCTCGATGGCGATGCTCTGAGTGGGTAAGGCGATGGCTGTAGGCATCATGAGTTGACATAAAGTAGAAGCTGTGTGGCACTCACATCTCGCCTTGAAGGCGGTGTCTACGACGTTGCTGGGGGCTTGCTTGCCCTTCCCTAGCTTCAGTTTGGCTTTCTAGAGTCAACGTTAGCATACACTATTCGATGACACTCGCTGAAGCTCAATATGTACGGCAAAGTCTGCGGCTTTGTCCTTCTTCTTTTTGTTACTTTTTGGCATGGTGGTAGAACCCAGAACCTCTGCGGAACTTGAAGGGGCCGACGACGAAAGTGACAAGCGGACGGGCGCCGAACGTAGAGAAAATACCAGTGTCCGTTTTAGGCAAGTCGGCTGTTTGAACCCAACCACAACTCAATGTCGCCCGTCACATATCGTATCATCGCTTGCGCACGCGTCTTGCTATCTCGCTTCGTCTAAATGATAGGGGCAGTTTGATAGAGAGGTCCTACCTCCCCCCTATTTCAAATTCCCGAGCCCGCGTAGATGAGATAGCTTGCGCGCTTACATGTCCAGGCTCCATGATTAAGCGCTGTGATGAGCAGTCCGGTCGCCTTGCAAGCTGTAGAACTGGTAGTAGAACCCCTCACTTTGACATGAATTGCAGTAGATGTGTTGAGGATAGAACTCGTGAGTGAGTTGCCCCCAAGGGATAGCTTTGCATTGGGTTTTGCGCCTGTGACAGGGCAATCTGCTTGGCACCACAGGAATTTGTGACTATAAGCTGATAGCTGCAGGCGAGAAAATACTGTGTTCGTCCAGAGAGCTCCTTTTCTGCTCATACATAATTCAATATTGAGAGCTCATCCCTTCCATTAGTTGTTGCCCCTGCCATTCAATGTGATTTCTTCTGGACAACACGGTCGCGGTCAATCCTCCCGGGCGCTAATCGGAGCCTGGACATGTAAGCGCGCAAGCTATCTCATCTACGCGGGCTCGGGAATTTGAAATAGGGGGGAGGTAGGACCTCTCTATCAAACTGCCCCAGACGTCTGGGTGACCGCGGTGGTGGGGTGCGGGTGTAAAACCCATACGTCTGGGTACGAGACCAGTATTTGTGAACATGGAGCACGTACACGGTTCCGAAGGGCCCGACCGCAACTTCGTACCATTAAGGCTCCAGCTGCTCCGACGGAACGACGACCGCGTCGACATCTCGCGACAGTTGCGGAAGCGCAATGCTTCGACTCGGCCGACGGCATTCCTAATGTAATTAGGCATTCCGTCGTCCGCCTGGTGTCACGCGTATGCATGTTCAAGGAATCTGACCTAACACCTGACCGTTGCCCGATGTTTCTCCGATGGAGGCACATCATACGCGACCACATGTCAATACGCGACGGGCTCCGAGTAATCCAGCAGGCGCGCTATAAAGCCTTTGATGGTGAGAGGGCTGGGCGCGGTAGCTGCTGACGTCTTCATCATGCAACTGTCCGCCCTAGCTTGTTTGCTGTCGCTATACGCTTTGCCCCTGCTTTGCGAGGCTACCACCGTACCACAAAAGAACAGCAAGGTTCCCCCTGGGTTTGTGACAACCAAGGGGAAAGAGTTCGAACTGGATGGGAAGCCTTTCGTAAGTGTTCTGTTCGATGACCCATGGCATATTGACTGAAGTCCTGTTAGGCTTTCGTGGGTGCAAACTCTTACGTGCGTCTCCTGTGGTGAATGGCACCCAAGCATGATACTCACATTTATGACACAGTGGCTTCCTCTTTTGACTAGCCAGTCGGACGTGGATGCTACGCTCGAGTCGATGAAACAGGCTGGCGTCAAGGTACTCCGTACCTGGGTAAGGTCTCCGTGGAGTTCCATTTTGCGAGGCGTACTGACTCATTTCAAGGGTTTCAACGCTATCAATGAAACAGAACTGCAGGGTGCACTCGAAACGAACCTGACATACTATCAGGCATGCACTCCGATTTCATCTCTGTCTTTCATGCTTCTCATCCTAATTGCAGGTTTGGAACAGCAGCCAGTGGCTCCTCAATGACGGACCCCAGGGATTACAGCGCCTTGATAACGTCATTGCTTCGGCATCCAAGCATGACATCAAGGTTATCGTCGCATTCACCAACAACTGGTATGTGTAATCCTGTGCTAGTTTCACTTGAAATTCATCTGATTGTCCCGGGGTGCAGGGTTGGATATGGCGTACGCCTATACTGATGGAATCGCCGCACTATCGTTGAAATCTCTCATTTAGGGCTCTGACCTCTACGTCAACTGGATCGCCGGAGCTGGTCAACCACATGATGTTTTCTTCACGGACTCTCGAATCATCGCCTCCTATCGTCAGTGTCTCGTGGTGTCCATTGATTGCAAAGTGGCTGATTGTTCTGCAGAAGCCTACGTGAAGACAATCGTGGAACGCTACAAGAATTCTTCGGCCATATTCGCGTGGGAGCTCATGAATGAGGCCCGATGCGTGAGTGATACCCTCCCGGCGGGTCCGGCTTGTGTACCAGGTTCCAACACCCTCAAGACCTGGTATGAAGAGCAATCGAACTTTGTCCGGAGCTTGTAAGAACAGTTCTCCCGTTCATCAACTATGAAACTCAGAGGCTGATTTGCGATAGGGATGCCAACCACCTGATTACGACTGGCGGAGAAGGACAGTTCTTCTGGGAGCATCCTCTCCAATAGTACGCGTGTTCAGTCGATGTCTGAAAAGATGGAACTCAACTGTCTCTCAGTTGGTTCAATCACACATTGGTCAGCGACTATAACTATAACGGACAAGGTGAGCACTGCCGGATGTGGTGTTTCGGGCGGTACTTCCAGTACTCATTAGAGCTACAGCGGGCGAAGACTTCGACCATGACACGCTCCTATCGAATATCGATTTTGGAAGCTACGTACGTGGCCACCCAACGTTGGTGAATCTTTAAGATGACACCGTCTCTACAGCATATGTATCCCCAATCCTGGTTAGCATTAATGATGAGTCAACGAGATTGCACTGAACAGTTCCATCTCATTGCAATAGGTATCCCGAACTGGTAAGCCTGATCAGTAGGTTAACGCGGCCCTCTACTGAAGTAATCTGCTGCAGGACCATCCCGGTTCTAACTTCACGATCGAGAGCTGGGGCTTAGACTGGATCGATCAACACATTCATGGTATGATCCAGCATTGCGTCGGACCTCGATTTCCATCTGACCATCCTCGTTCCAGCCGCCAACAAGGCGAACAAGCCCCTTATTTTGGAGGAGTTTGGCGTAAGCGGACTTCGTGAGCTGAATTTACTCTCCATTCGCGCGGCGTTCCTCACATCTGTTTAGAAAACAAGACCACTATCTACCCCAGTTGGGTGCAGCGCGCTTTGGACACGAAGCACGCGTAAGCATCTCAGTCCATATCCCGGCGTCGTATTGCGGAGCTAATTGAATCCCTTGTAGAGGGTAGATACGCTGTTCTCTCTATAGTGATCGCCTACTCATCACAGGACGATTGTCCATCGCAGCATCATGCCATGGCAATGGGGTCAGCTTGGCCTCACCGAAGACGGCGGAAACCGCCCCATCAAGTATTCTGACGCAATCGTTGACGGAGTACGTGGCTTGCGGGCTTGTCCTTTTGTAGACATCAATCTCACGAGGTTACTCATAATATTCCTGGGTCTCGCAGGCTTCCCCAAACGATGGTACGGTCTCGATTTGTATCTCGATTCGCATCGTCCAGCATATCGGTAGATCCATTGATCGCTTTGTCCGTCCTCTCAGGCAACACTTTCTATCCCAATCAGACTCAAGTCTGGGATATCTTCACGTAAGTCCGCCATTACCACCGCCACGACCCGTATCTCGATATGCCAGACCCCCGCGTCTCCGAGATCGATTCGCGAAGTCACAATGCTTATTGATCGACGTTTTAGGAGGGCCGCTAAGATCCAGAACGCCAGATCTGGGTAGACGAGATAAGTGGATGGTACAAGTACAAAAGATGACTATGGTACAGGGATGCAGTGAATGCTAAGGAACATATGCAACAGAAAACAAGGGACGTCAAAGACCTCCGCTGATGACAAGCTATCCGGTTCCCCTCCCCGCTTGCCTCCCATGCTCGCGACATGGATCCTGCTGGTTTTGTGAACATTCAGTCCCACGTTTCGTCTGAAAAGATGTAATGTAGCGCGTACAGCTATCCCCTGTGCTGAGGCGCCGTCTTGTGCCCAGCCCTTGTAGGCGACATTGATTCCCTCGGCGAGTTTGATATTTTGGTTGCAACCACATCTATATGGTGAATATGGTGCACTGAAAATGTCGGATATCCGGCACTTTGTGTCGTACCAGATTTTCACCCTAGGAGATCACTGTGAGATGCCCGCTGGAAAGCGAAGGTCTGAAGAGCATCCTCACGACATCTCCACCTTTCGTATGTGCGCCGAGACATGCCGTTCGACAACATAACGGTACAGCGTGCCCGACATGACCACTAGTGTGAGGTCCTCTCCGGCCCGCATGTAGATGGTGATCCCCGGCTGTCCCCCATTGTCTCGGAGGACCTGTACCGTGACGAACGAGGTCGTATCATTATGAAGTGTGAGCGTGAGATCGTGTGTCTCGGTGCTGGCAGGCATGAGGGAGATGTCGAGATGTCAATTTTGCTCGCCCCGTGGAACGCGAGTTGCGAGTTGGTAGGAGAGAGACGTCGACGAAGTGAAGACGCAGGGGCATCAAGCTCTTGAGGCACCAGCCGGTAATTATACCGGCCCCGGGAGAACTTGCAGCATTCCGTGAGTGTCAAGAATGCGCGACGAGAAAGAACCGCGGGCGTGTTCTTACAAGAAAAGCTCACAATGCAGGCATCGCAAACGGTGAAGGTCCTATTGTGTTCTGCATCGGGCACTCCCAACGGGCGTTCGAGACACCAGATTGGGCGACGGGCTCACGGGTCGCACCGCGGACAGTCGTTTCAGCCTCCCGCAATGGGACAACGAAGCAGGTGAGTCCACCTCAGCGCGCATAATGGGGTAGGGAAGGAAGGAGGCAGGATGTCAGGCGAAACAAGGATGATGAGCGTGCGACGCCGGGCGGCTACCTTATTGTCTTCGGCTAACTTCTGGGCGGGTCACAAGGAACCCGTGCTATCGCTGTATCAGCGTACATTCGCATTCAAGAGGCGTTTATGCGAGAGTATGAATGGGGGTTGTTTGAGATAGGGAGTGGTAGGTTCGACACATCAAGATGACTCGGAGAACGTTCCGTGAAAGCATAGCAATATCGTGGCGTTTTTGCCACAATAGACTCGTCCAGGGAGGAATCACCGTGGCAGATCGTCCCAAGGCTTCACCCATCCCGTCTCATACGCTGCACAATCCGTAGAATATTCTTGCAGTCGTCGATACCAGAATGATGACGTCCTTCCAGCTCCATCTTGGCGTGTCTCAGCATGCCATCCATGCCCTTCGGATACTTCAGACCGTAGTGGTGCTGGAAAGACTTCTTCAGGTTGATCCAGCGGTTATAGGGTGCGGTGAGCGCATTTGTGCTAGGATCCATTCCGGTCTGTGTCCCGCTTAGACGCAGCTGCTGAGGAAGCATCGTCTTCAAGTCCCAGTCGCCGCATGTGAGATATGCAACGGCCTCGGGTTGTGCCAAAACCTCGCGTGTCCGTAAAAACTCTTGGTATCGCTCCCATACAGAAGGGAATGGATCCGCTGCGTTCACTGTACTCTAAAGCATTGATCAGCATTTCAGTCTCAGCATCTACTTGGAAGAGACAAACCTGGCCAATGCCGGTAAGCTCCGTGCAGAACGGAGTCAAAGTGGGATGTCGCGTAGGCCGGACATATTCGTGGAAGGTAGCATGTACCTTATCCTCGTCAACATCATAAAGGAGGGTAGGAAATTCTATGATCTCGGTTTCGTTCCTAGGCACGATATGACCGCTATCATCGCAGGTAGCCTCGAAGTCCAGGACAAGGAGGTATCGTAGCCGCATAGAGTTAGAAAGACTGGTCGCGACCTTGGTGGACAGCGAGCGGAACAAGGACATTGGGTATGTGGCGGATGTGGCTCGTCCACAAGTAGACTTGTTTCTGGGGATCCGGTCGGTCGGTCCTACTAGACGTCACCAATAGGCGCCTTTCCACGTCTAAGATCTGATTCCTTGGCCATGGCATCATACTAGCCCTAGAGGTCTCTCGACAGCTGTGAGATGCAGAATAGTTAGGGAGCACCACATTCATGGTATTCAAAATGGACAAAGTATATTATACACCGATGAGTCCGACGGATATAGAACGGAGACAATATGAGACGGCAGGACGCAGACCATGCAAGCCGACAAGATGACGATGTTTACCAAGGAATGAACGAGCCAGGCCGGACCCTGAAGTCCATGAGGAGATCCATGCAGACAAGATCCTCGTCATCGTCAGTGTAGCCGCGGATGTTCACGGTAAATTGTGCTAAGCAAGCATATAGATGAGCTTGCGACCTTGCCGCGAGTGTGATACAGACTCACCGGGAGGGATTTCCTTCGGCAAAGAGACGGTCTGAGTGACCTTATGAGTACCCTCCTCGACTGGGCACTGGATAGTCGTGTTCGCGTTACGGCTGTAGTAGAGTAGATTTGAATAACTCGGTCTTTGATAAGCGTCATGGAAACGTACGCTTCCTCGCAGAGATCGAACTCTTTGTGGAGAATCCGGATGGGTCCAGCCTTAACGGTCACGTCCGCGTAGGCACCGTCCTGAAATGAACAAGGTTAGAGAAAGTGGGACATGTAGTGGGGTGCAACAATACCTACCTCAACAGGACCGTCGGCCACACCCTCGACTGTAATCGTCAGGTCCTCACCCCGCGCGGGCGGGTCAGGAGTAATCTGGATGCTCTTGATGTGAATGAGGTGCGAGTCGGTGCCTTGACGGTGACATAGAGACCATAAGACTATGTGAAACACGATGATGTTAAGCTACGTACCGCAGTCGTTCCAATCCCACTTCTTGTTCCCGGGAGCGCCTGGAAACAACACCTCCTGTTCATCCTTGACAGGGGAGGATAAAGCGCCAGCAACTGCAGCAGCAAGCAAGAACAGTATACCAAAGCGAGTCATGATGGTAAGAAGAGGGATAATATCGTCGTCGTCGTCAGCAGCAGAGAAGCAACAAGCGATACGCGAGGCCCCAGGTGTCTAAAGAGAGTAATGACGGCGCACGGGGATGTCGTGGGAGCGACCTTCTTTAGTGGTCCAAAGGACGGATGCAATGGGCCGCCCCACGCCTGGTCGGGGGATGTTCCGGAGGAGACCGTCGGGGTTGGGCCGGCGAGCGCCTGGAAGTGGCGCACCGGCACTGAGTCTCAGGCTGCACTGCACCACCAACTGCGCAGTCACCCTCCCTCCACTATTTGTCCTCACTCCGTGGGCCCTGCTGTCTCTCTTTCCTTCCTGCTTTCACGTAGTTCATTAGCTGTTCTTGCCACGACCTTGACGACTCACTCTCAGTTGCTCTCGACCGAAATCTGACGCCATGAAACCGAGAGACTACTGTTGCTGCGCAATACCTGTCGTCTATGCTGGAATCTACATCGCGCTGCTTGAGCAGTTCGTCCTTGGTGTAACGGCTGGGGTGCTGTCTATCGCTACGACTGATAGTGAGTTGCAGTCGAATAGCATCCATCGCGCACCGATCGCTCATGCATCTACCCAGTCGTTGGAGCGTCCACCCCCTCATTCGCGAAGTGGTTATTTGCCATAATCTGCTGGATCGCCGCTGGCGTTCAGATTTTTGGTTTCGTAGCCGTACGCCAGGTACGTACCTGGGCTTCTCTGGGCTTCGACCATGGAACCTAGTTCATGATTCTTGCGTAGGAGCGCCCTATCTTCTACCGCCGATATGTCACCCTCCACTGCCTGCTTACAGTCGCCGCATTCGGCGTCGGTGCGGCTTGGGTCATCCTCTCGGCCACCCGTCACAAGCAGGCTCAGTCGAAGTGTATCGCCGATTTCTTCGGGAATACTATCTCTGCCAACAACTCCGAGGGCCAGACATTGTGCGACATCTTCCCGTGGGTTGACGTCGGCATCATGGGCGGGCTGTGGGTCCTGTTCGCGATCGTTCAGGTGATTCCATTCATTGCTCCCGTCATTTCCGTCGATTCAAATTCCCCGATTAGACATACCTTTACGTCGTCGTATCCTCGTTCGGCAAGGGGCAACGGCGTGATCACACGAGATACTCGTCGCTTCTGAACGAGTCCAGCAAGTCGATGACTATCCCCTTGACAGATCGTGGTGCGTGGGACCCGCGCACTTCCATGGAAAACCTTGTTCAGCCCAGCGGCCACGCACGCCACGACAGCGACGCCAGCGTAGCGACCGTGATGGCCGACAAGCCTCAGGGCTACTCCGACTACCCGCCCCACGTCCCGGGGAACGCCTATACCCAGGAGCCCGGCCCCACCCCCCGCGTATACGACAGCTACTACGATAACTATAATGCCACCGGCGGCGTAGGCTACCCCGAGCGTAGCCAGGCCCATCCTGGTGAGTTGTAGATAGGAGCTCGCGCCATTCCCACCCTTCTCGCGACTGTCCCCCGGGCAGACGTAGATGGTCTGTCCCTACCACCTCGTATTTGAGCCGGCGCTAACCACTGTTGTTGTCGATGTAGCGGAAGGGTCGTTCAGGCGCAAGACTCCCAGAGCGCAGAAAGCATCGGAAGACTTCAATGTTTATAACAACGCATATGGCAGTCGATACTAGCGTACTCGTTACGATACATAGTCAGTGTGGCGCGGTCGGACATGGACATCTTGGACTATTCACCGTTGTGTAATTGACATTTGCTTTCGAGCAATTTGCATCCGATATTTTCAAAATGGACTAGCCTGCAGCATTGTGAAAGAGCGTTGACGCTTGATTGCTATACAGTACATCTGTCCACTGCACTGCTACATGTTCTCAATCATACGGTCCTCCCACGGACCAAGCTGCAAGTTGATCATTCTGTCCTTTGCAATGCGAGCCCACCGCTGTTCTCGGGCTCCTTCCGCCATGATCTGGGCCCTGAAGCATATGCAGACATGTTGGAGCGGCATGTCCCGGAGTAGCACTACGCTCTCTATGGAGTCGCAAAGGGCCCGCTCTTCGTCTTTCAAGGCTACCGCGTACCAGGCATTGATCACCTGAAGCTTGAACGTAGCCAGGCACGGCGGCAGAGCATTGACGAAGTTGCTGCGCAACTCGTCCACGGTGACCAGATGCAACGCAAAATATTCCAACGCGGGTAGATTCTCCAGGCACTGGGTGATCACCGTGCTCGAGAGACGGCTGCATCCCAGGAGGACCAGCTTCCGGAGTCTGGGCCCGTACGAGGCCGCCAGGGACTCGAGATGGTGGTTACGGATCTCGAAGCCGAGCCGGTGCCCGAGCGCGTACGTGAACGACTCGAGGTGCGCGTCCGGGAAGCACCGGTCCACGGTGTGCCTGTCGAAGTAGCTGCCCGTGACGCCGTGCAGGGTGACGTGCCGCAGGCAGGGCATCCGCACCGCGTCGTGGGCCTCCGGCCGGGCCACGATCTCCCCGGAGAAGCGAAGGGCGACGGCGCTGTCCGGGAGGACCGCGTCGAAGATGTCGACGCGCGTGTCGGGGTTCAGGTAGAGCTCGTACGCCGCGAGCCGGGCGGGGCGCGTCGGGAACATGGCGCGCTCGAAGCTCAGTCCGAGCCGGCGGGATCCTGCGGGGAGAGGGGCGGGGTGTGTTTTTGTTTGCTTACCGGTCGTGCGTGGAGCGGACGCGCGCACTCACTGTGCAGGCTCATCGTGTTCTGGAGGTTGAGGGGGAGGCCCTGGCGGCAGGGAAACACGCGCAATCGGCGCAGGGATGTCATGCGGCCGAGCGCGATGTGGAGGCTCGAGAGAGGCGTATCGGGCGCTGCGTCTGCCTGCGGGGAGTGGCCGATCAGGAACGTGGCCTTACACAATCGTACACTCTAATCTCACCTGATCCTGCTTCGGAGAGTGGAAGACACGCCCGTCATTGGCGACGTCTGCCCACTCTATGCGCGATAGGAGGGAAGGCGCGGCGTAGAGCACGAAGGCGTGTATCTGGTGCTCGTGCAGAAGGGAGACGTAACGGCGGAAGGTGGTGCCCGCCTCTTCTGCGATTTGGCGGCAGGTGTGAAGGAGCCGAAAGTGGGCGTTGGACGGCTGCAGTTTCTTGCGAACGTGCTGATGGTCAGCCAGGACATGGTCGTAAATGTGGAGTCTGAGCTCTGTGGGTAGCTGGAGGAAGGAGGCCATAGAGAGGGAAGGGACGAGAGCGTGGGCTCACAAACCACCTATGAACGGATGCGAATAGCAGGGGAGGGGAGCCGGCGGAAGGGGGATAAGATCGGGCCATCGATCATGTGGTGCAAGTAAGAAACCATATATAGCAGGGTGGCGGCTGAGAGCGGGGACGAGAAGAGGCGCCTGTGTGACGCCGGGCGTGGCGGCTGCTCTCCGTCTGCCAGGCCGTTCATGCATGGGCTCAGGCTGCTGCTGCTGCTGCTGCTGCTGCCGCTCCAAGCCCTCCAGATCCCCTTCCCGGCCTGCCCTCCCTCCCCGGTGCCCGAGGCCCGCGGGGCGTCTCGCGCATCCCGCCTGCCGCCTGTCACCAAACACAATAAGAGCTGCACAACGTGGCAACGTCCCCGGGCGTCCAGCTCCTCAGTGCGCTTCAGCACGCCCAGCCCAACCTTCGCAGCCTGCTTCCCCACCGGGCTCGGAAGGCTGTCACAGCACCCGCACCCAGGCCTCGCTCTCTTGGCCGTGCCACCCAGCGAACCGCCACGACCGCGAACACTGCTCTCTCGACACAGGCCCGTTCGGTCTCTCGACTGCCGTAAGTTGCGACACCGCGCAACGGCCCCCGGAAGCTTGAACGAGTTGCCAACCCGAGCGATATTACCCTGTGCCTCTCTGGCGTTACCCTCCCCTTCCTTCTCGCGCACTCTCTTTACATCTTATTGCCTCCGCTTCTCCTCCCCACAACTCCTTCCTATCGCCTGCTAGCCGTCCCCTGGCCCTCCGCGAACCCGCCTGCTCTCATACGCACACCCATCGACCATGCCGGGGACAACGCAGTACGAGGTCCTCCTCGACTTCACCAATGACACGCACGACTGCGCGACGGTCCAGCTCCAGCGGGACTACGGCCGGAATACCGGCGCCATCGTCCTGCTGCATCCAGGCGAGAGCGTCACACTTGTACTCGATGCCGGTGAGTGTGAGCCCACTCGCCCCAGAAAGCGCATGACGCAAGCCAGCGCGATCGACGACGACGACGGGAGAGCTGACACCGACCGCTGCACTCGCACAGGCACGGTGTACAAGTACGCGCTCAAGACGCGGACAAGAGTCGCCAACGTAACGTGAGTGCCCGCACGCCTGTTGCGGAGACACACGCGCTAATCGCGACTTCACCTCCGCCTGCTGTGTCCCCTCCGACCTCCTCTAGCGCACGGGCATGGCGGGACGTCAGCTGTCCGGTCTCCCACCTCTTCCCGGCCGCTCCCGCGCACCCCGCGCCCGTCTCCCAGACGTCGCCCGAACCGTTGCGGCCAGTGCAGGGCATCACGGTCGACCAGCTCTGGCGGGACATGCGGTTCTGCATATGGAACGATGCATAGCAGCGGTTGTCGAGGTGAGTGTGTGTTTGTGCGTAGCAGGAGTGGAATGGAATGGAGACGTCGTGCTCTGACTTTTGACGCGGACGCTCATTGTCTCTGCTAACAGCCGCGATTCGGATTTTGTCACGAGACGACGGGTGCCTGTCGAGTGCCATCCCCTGTGGCTCTCCCCCCCCCCTCGCACGACCTAGTATGCCCAGTGCCCAGCGCCAGTCCATGCCCAGCGATATGCCAACGCGTGCGCGTCGGACTATCCTGTGAGGCGACGGTGAAGCAGGCGCCGCGATCGCGAGCGATCGCACAACGGACCGAGACTCCTCGAACGATGTATTAGATTATCACTACCTACTGTCTTCATAGGTTACAAGTTGTAATTGTCGCCGCACTGGCCGTCCCACCACGCCGCTGCCGCGCGCAGGTTATTGTACACGCGAGATTAGATACCGCACAGCGCGAGATCGCGCTGCGTAATTGATTGTCGGCGAGGAATCGTCGTTATTGCAACGTTTGTTCCGCACGTTTCGTGCGTTGCGCGTGCGAGAGAGCTGTGAAGCCCATCGGGGATGGGGATGGGGATGGGGATGGGGCTGGGACCTGCGGCGATACGCAGGGGCTGATGACACACTCGCACACAGCGTTACAACGCCTGCTGCTCGTGTTTGCAGCGAGGCACGAGCCCGATTCAACGCCCCACGCCGCTACGCGGGCCACATTTGCTTCATATTGGTGTGCCCGGCTCAGATGCTGGGAATGCCGGCAGTTCTCGAAGTACGGGCTCGTCACAAGGCCTCCGTGGTTCTCACAGCGCGGGAGGGGGCAGGACTGAGATAGAACGGAGAACGCCTGGACAGCACGGCGTCCAGAGGCGCGTCCGGGACCGAGCTCGGAATGAGACGCTTCCCTCTCCCGGCACTCGAGGGCACCGTGCGGTGGGATGGGATCACCGCGCGTACACACCGCACCCTTGACTGCGCAGCGGGGTTCTTAGATGCGGGTTAACCCTGCCTGGGGAGAGCGGTACGTGCGAGGGCGATAGCGCAGGCAAGGTTCCCGGATGACTTGCGATGAGACCTGTATGGCGTGAGCTTCTCTCGGCCTATTCCTAGAAGACGAGCTGTGGAATCCCCCACGAACGTCTGTGTACCTCTGGCTTGTCTGCGAGGCCGGTCCGGAGTACCTGAAGTGAGACAAGAATGGTCTGACGTGAGCTCATGAGAGCACAAGGGATAAGACGCACTTTCTACGGCGAATATGGGTATCATGTGCAGACGGCCCAGACGTGAACATTGTTCATGAGAAGAATGCCGGCTCAGAATGGCGTGTGGCCTGCGTGCTTCGCGGAAAGCCTAACATCTAGCGGATGCACCTTGGGGAGAACACATCATAAGCAAACATGCTAAACAAGAATGCCATAAGATGTTGTACCTTGTAATGAGCCGATGATCCACCATGTCTGGAAGCGGCGGGATTCTGGAGGGTTACTGACATTGGGTCAGAGAAGGACCAGCCGCCATGGCCCGGCTCCTTGGCTATGGGAGAGCATTAGCAGTTTCGATCGGAGTGCCGTATCAGTTAGGGAAGTTGTGAGCATCCGAAACCCCATACGCAGGGTATCAGCCCTTCATCAGGGATGCGAGCTATAGTTGTTCGAAAGAGGCCGGATGACCTACGGTTGTGTCAAGCAAGGTCTTCCTTCGAATCGCGCGTACAATGGCTCTCCAGATCTCTTATACATACGGAGGACATGGGACGATGCTCCGCTGTCGCGTGTGTATGGACGACCTGCCTCTTCTGCAGTTTGCGGGTGAGCTTGAGGAAGCTCGGTGAATGGCTCGTCGCCATATGCATGGCTCTCGCCGCCCTGCACCTGGAAGAACATCCCGAGACCGATGAGCGAAATGTGAGGGCTTAGATGCTATACGGTACCGCAAATGGCCCGACAACGATCCCACCAGACGAACTGTGCTCCTAGTCAGCTGCGGCAAGAGCAAGTGGGCTGGCGGCGCAGAGTCGCGACTGACCGGGACGCGGTTCAAGCGCCCTCACCGTGAGAGCGCGCTCTGCTCCGGGTGACATCCCACGAGTCCGGCAGATGATGCAAAACCAGTCGTCTTGCAGCGATCTTGATCATGAGGCGACGTCTTGGTGTGCTCTCTGACTTGACTAGGACGTGCGTCTGGATGCGTCGGGAGTCGCCAGCAGTAGTCTCGGGTCCGCCGTTCGTTCATATGCATGAGACTGCATAGTCAAGGCTTGCTCCATGGCCATGGGTCTCGAGCGGGGCCCCAATTAGCACTCCTCTCGGTTTATAGATGCTCCTGAGAGTGCTCCTTCCGTCGCCTGTGACACGGGCCACGTGATGACAGACGCGTCCCGTCGCGTCAATAGTCTCTGCTCGCGTGATGTCATTGTCGGAGAGCTGTGGTGGGACTGCCGTCATACCCTCCTCACTGGGAACCCGAAATTCAGGAAGGAGCGACGAACGAGCGAGTATAAGAACGGCACATGCGCTCCTGGCTCACCCCACTGTTCGTTCATCTCTTCATACCTACACATACACTCCAATCACCACCATAGTAATCATGCAAACCGCTGCTAATGCCGCACAAAACGTGAGTCCTCATCCGTTCTGAGCTCGTATCTTCCATCCATGCTGACATCGAGACGTGTAGGCTATGGGGCAGTTCCCCACTGTCGTCCACCCCGAGTACAAGTCTCGCCCGGACGGCGCGACTATGAAGGCACTCGCTTGGTTCGGCACCCGCGACGTCCGCCTCATCGACGCACCCATTCCCGACATCACAGAGCCAGACGACGTGATCCTCAAGGTCACTGGCACGACGATTTGTGGCTCGGACCTCCATCTCTTCAACGGGGAGATTGCCGCGTTGCAAAAGGGTGATATCCTTGGCCATGAGGTATGCTCACTGATCCAACAAACTCCCCGTACAAGCCTATAGCTGAGCGCCTGCCCGTAGTTCATGGGGGTCGTAGACAAGATTGGTCCCAATGTCACCAACCTCAAGGTCGGCCAGCGCGTTGTCTCATCGTTTCAGATTGCGTGCGGCGAGTGCGACTACTGCAAGAAGAAGCTATCCTCGTTCTGCGACCGGACCAACCACTCAACGTTAGTAAGACTGTCGTATCTCTACGTTACATATCATCTCACCAATTCCAACAGGCTTCAAAATGCCATGTACGGACACCGCGACGCAGGCTTCTTCGGCTACTCGCACTTCACTGGCGGTTTTCCCGGCGGCCAGGCCGAGTACGTGCGTGTGCCCAAAGGCAACGTCAACTTGCTCCCCATCCCCGACGAGGTCTCCGACGAACGTGCGCTTTACCTCTCTGACGTCCTGTGCACTGCCTACCACTGCGTCATGGACACGGGTGTACAGGAGGGTGACACAGTGGGCGTTTGGGTACGTGGAACCCCTTTGGTATGTGGAGCGCACGTAACTTACATGAACCTATTTTGCAGGGTCTTGGTCCCATTGGCCTTTGCGCTTCGAAGTTCTCCCAGCTCAAGGGTGCCAAGAGCGTCATTTGCATCGACCGCGTCCCGGAGCGCCTGAAGAAGGCTGAAGAGCTGGGTTTTGATACCATCGACTTTTCGAAGCACACCGATGTTGTCAAGCGTCTCCAGGAGATCTGCCCGGGCGGCTTGGACGTTGCCTTGGACTGTGGTATGTATTTGCTCGTGACGGCTACGCAACTCGATCGTGCTTGACGGCTTCTGCAGGTACCTTCCACCAGCCGAAATCGATGCTTCACAAGATCGAGAAGGCATTGATGCTCGAGACCGACGTCTCGGAGATCGTGAACGAGATGATCATGTCCGTCAAGAAGGGTGGTCGCTGCGGCATCATTGCTGCTTACGTCGGCTACACGAACCACTTTAACATTGGGGCGCTCATGGAGAAGGGTATCCGCCTCATTGGAAACGGTCAGGCTCCCGTCCACAAGTGGTGGAACGAGATCTTGTACGACCTCATCGTTCCCGGAAAATTCGACCCGACCTTGTGAGCTGTCATCGTTCAATGGAGGTCTATGGAGATACTGACACCGTGGGTATAATTGCAGCATGATTTCCCACCGTGTTCCTCTCGAGGACTTCCCTAAGCTATATGAAGCCTTTGATAAGCGCGAGGGAGGGGTGGAGAAGGTATTTGTTGAGACTCAGATCTCAAATCCCCCTATGCCCGGCTGCCCGACGACCACCAGGGTCTCTGAGTGGGCAGATGTCTAAGTGAGAGGGCGTAGCGAATTACGGGCTAACGAAAGGGAAGGGGCTTTGGCAAGGCAGTCACGAGATGTATTTGTACCGTGACGAGTACGCACATGACCTCACTATATAATATGTAGCATCAAAGACTTTATGTGGACACCTTCGAGACTCGCACATCACAGAAGAGATGCGGGGCAAACGTGGCCTATGTTGGGCCTCAGAAACGTGCGTCGAATGCCGTATCCACCGACGCTTCCCGGAGATGGTCCCTGACCGGGCGGAGGTTTCTGCGTATAAAGCACGCCAGACGTTGAGGCTCTAGGCAGGGCGCCACTTGCTTGCTCCATCCCCTACCATCCTACGCACAGCATGAAGTTCAATGCTCTGCAAACTGTTCTGGCCCTTCTCGCGCAGCTCGTGGTCCTGACGCACGCAAGAGCGACGATCAACCAGCAGATCTTGTCTCTGAAGGAGGCGAACTCGACGCTCATCCAGTACCCAACCCAAATCACGCAAAACATCGTGCCGAAGGCGATTCACTCCCACAACGACTGTGAGTCCCCTAGCTTACGCGGCGTCACAGCAGACTGGCGGCGCCATCGTGAACGGATACAATTAGCTCACGCGGCCATGTGACTTTGGTTGATGTTCGTCGGATGCGCGACGGAACGCGGATGCAAATGCTAATGCGGATGTCGATGTCGACGGGAAGACTGGAGAGACGTGCCGCTTCTGACTGCGCTTAGCTTGGGCGTGGCGAGCGTCGAGGCAGACGTTTGGTTGGTCAATGGGACGCTATTTGTGAGTGACTAGCTACTTTGGCAGACGTTGTGGCCAAAACTGCTTCGAGAGAGTTCAGCGCTGAAATGAATGGCCCGTATAGGTTGGACATGAGGTCCAGGCGCTGACGAAGGACCGTACGTTCGACTCGCTATACGTCCAGCCCATCCTCCAAGTGTTGCAAGTGACGAACCATCGTTCGCCCTTCACCGTGAATCAGACCGGCGCGAAGTAAGTGATGGTCTATGAACAAAACATGGGAGACGCTGAAGGCGCCGGCAGCGGGGTGTTCGACATGGATGGCGGCCTTCCTCTGCAGCTCTTGATCGACATGAAGACAGACGGCCCGAGGTATGTGGCACAGTCGTTCCTGTTACCATCACTCCACTGAGCAGGCCCGCCCGGGGCGCAGCACCCTGCCGTTTGTCGTGAAAGCCCTGCAACCCCTCCGCGAGAAGGGTTACTTGACCACGTTCGCGAACGGCACCCTGACCGTGAAGCAGGTGACGGCCGTCGGCACCGGGAACACGCCTCTGGACGGCGTGAAGGCCCTCGAGCCGCGCGACGTGTTCTTCGACGCGCCCCTTACGCAGCTGAACGACCCGTCGCTTAACACGACCTTCGACTCGACGATATCGCCCCTTGCGTCCACGGACTGGGAGAGCGCCATCGGCTGGAGTGGGATTGGGAACATCAGCGACTCGCAGCTGGGGAACCTCACGCGATTCATCGCGGACGCGCACGCGCTGGGCATCAAGGCCCGCTTCTGGGACACGCCCGAGTGGCCCATCTTCGCGCGAAACGCGATCTGGCAGGTGCTGGCGGACAACGGGGCGGACTGGTTGAATGCGGATGATTTGGAAGCGGCGAGCTCGTTCTGAGGAAAATCTGGCCTGACACCGGTTGTACCTGATTGTAGGATGTGCTTGATTCGCGCCATGTCTTGGTGATGCCTTTCCTCGATGTAATTTTGATCGAGAGGAGAACTATGTAGGAATGTACCAGATTTCCCTATTTGCTAGAATGCCTGATGATAGCCAAAGCGCAGTAATCAAGCGTTAAATCGCCACTGGGACTCAGCTTGTTCCTCGAGAAGGCAAAGTGGCAAAAACAATATTGCTGTATAACATGGAAATGACGAGTAGCCACGGTCGGTTCTGCATTTCACCATAGCCTTTTCAGGCGAGACTCAAGTTCCGGACACGATGGTCGTGCATTGGCTTCGGGGTAGCAAAGCAATATGAGAGTAAGGTATAATAAGAGGCGCACCCCATTAATACTGATGTTATACGCTCATAGCTGGTTCCATAGAGGAGAGTTGTCTACACCAAGTTTCTTGCGGCCGAAGAAGTACCATCGGCCAGGTCTGTCCTTGCCTAGCTCGCCTTGGGCGAGATGGAGCGTACTTCGCAAACCACCAGGGACAGTTTGACCAGCTGTCAAGCGGAGGTTCTCGAACGTTGTGGCACCCTTGACCCTTTTGTCCTTCTGCTCCTGTTTGGCCGCGATCATCTCTTTGAGGGCGAGGGGTCGCGCCAGCAAGGTGTCCTGGACCGAACGGGTTTGTGATGGACGCACAGATGCGCAAGAAGAACGGGACGTACAACGTGATCCTCTGCCTGCTTCGTGAGCTCTGCCACTCCTTCGCCGCCTCGGTACCTCAGGACTTTCCGGAGGTTCTTGCGCGTGACCGTCCTCAGCTGCCCTCGCTCGTCGACTCCCCTCTCCCGTTCACGCTCGATCACTTCGTCCACCTCCGGTATGCCAGAAGCCACAACACCTTTGACGCCCTGCTGCTCCACCTTCCTCCCCAGCAACTCCCACCCAACAGCGCGAGCAGTCATCGCGAAGCGTAGGTCCCTCGGGTTGTCTACAAGCTCGAGGATGGCATGAGGTGCGTTGTCGCCTGGACGGTTGCCGAATTTGTGTATCCTCGTGTAACCGCCAGGTCGATCAGAGTAGCGTGTTGCGAGATCGGTGAAAACCTTGGGCACTAGAGACTGGTCGAGGAGGAAGCCGGTGGCTTTGCGGAATGCGGGGATATCGCCCTTCTTGCCCAGTGTGATGATCTATCAGGTCGCTTTTAGACTTCACTGGCTATCAAAAGGGCCTAGTGCTGACCTTCTCTGCCAACCTAGCAGCATCCCTCGCCTTGGGAAGCGTGGTCTTGATCTGCTCATGCTGGATGAGGGACGTGACGAGGTTCCTGTCAGACACGGAGGTGAGCCCGCCACAGCAACCAAATGAGGCATAAGAGACAGACCTCAGCATGAGCATCCTATGCGAGGACGTCCTCGAGAACTTGCGGAACGCGACCCCATGCTTCATCGTGGTCGCTCACAGCGATCGTGAGTGGGCGACTACACGCTCCTTCCGCCTCTGTCCTGAAGCGCCTACGGATGCGGCCATCAATCTGGGCAGGCGGAGTTCGAACGATGAGGACGCCGCGGAGATCAAGAGGGACTTCGCATATGACGCTCTAGGTGTTGGTCATGTACTTATGACGACGATCTCAACTGCTTCTTCCACAAACCACGCTGCACGGAGGCACTGGGTGCAGAACCCTCTGTGTAACATCTCATTCATATCGAGTCTGCGGCCCCTGCCGCTCCGACTTGACTCGGACTGCCTGCTGTACCTTGTCCGATGACCTTCAATCTCACATACCCGTCAGCTTTCTAGATGGGCTGCCAGTGTTCATGGATCAGGTGGTACTTTGGATGCACACAGTTCGCGATGACATGCTTCCATACGTGGTGTCGTATGGATAACGATAGGAATCTATATTTCACTGACTCAGTAAGCCATGGGCGGTCAGCGAGAGGACACGTCTCTGTCGCTCGAATCCATCTCAAACAAGCACCAGCATGTGGGCCTTTACGGGAGTTGTACGGCATGCTCATAGAACGATAGCGGGTGCAATAGGCCGGGGGACCGTGTAGGGTAGGGAATTCCTGATGCCCCAAGAGGGTTTGGTTAGCTGGTGCGACTACAATCATCGCAAAGTTATGCACACCTGTCGCCTGGGAACGACGTCGGGCGCAGTCGAGCAGGTATCAAGCATTCCGCGTTCATCAACGTCATGCTCCCCCGAGGAGTTAAGGGGAACAGAGAACGCAAGGATGACGACGACGCTGGTCAACAGCCGGTGTTGTTCTGGGCGCCTGAGCAACTCTACCTCGACTTTCTGGAATGCCGTCTTCGTAATGATGCGCTCACCAGTAGTGCCAGTAGTGCACTCTTGATCAACGCCCCGTACCTAGTCGATATGGCGAAGGCCCCTTCGGTTGCAATGTGCGCTCAACGGAATATCCATTTGGACGATTCGTACCCATACCCCATACCAGAAGCCCCCTTTCCCGCACCGATGGGACCGTGCATGGCCCAGTCTAGCCCGCAAATTCGAACCTCCATTCACCACCGGCGAATTGACCCGATAGGTCGACGACGAACACGTTGCCAGAGTCTGGGAAGGACGACTGTCGGCTCGCGTCGCCACCGCACGCCCCACAATGCGCCGTGGTCACGTAAAGCTGGTCGTTCTTCGGACCTGCAGACGCGTGCGCAGGGACGACACCGTGAGCATTGCACGTCAGTCGTTACAGCTGCCCCGCTGCAGATCTACAGCCAGCTCCCACTTACCGCCGAATGCGCACGCCGTTACGTTCAATGCCGTAGGGAAGAAGACTTCGAGATCCATCTGCCCTTCCTTGGTGTACCTGATAACTCTGGACCCGCCCCAGCTGCGGGACATAGGTGTGCCAAGGCGACGATTATCAGTGTGTGGATCGTCAGGGGAGAGACTGAAGAAGGACAAACCGAGCCGACCACACCCCTCCGTCCTTATCGATGCAGAGACCATCAGGGTATGTTCCCTCGGGAAGGCCTTGTGATAGGGCGTCGACAAAATCGCGCTTGCCCGCGACCTTCCCGTCTTCATAATCATACGCGTATATCTTGTTCTTGAACGAATCGGTGAACAGCCTAAAGTTAGTGACACTTATCTGAGATCTGGGGACATCGCGGCAGAAGATGACACAGTGCCCACATGGTTTTGCCCTCGTTGGTCCAGCCCAGACCGTTGCTGTCCTGAAGGATAGGTCAGCCGGAAAACACGGGATGTGAAGTTAGTGCTTGCCGTGAACGGCCCGGGCTCGAGCACATCACACACACCGCGTGCGGGGTCGTAGATGTAGAGCTGACCCGGTACGCCACGCTCCGGATTATACAACGTTCCCGCAACGAAACGTCCCTGCTGGTCACAGGCGCCGTCGTTGAACCGGGTGTATGGCTGGAAGCTCTCAGGGATTGGCTGGCTCAAGTATCTGAGTTTCGAGCCGTCCTCGATAAGGGCGAACCCATTACGCGCTGCACATGCCAGCTGTCAAGACGACCCCTGGGTGAGCGACGGCGAAAGGCGATTACCAGAGGTGAGCCTCTCACCCCTTTGCCACCTCGTCTGAGAGCTAGACAGGTTATCGGTTCTTCAAAATGTTCGACTGAAAGCTCCTCCGACAAGACGTGGTAGTGGTAGAGCTTGTCATGCTCAGCCGTCAGTGCAATGTCGGAATCTCCAAAAAAGGACACCACACTTTGTTCTGTTCGATGTCAATGAAGTGTAACGTCAAGGTGCTTGGATCATATAGCGGACCTGTTGTGCCGTGAGGTGATCGAGACGTGGCGCTGGGTGACGAAACGATCAAAGAATACCTTCGCCCAAGCTGCACTTCGTCTGAAGAAGCGGCTTCTGCACAACGATGCTGCGAAGGGGCATGGCTTCACGAGGGGGTATTGCAAGGTTAGCACGGCGCTGGAAGTCGACGAAGTAGTGGGGCGCGGTCCGGGGCAGGAGAGAATAAATACCAAAGTGTCTATGACGGCCGGGTCATCACAGGAGCGGCGGGGAGACGTAAATCATCCATTCGGAAGCGGTGCCGCTGTTCGTCGACTAGTACGACGCCGATTCCCCGCGTCCGGGATGTAAGCTTCACTTCTCCAGTGGAAACGAATTTAACTGCATCAAGCAGGTGCCGAACGTTCGAGACCAAAGAAGCTCGTCCACGCCCTTTGCCTTTGAGATAATGGAGTGACGAAACGGAAGCAACGATTGCGATTACTGGACGAGTGCGGTACAGATAGAGATATGCTACAGACTAGTGCGCTGGAACAAGACTTAGCAAATCGTAAAGATTGCCTGAAACGGAACGGCACTTACCCTCCGGTGTCTTGGCAATATAGTCGATAGCTGTTAAGGGGAGGCTCCGGGTCAGGAGGGTATAAGAGACGAGAAGCGAAACCACGAGAACGCACCCTGCTGCACGGTCTTGATCTCATCCGCTTCCTTGTCGGGAATTTCGATGGCGAACTCCTGTAGTCATTTGAGCCAGTCAATCGACCACAATAGACAAACCATGCGAACCTCTTCTACAGCCATCACAACCTCCACAGCATCCAGACTGTCAAGCCCGAGGTCCTCCGAGAATGCGGCTGTTGTCGAGAGCTGATTGAACACGTCACGTCAGCACACCTCAGGCACATCGGAGCACTTTCAACAGTCTCGCGCGCACCTTTGACCGGTCGACCTTTTCAAAGCTCTTCAACACGTCAAGCACACGCGTCGTGATATCCTCTTTTGAGAGACCTGCGGCAGCAGAATATGCTGCACGAGGAACGAACTGGCTGCGCGCCGCGAACGCAAGACGGGGGGCCACAACCGAGCGGGTGGCGACGTTGACGTTGCGGGCGGCGAAGTTGCGAGCAGCGAGACGGAACATGTCTGTGGTTTTGGAGAAGAGGTGGAAGACGCGGTCACCAGAGCTGCAACACCTCACACACGTCAACTCCGCCGCCGGGAGTCGCCGATACCGCCAACAGGCGCCCACAGTCTCGCCGCGTCCAGACGCGCTGAGTCCCCGTGCCCGTGTTGGCTTCGTTGATGGGTGTTCCTTACCTGGGGCTTGCACTCGGACTGACGAAGTCACCGCCTTACGAGGGTCCTCATTGAGGCTATTCATTATAGCTCGAACTGCCAATATATCACCCGATGTCAACGAGACAGGATTCTCGTCGATTGAAGGATAATATTACGAGACGCGGCAGGATGAGTATGCTCTACAAGGTGGCCAATTTGCTCGACAGTATCGGGGTACATAGAAGCACTGAGGTGTATCAAGCAAGGCGTACACTGGCCTCAAATGTGTCGATATAGCGTTCAAAAGCGATTCTCGAGTGATGTCAGCTCAACGATGCGTGGCGGAACATAGATGTCTGATGGACACAAGATGATACTCAGGACAGTCGGCAGTGGCAGCGGTGAGTGAAAGACTGGGTGGCGACGAAGGAAGAATGTGTAGCGGAAACACAAATATACGCAACTAGCCAGGCCAGAGACGCAACATGGAGAAAGCAGAGCACTCCCGCTATGATAGTCTACACAATGTAGACAGGAGGCCGAGCACAAGGAAAGACAGCTCGAAGAAGACTATAAGTACTGGAGAGGCAACGAAATAAACGCCCATTAGAGGTGGCTGAAAGTGGGTTCCGGCAGTGGCCGATCAACTATGCAGCAGCAGTCACGGTGGCTGTCACCCCGTACGAGTCTCCGGCCAACCATTACCGACTGCAGCAAGATCGTCAAGGTGAGAGCCTCAAGTATCGCAGTTGGCTTCTCGCTGACACTGTACTCTATCTATTTCACTTCCTACTACTAGGTTCGTCTATCTCCTCGACTCACCAAACTCCGCGTTTTCACCTCCGTTCTGCAACTGCCCTTCCAGACACGCCATGGCCACCTTCTCCTCCACCCCCATCGTCATTGACGGCAAGGGCCATCTTCTGGGTCGTCTTGCTTCGATTATCTCGAAGCAAATCCTCAACGGCCAGAAGATTACTGTCGTACGGTGCGAGGAGATCAACATTTCCGGCAGCTTCTTCCGCAACAAGGTGCATTCACGCGTTTGCGATCTATGCGGGGTAAATGAGACTTAGTGTCTTTGTTCAGCTGCGGTACCACAACTTCCTCCATAAACGCCATATCGTCAACCCGAAAAAGTCCGGCCCCTTCCACCACCGCGCCCCGTCCAAGATTCTCTACCGGGCCATCCGCGGTATGGTCCCCCACAAGACTGCCCGCGGCGCGGCAGCTCTTGAGCGCCTCAAGTTGTTTGAGGGCGTTCCTCCTCCCTACGACAGGAAGAAGCGCATGGTCGTCCCTGAGGCCCTCAGGGTGTTGCGGTTGAAGCCTGGCCGCAAGTACTGCACGGTCAAGGTACGTCGTGTAACATATATTTCTGGCATGAGGTCGATAATGAACACGACGGGATCCCTAGCGTCTGTCCCACGAGGTTGGTTGGGGCTACAAGGACGTTGTGGACCGCTTGGAGGAGAAGAGGAAGGTCAAGGCTCAGGCCTTCCACGAGCGCAAGGTGAGCGACAATGTTTTGCCTCATATGACACGCGGCGTCCTAACGGGTACGCAGACCGCGGCCCTCAAGCTGCGTCAAAAGGCCCTGGCAGATGCGACACCATCCTTCGAGAAGCTGGTGCAGCTTGGCTACTAGATGGAATGATTGCATGGCTCATCGCACCTGCTTTCCGCGCTCTTCTATGATTAGTGCCATGACATATTCCATGTACTACGCCTATAGCTTCCATATGCCTGTTACACGGGGACGAGGTTCGAATATGATACTACCGTTGCCGAGTAGGACGGTCTACGGCCTCCGGTTACTTGTACAACACGATTTCTACCCTGCGTGGATACACTGGATTGTGATAGCCTAGAGTGCACGCCGAGTCATTAGAGCTAAGCGCCAGCTGAGTCGAGTCGCCGCCGGCGGAGTGCGAAGTGGATGGTCCGCGCGGGCGGGGAGATGCCGAGACTGCGCCGGTCTGGGCAAGTCCTTCGCACCAGCGCCGCACCGTCTGCAAGCTTTTGCTCGCTCACCTCCACATCGCCCTGCCCTCTCCTCCTCCTCGCCCCTCTCCTACGCCCCCCGCCCCTCTCTTCTCGCCCTCACCATGCCCTCCGACGCCCCCGCTACTCGTGACGCTGGTGCGCTCTCCCATTTCTCGATCTACTTCCTTCGGGCTAATCAATCTCGTCTGTAGGCTCTCCTCCTCAGTCCCGCTCTCCCTCCCCGACCGGCGCCGACGACAGTCTCACTCTTCGTGCGCTCGTGAGCACCAAAGATGCTGGTGTCATCATTGGAAAGGCGGGCAAAAACGTCGCAGAACTCCGGGAACAGACCGGCGTCAAGGCTGGCGTCAGCAAAGTCATTCCCGGCGTCCATGAGCGGGTTCTGACTGTAACTGGCTCCGTGGAGGGTGTGGCAAAGGTGTGTATGGCTTCTTCGGCCGCTATCTAGCAGAATCTCAAGCATATCATAGGCGTACTCCCTCATTGTATCCCAACTCGTCTCCGCCAATCCCTCCTCCCCCGTTACGTCCAACTCCTCTTCGCCTACCACTGCCATCCGCCTCCTCATCTCACACAACCTCATGGGCAGTGTGATTGGCAGGAACGGTCTGAAGATCAAAGCCATCCAGGACTCCTCGGGAGCGCGGATGGTTGCCTCCAAGGATATGCTCCCCCAGTCCACAGAGCGCATCGTGGAGGTGCAAGGGTCATCCGAGTCGATAGGCCGGGCAATCGAAGAGATTGGTCGCTGTCTTCTCGAGGACTGGGAACGTGGGGTCGGTACTGTCCTTTTCCACCCTGGCACGGGCGACGAGCGTTCGGGTCGTCGCACGCACCCCACCGGCCGAAGGGCTAACGGCGACGGGCGCGGGCGCACATCACCTTCACCAAACTCGCCGTCATCACCACAAGGGACCAACCTCCGCACTCAGAACATCTCCATCCCGTCCGACATGGTTGGGTGCATTATCGGCCGCAACGGAACCAAAATCACCGAGATTCGACGACTGTCTGGCTCGAAGATCTCCATTGCGAAGGAACCGCACGACGAGACCGGCGAGCGCATGTTCACCATCGTTGGGACTCCCGAGGCCAACGAGAAGGCCCTCTTCCTCCTCTACAACCAGCTCGAGAGCGAGAAGGAGAGGAGGGTCGGTCGTGACCAGCAGCAACAGGAGGAGTTGCAGGACTAGCCGCGAACAGTTGTCAGGTGCTAGCAGGTCCAGAAGCTTGATACGCTCTGGGCGGCGATAGGTGAGGCTCGCGTTCACGCTCCCGACGCGTGCCTCTCCGTGCCGACCCAGTCCCCCAATATCAGATAGCCCCCCAATATCGGACAATCTCCTTCCGTCCCACCGTCCCTCCGACATCTGTCAGCCAGTACCTCAGCGCTTGGCTGCGGTTCTCCCATCTCGTTCCTTGTTTCCCGTCATCCTCTCTCCTCTCCTTCCCTCTTCCCTCGTTCTCTTGTCCCCACCAAAAATCGCCGAAAACTCCTGATAGTGTACCTCCCCGCCTCGAGCTCCTATCTTGACCTCTAGTCCGTCGCGTTATTGTCTCCCTGTCCTTCCCTTATGTAGCACACACCTCTGATTCGCGGGCCAACATGATGCTTTTAACTCACGGGCCTCAAACTGACGTAACTGGGCTCTACCATAGTGCTTTCGTGCATCTCGCGCGCCTCATAGACAGTAAAAGTATGCGTATGTTAATTGCTATCCATGGTCAACAAGGACATTGCTTTCGCGTGCAGTACCTCCTCGGTGTCTGTAAGGTTAAAACTGAAACTGAAGCTTTCGTCATCGCCGCCGGCAGTGATCGCACTGAGTTTGGGTGCAGCCCAACACGCATTTGCCGACATCAAAAAGTTTCGCGCAAGAGACGGGCGCTCCTTCGTGCTCTCTGCTCTGTTTGGACTCGGATGCAGCCAAATCGCCCCCAGGCACACCAGGGCGTGCCATACTACTCTGCTCACGCTGGTCCCTCTTCTGCCAACATTGCCGCGCAAGCGGTCACTGCTGCGCTTTCCAACCCATACGGGCAGACCCAGTTTGGCGCATACGGCCAGGCCGCCCACTATGCGCAGGCGTACGCTCAGTACTACAACCAGGCAGGCCCCTCCGTGACGGCTGAAGGTTACACGATATCCTCTACATATGTCCCTGGGACCAACTACAATCAACGCAACCCTCCCCACAATGCGCGTCCGAACGCCCCACAACGCCCGCCGATGCATGGACACGGAGGAGGGCAAGGTCCAGGGGGCTGGTACCAGCCTGGTACCTCGAGATGCTCTCAGCAGGGTTGTTCGTTCACCGGGTCGAAAAAGAGCGTCGAGCTGCACATGATGGACCGGCACCTCATCTATCCTCCCGGCTGGGATCACAGGAAGAAGAAAAACGACTGGGACGCGGACCCCAGCCTCAAAGGGTGCGTCTGCCCGTGTCTGTTGCTGGGTGTATGCGTACTTACCCGTCGCACCTGCAATTGTAGGAAGCCGGTTCCTATCCAGGGCACGAGTCTTCGCCTCGACACGCCTGAGGCGATTGCTGCGTGGATCGCGGAGCGCAAGAAGCGGTTCCCGACCGCGCAGAACGTAGCGGAGAAGGAGCAGAAGAAACGCGAAGCGGTACAGCGCGGTCAGCTCCCGTTCGACGATGGGCAGAGGAGGAAGCGGCGGAGGATGGATGCCGACAGAGACGGACAATCAGGGAATACCAGGGGACGAGGGGGGCAGCGAGGGCGGGGACGAGGCAGAGGCAGGGGCAGGGGTAAAGGGGGAGGGGGAGATAGCGGTTGGGATGGAAGGAGACCCCACGAGCAGCAGGACGGAGCTGGCGCACCCATTGCTACGGAGGCATCCACGGGTTCACGTACGGGAGTTGCGGCAGCTGCAACACAGCGTCCAGAGGAAGACGTGTCGTCGAGCTCGGATTCAGATTCGGACAGTGCTCCAGAGGTCGTCTCGTCTAAAGCACCTCCAGGGGTTGAAGCACATGAAGCACACGATATGATTATGGATGTCGACGACTCCGGCGAGGAAGAGGCGAGAGAAGATGTTGAGACGCAAGAAAGGGCTCTTAGCGTCCCTGAACCAGTCAAGAAACCTCGACCCAAGCAACCTCGAAGAACGCCGCGCAACCCTTTCGCACAGCGACAATCCCTACTCCGGAATGTAAGTCACCCTACTCGTCGAAGCACCTTCGCTGGTCAGTACTTATGAAGGTCTGCAGCTCTTGCTACCCGAAATTCGCATGACTGTCTCCAACCTCTCGCAGGCCATCCGTTTCCTCGTCGACAACGATTTCTTGGACAACGTCGAGCTCAAGCCCGGCCAGGCAAATGAGCGCATGATTGAGGTTATTGGAGACCAATCTACCGTGACCGATGATCCTATTGTCGGCAACGCTATGTTGAACGAGCCCGCAGCATATTCAGTCGCACAAGACATCATAGAGAAGTGAGTTGGATGCTACATATCCCATCCGCACCCCGCGGAAACCCTTGTATATGGCTACATATTAGCAGTGATAGTAAAGAGGGTGGCAGTGATGGTGCTAGCGGCCGCCATCGCTCTCGCTCCCGCTCGAGTCCGAGTCCGAATACTCGCCATCCTCATCAACCTCAACCTGGAGGGTCTTCTGCTCAACCTCGAAGCCGACCTTGCTCAGCTCTTCGGACACCTCATCAGCCTTCCCGGGTGCCGTGACAACGACCGCGACGGAGGACGAGGAGTCGAAGAGGGGAAGGAAGTACTTCTTGAGGACAGCAAGGACATCGTCCTTGGTGATCTTCTGGAACTTCTCGAGCAAGTCAATGTTGTGGTTCTGTGGGACGCCCTTCAGACCTTGGTTGATGAAGGACATCAGAGCCTAGCGCGATGTCGTCAGTTCCACATCTACGCGCGAGGAAAACGGGTAGTTTACCGCGCGGCCTGGTGTGGAGACACTCTTCGCAACACCGAACACAATGCTACTCTTCGCAGCATCAAGCACGGTCTCATCTAAGGCGATCTGTTGTGACAATGAGCAGGTGTCGGTCGTAAACTTCCGGTAGGTCTGCGTACCGATCCATCAGTGAGGCCTTTGATAACGCTCGCCGCCTGCTTGAAGGCTTCTATGCTGTTGGAACTCTGCAAAAGGCGATCAGACATTGGTCGTGTACACACATGAGAATATCGTACGCGATAGAGTGTGAAGCTGACGAAGCCAGCCTCAAGATCCAATCCGCAGTGAGCACCGTAAGCCAGCCCAGAACCACGGATGTACCTCTGCGACGTTGTCAGAAAGCCACCCTCGTCAGTGAGGCGACTACCACGTACCCATAGGTAGCTCTCGGTCGCATTCAGAACCTCAATGGCGACGCGCATTGCGGGATATTCGGGGTGCGACCAGCCCTGGACGGCTTTCGCGGTATGCGTGGCGAACGCGCTCTCAATAGTTGGCAAGCTGACGACAACGGCGCGTTTAACAGGGTTCTTCCCTACAAGGCTCAGGGTGTCCACCGCAAGGCGGAGGGATGCAAGCTCGCTTTCCTACGGAGCCAGAAAAATTGGTGAGTACTTGCTACACTTCTGCCGAGAGGCAAAAAGAGCTAAAGAGACAAGATGACGCACCGGCAGCGCCTTGCCAAAGTGGCGCGCCCACGCGCTTCGCGGTTCCTTGAGGGAAAGGATGTCGCCGTTGACGGATATCCGGACACCAGTTGGGTCAGTCACTATAGACGCGACGACGAAGGTCAGCTCTAACCTAGCGATGCTAAGATGCGATGAAGACTCACGGTAGCTGCGAATCTCTTCGAGGTCCTTGACAACCTCAGGGGGCGACTCCTGCAGCTGTTGAGCAAGCTTCGGAATGAACTCCATTTGCGGGACGACGCCACCCATGCGGCTCGTTGAGCTCTCGGCGTAAAGCAGTTCTGCAGAAACCGAGCCGAGGACGGTATCGCCGTCGCGCTTCATCTCGGGAAGAGATTGCGCGATCTTCGCAACCGTAACTTGTAGTCGCTCTTTGTCGAACTCGCTGCCATACACGAGGTCCTTGAGCCAGCCGATGGCCGAGTCGTACAAGCTAGTCTCGACCTTGATGCTGACACGCACGGTCTCCGTGAAGGTGCTGTTGACACCAAGGGCGACCTCATACGAGACGGTGTCGCTATCGAGCTTGTGAACGACCTCTTCATGGTTCAAGCGTTCGCCATTACTTCGCTTGACAGGGAGAGAGAAGAATGAGGAGAGATAAGTAGACATGAGGCTGGGAATGAGAGACTGAGTATGATACATATCAACCATGTGAAGAAACCGAGCTTACGGGCGGAGGCGATCAGGGAGCTTCGCCAGGGAGAAATATGCGTGGACGGTGACAAAGTCGGACTGCGATTACTAGTAAGCTCGTAATGCCACACCAGACCTCTATGTGACAGGACCTACCTTGACGTGGTCGTACTGGACGAAGAATGGTAGAGGCGTGCCATCCTGCTCAATATGCTTCGCCAACTGCGAGTTGTCTCCCTGGACCGTTGGCGCACGGCCGTCGCGGCCGTGCTTCTCCTGCACGCTGTGCACTGGTATCCAAGCGATGCTCTTCACGTCCGGGACCGGGAATGACTTCAGGATCTCTGGCGGGATCTCCTTCTCGTGTTCTTTCTTCGCGTCCTCTAGCGCTTTCTCGCATGCAGCTAGGCCCTTGGGTCCCAGACGCTCCTTCTGGGCAGCGACGCGAGCCTTCTCTTCCCGATCGAGCCTGTCGGCCATCTCGCCGGAAGGACGTCCAAGGACGACAACGGACGGAGGATCGACATAGTACCTATCGCAGACAGGCACGTCAGATTTTCACGCATATATGCGTGTAATCAGGCACTTGTGCAGACGCACTTGCGCAGGAGGTCTGCCCATTGTGTGCTGGACCACTTCTTGAGCTGTGCGTAGTAGTTGATCTCGTCCATCGACGGTGCAAGATCCGAGCCATCCTCTGACCCGTACAGAAAGTCTGTGATCACGTTGCCGGAGAACGTGTCGCCTTGCGAAGACTCAATCTTGCTGCGAAGCTACGCAGCTGCTCAGCCTTGTCGATCTGCTCGTACTTAGCGAAGAAAGAGGTACCTGACGCTCATCGCGGTTTATGACCATAGCCATCCTGTCCATGTCGACACCCTCATCTGCAATTCTCTTCAGGCTCGCCTTGAACTTCTCGTCAAAGGTATCAAGGTGCTCTGTAGGGACGGAGCCAATGTAGACCGGTAGATCAACGCGCTTCGCACGCGTGTCCTCACTGAAGTAGATGTACGTGCTGTAGAATATGGCGTAAATCTGTCAGAATTCAAGCTCCATACGTTGCGAGGGAGCAAATTACATACCAGAGAGGATTCTCAATTTCAACGTACTCCTTGTTCAGCGGCGCTACAGGCGATGAGGTCAAGTAAAGCCCGAGGATATCCAGTGCCTTCCTCTCGAGGAACGCAGTTGGTGGCGGGCCAAGGAAGCCGATTTGTAGCTCGCCTACGCTCTCGTCCTTCTCAGGGAACTCTACAGTCTCCTTGACGGTCTCCGGAATGAGATTGCGCTGTGCGCTGGCAGTCTCGACGAACGGCCGCTTCCAGCCTTCGGGCTTGGGTCCCCGGTTCTGCTTGTGTTCGACGATACTTGGCTCCACTTCCTTCTGTACGACATCAAGAAGGGATGTAGTGCCAGACGCAAGCTTGCCCGTCACGATGAGCGTGAGATTGTGAGGAACGTAGTATGTGCCATGGTACTTCCGGACTAAGAAAGCTATATCAGTACCAGAGATACCCGGGAACGACGACAAAAAGCAGCCCACTTTGCTCTACAGTAAGCACACGGAGAGCTTCCATGAGACCGCCGGTTTCGCTACGGTATGCGCTCCCTGGAGGGTTAAGCAATCTCTGCATGCTGTGCAAACCTTGAGTACTCCGTGCAGTGTGCACATAAGCATTTGAACATACCGCAAAACCATCAGGTCCCCCGAAGTGTTCTCACGACCCTGCATCTCGCTATACACGACACCAGAATCTTCACCTTTTCCGTTGATGTGATGGACTTCGGTGATGAAACCGGCTTTGGTGAGTGTCGGGTACAGGATATGATCTACATAGATCGGAAGTAACTGCAAGAAGCCCTGTTCGCCAGCGGTGGACACAGTGTATGCGGTATGGTCGGTATCCGTCCATGCATTTGTGCCATTGGAGAAACCACGGTTGGCAAAATGGTCTATGATACCCTTGTACGGATACTTCTTAGAACCCATGAACACAAGACTGTGGCGGTGTGTCAGAAACTGAACAGCAACAATAACCCTACAACTTACTGTTCCAATGTATGCGGGCAACCACTGTCATCGAAGACTTACGGTTTGGTAAGCAAACAGCCGAAGATTTCGACAAAGGATACATACTTTCTGTGCCAACTACGAAATATCCGTTGACCAGGGGAGCTGTCGGACAAACGTTAGCATTTTCTCTGCAAGGTGTTATGAGCTAGGAGAAACGCACCATCATAATCTAGATGTACGACAGACAGGCCGGACTCACGGCTCTTCCACTTGGACACATGGATGTCCGCGAAGTGGAGCTTGAAACGTGTGACCAGGTCGAAGTTCCCGTGAGTCTCTGCTGGATTGCCATTCTGGAGAACACTGGCAGCCGCAGACATGCTAGAATGGAAGGGACGAGAGGCAGATGGTGGCGCAAATCTAGTCTGAAGACGGGGACGAGGTAGAGTTGAATGGCAAGTGCGTAGGAGCCTGCTTGTCTGGCTGGAAGCGGCACAAAGACGAGAAAGCAAGCGCATCCAGCAACCACCTGACCCTGCAACCGAGCAGATCGATACCAAAAGCCTATAGAGGAGAGCAGAAGCCGCAACGCCGGGACGCCTCAGCCAAGAGAGTGTAGTGGAGAGCGGTTCCTGCCACCGCCCACCCATACACGCCCATTTCTCACCTCACGTGCCCGAGTACACGCGCGCCTCTTTACTCTCTTCTCGGACCAGCGGCTCATGATTCCACTGGCACAGATGGTCGTCCGACACCATTCCTCAGCATTATTCAAGCCGCCTGGCCTCGCTGGCCACTCAGCGTTCCAGTCAAGTGACACGCGCTGAGCAGCCACGCAGTCATATAGACCAGCTGAGCACGGCGAACGTCAAGCCCGCCCTTGACGATCCCTACCTCCGAACCTGAGTACGTCCAGATCTTCGTGGGAGATCCATGGATGAGTCCGCGCTGCCCAGACTAGCGTTTCTCGGACCGCTAGGATCATATTCGCACTCCGTAGGTTGTCACCGGACACCGCATGAATTGTCCTGAACATCTTGCAGTGCGCCGTGGAAAGATTCGAGGATTCGGTGCAGTACGCAGAGCAATCTACTATCGCAGGCACGTCATCTACAACTCCTACTTACCCCCTCCTCAATTGACAAGATTGCAGATGTCTTTCGCGCGGTCTCCCCCGAAATCCCCTTTGCTGTGATTCCACAAGAAAATAGCATCCATGGAACCGTCATCGAGACATATGACGTTCTCCGCAGCCCGGAGGCAGGACAGTGTGTCTTCGTCCGCGGCGAGCTAGCCTTGGCCGTCCAGCACTGCTTGGTCGTGCGACAGGGCGTCAAGTTGGAAGACGTACAAAGGGTGATGAGCCACGAGCAGGTACAGCTATTGCATCCTTGTCCCAGTCAGATGCTCAATCTCCTTTTGGCAGGCTCTTGGGCAGTGCTCTCGCTTCCTCTCGGCACGCCTGCCAAATGCCACTCGTATGAAGGTACCGTCCACATCTGCAGCTGCAAACGCCATCTTGTGCTGCGGTGAAGGGTCTGACGAGCCTGAGAGCGCGGCCATATGCTCCGCTCAATGCGCCGACCTCTTCGACGGCCTCGAAGTTCTCGAAAGCGGCATTCAGAATGAACTATGTGCGTTCATGTGCATACGCCTTCAGTTTGGCTCTAACTCTGATGGTCCCTGTCTCTACAGCCAACACAACTCGGTTCTACATTCTCTCGAATTCTTTGGATGCGCCCCTTCCCGGCGGCAAGAAAGAGACTCGCCGTCAGCGAGCTCTTGTCCGTATTGGAAATCAATTACGCCATCACAGAGAGGGAGAGCCGCCGTCCTCGACACAGTTGTCGCGCATTGTCACAAGCACCCTGTTAACAACCTTCGGGTGCCCCGCTCTCCGCATCGACCGTAGGCCCTCGTTGAACGGAGTTCCTTTCGATGATGTCTATTTCGTAGAGGTGGGAGATCTGACACCGCCAGTTCATTCCGAAGTAGCAAGTAAGAGCTGCGAAGAGGAGTGGCTCCAGAGGGTGCAAGATGGAATAGAGAGGATCAATGCTACTGGAGGGGAGGCGGTGATCCTAGGTCTGTGGTAGGACTGGGGTCTTGCACGTATTGCATAGTGTATCTTGGCCTTTCTTGTAATTCATAGTGCTCTCTTGAACTTGTCTCGAATCGCTACGAATTTCCCATAGACTATCACAGCAAGTAGGAATGATCGACGAGGGTTATGTCAAAGGTCGGGATGACTAAGTTCCACGAAAGGCAATTCCCGCCTTCTTCATTGTGTGGTAGAGGGCGCTTGTTTTGCGCGCACCTTGCACGCGAACTGTGCAGAACCAATGACCACTACCACTCTTTCTACCAATCTTCAGGACATCGTCAGCCCGAAATTTCACCAAAACAACTTTGCTGAGGAACTCTACGTTAAGAACGACCTCGGTCTCAAGCTAGACAAAGGTTCGCACCACTATAACCAAGTTCTGCGCGCGGGTACGCTGAACAAAGGCCCAGACGACCAGATATGCAGACTGTCTCTTACAGCGACCGGCTGCCCTCTCGGCCCACTGCACTGTCCTCTCAGACACACCACGCCCTCTGTGCAGAACTTCCAGCCGCCCAAGCAGCTGCCCACACACCCTCGTGAACGCGAACGTTTGGCGACCGTCTGTAAGCACTGGCTTCGCGGGCTATGTAAGAAGGGCGACGCATGTGAGTTCTTGCATGAGTACAACCTCCGCCGCATGCCCGAGTGTTGGTGGTACGCCAAGTACGGCTACTGTTCTGCCGGCGACGAGTGTCTCTATGCGCACCCCAAGGAGCGGAAGGTGGAGTGTCCAGATTACAACAGAGGCTTCTGCAGGCTCGGTATGTCGTCCTCTTTTCCACCTTTGCGGACTCCTTGCTCCACCCGTGCCGTACTGCTGTTATCTGCATTTCGTGACGAATACTCATTTCCGTGATTCTGGTGTGATAATTTTTTGTGCAGGCCCGAACTGTCCCCGCAAACACGTACGCAGGGTGGCATGCCAGCTATACCTCACCGGTTTCTGCCCTTTGGGACCCGACTGTCCCCGCGGCCAGTACGTAACGTCCTTCCCTCCTCGAGTGTGAACCTGCGCCGTGTATCTGACACTTTTCTTCACATTGACAGCCCGAAACCAGGGATCCCACCCCCGAAAGCATATGAACCCCCTGAACCGCCATCAGTCAGGGACCTCGGTCCGCCCCCACCGGGTTACGGTAGGTATGCGGACTTTGACAGGGGGGGTGGAGGAGGGGGCAATTTCCCCGGGGCCCACCCGCCTGGTCTTGGCGGCTCCGGAGGGCCCCCGGGTCCGCGGAGGAACCTCGAAGACGTCGTGTGCTACAAGGTATGAGGCTTGTCATGTTTGTCGTGTTACGTACGGTGCCGCTGACACGTTCCTCGCTTCTTGCGCTGTGTTTGATCGGCAGTGTGGCGAGAAGGGCCACTATGCGAACCACTGCCGCCACCACTCGCACAAGCCGTACAAACGGTGAGCCAAGTGACGGGCTCGGGAGGGCTGAACCCCTCCAAGGACTTGGTCGTATACTCTCACTGTGTCCGATTTTTGTACATCAATGTACCGGGGTGGTTCAAGTAATTGCCTCCGTTTGTTTGAGGAACGTCTGTCACACGTCTGCTAAGCATTGCAAGGGTTGTCGACGGAAAGAGCTAGCTCACTGCCTGCCAATGTGTCAACAGACATGACTCTTAGAGCAGTCTCGTCTCCTTCCAGACCACAGAACAAACCATCTACGTCATGATAGGATGAGGTTGTCTATTAGCAAAGCAATTGCTGCCCGTAATCTCTACCTAACTAGCTACAAAATTCCATACACACGATACACGCTGATGCAGAACCGTTCCACCAACCGCAGCACCGCGAATAGCTAGGGAGGAAACCTGAGAGTATAACAGAAGAAGGGATACACGAGTAAAATAGAGATGAACACCGTCGGTTGTACAATTGTTCCACAGCAACGAACCAGTCCACAGCAATCACAAAGCGTCCGTCCACCGCGCGTCCGTGAGACACGCCCCGGACGCCGGCCGACTCGCGCGATCAACAGTCCGATTGTTCCATAGCCAGCCCCGAAAGCGCAACGAAGGGGAACGTGAAGGTTGAGCGTAAAACATGAGGAGACGGATCACGACGACGTCATTGGGAAAATCCCGTCGAGACCGAGTGCGAGTACGGGCGAGACCGGATGGTAGGGGACGTCCAGCTGGCAAGCGAGGAGGGTGAGGACGCCGAGGTTATGTTCCCCGTCATGCCGGCCAAGCCCGTTGGTGACTCGGAGGCCTCCGGGTACTGCATAACATCAGGCAACGGAGCGGCGGTGGGGTCTGGCGCCAGGGTCCCCTTGGCGAAAACGCCAGCATGGGAGAAGGGGTAGAGCGGGACGCCGACCTCGAGCGGCTGCATTTGACTTGTCATCCGCACGATCTCCGTCATGAGACCTTGTAGGAGCTTCTCTTGTCGGGCTGAAGCAGGCGTTATTGCGAGAATTGTGAAGGACTGTCAGAGAAACTCACTGCCGATGGGCGACCGGCTCCCATAGGTGAGCATCGCGAAACTGGTTGTGGCGCCTCGTGAGTTCAGGGGACACGCTGAAGCGAACAGTGGATCGCTTACCGAAGCGCGTTGATCTCTCCCCACACCGTCTGCTCCCTTGCGGTATCTCCAATTTCGATGAAGTACTTGCATAGCTGTGTTTGGACAACAGCAGCCAGATACCAGCATATCTGTATATAGAACGCAAGTCAGATCGTCGTTTACGGCAGAGAGACGGAACTTACCGTCACGAACGGATGCAATCGAGTGATGTCGAGCGAGGTTTCTGACAGGCGATAGTAAGCTGCCAGGATGGCACGGGTGGCGTTGAGACATCGGCTTGTCGAAACACTCCTCGGGTCGGAGAAGTTGAGATATGGGTTATGTAGGGTGATGATCGCACTGCAAGCCACGACGTTCGAGAACTGTTCATCGGACAAGCGAGAGGCAATAACTTACGCGTGAGGGACGACGTGGGCCATATACAGATCGGTGTCAAGGGAGCTGCCGTCGTCGGTCACGCCGAGGTGCTTGAACTCTTGTGGGAAACTTTGCAGGAAGTCCTGCGCTACTAGTCGGTCGAGCTCTTCAAACCCAGGTAGCGCGAAGGGATTCTGGTTTTTAGATGGAGGTATGTTGGCCCGGAGGTTGCTGCGCGTGTTGTAGTCCGTTACCCTGCCGAACATCATGACACCTTTGAGGAATAGGATGAATGAATCAGTGTACTGCGGCGGATGCTGTGTGAACATGTCTTCTGAGAACAGATCCTGGGGGTTGTGAGGGACATTCGCCTACGGACAGAAGGTTAGACGTGCGCAGCATTCATATGTCAGACCATAGAGCACTGACGTCCGTCTCAAAGTCCACACGACGGAGAGGCAACTCCGTCCCTATGTCGCGTTCGTCCACCCCATGCACCCAGCCGCCGACGGACGCAATGCGGTCGAACATGATGGTCATCCACCATGTCCGCCGCCTCGACTCCAGGTCCTTGAAGTCTCGAGGAGGTGCGAGATACGCGCCTGGTGACGCCGCTCCGATAGCGGAGAAGGTACCGGGATAGTTCAGCCGTAAAGGCACGGCTGCGCGCGTCTGGAAGCCCGCGAAAATCCACACCTCGACCCACCGTCCCTCCTGGTAGAAGTACCATGAGAGAATGATGCACGCTTGCATGACAGCAAAGATGTCCACGCCAGTCGCCATCGTCCGATCAATGTACGCCCTCGTTTTGCTGACGTGGAGCTCTGCAAATTTGTCGCGTCGGGTGCCGTCAGGCAACGTCACTATATCTTGCGATGTCCATCGGGAAGCCGAAGCGCACTGGGAACAAATCGTCGTTAGCCCTAAATCACCGACTCGTACAGAAGCTGTGTCAGACGCACTATTGCATGCAGAATAGCGGGGTGAGGGTAGTTGTCATCCTTCGGGTGCAAATGCATAGATGCCAGAAATGAAGGCCGGTGAAGCACGCGTGAACCGCACGGGTCACAGTTGAAGAAGACATCAATGCTAAGTAAAGCCAATTAGAATGAGCCGCTGACAGATTTTAGGTGTGTCAACATACTAGTGGTCGAGTGTGTCTGGGTCAGGGAGATCAGGATCCCACCCCGAGAATAGAACGTCCATGAGAGGATCTGGCACGGCCTGGTTGTGATGGGTGCCTTGCCTCAATTCAGGGCTACCTGTCGAGCCGCGGGGATGCGAACCACTGCTCCGCGGAGAGAGATCCTGAAGTACATCTAGAGAGACATGAGGAAGTACGATTCCGCCCGCAGCTGGGCTACTGCTGTCAGACTGTCCACCGTACGACGAGCTGGTCGTAAAGTGGTTGCGGGCATGTGCATGTCGTGAGGGGGATGCGGAACGGGAGTCGAAGTTCCTCTGGTCATTCAACTGAGATTTGAGTTGTGCTACACACCATGTAGATCAGATACTGCGCGACAGATAGATAGCGGTAAGACAAGAGCGTACATATTTGCTCTTCGAGCAGCCGTATGCGCTCAGTAGGGTCGACATTAGCCGCCATAGGCAGGCCCTCGACAGGATCATATGAGCATTGCGGCTCGGTTGGGTGGCTACCAGCGCCGTCGTCAAGATCTGTACGTCACGAGGGAGTAGAGGACGTACGCGTAGCCCACAGGAGGCGGGACACTGATGAGCGATTGCCACTGCCTAGCGCTTGGATAAGCACAAGCACAGCGAACCTAATCCCTGCGGACCCACTTAACGCATGTTCCACAATGGGGGCGAGAGGCGTCGCATTTCTACGCGTTCAGGTGTGTCAGGAGGCATGTGCGGCGCGCGATGCATGGTACACTCACGAGCTTCCTCTTCCTGCATGAGAGACACGCCTGTCGTCGGGAGCGCGTCGGCAAGGTATTTACTATGTGGTTGCGCGATGCACGGAGGTACAGGGCGAACGTACCTGGTTCCTGCGCAACGCCGGGCGCGCGGAGGTTGGGGGTGCCTTGGGCATTCCGGCGTGATCAAATGTCTTGCGCGCCGGTGGTGCAAGTGAAGAAGGGTGTAGTCGGACGCTAAGGCTGGTGCCGAGTCCTGGAATGAAGGGATGGGCCTCGAGTGATTTTCCGCGCTAGTAGTATATATGAGTGGCTGGTGGGAAGAAGAAGTCCGGTCGGGAACTGGCGAGAAGAGGGGATCCCGCCGGCGTACGTACGCAGAGCCTAAGACGGCGCTCGTCGAGGAACGAGGGAGAGGGGCTTCTCGCCACGCGCGGAAATATGTATGAAGGGATGAAGCGTCTTTGATGCCCTCTCCTTGTCACACTCTCCCGCTTGCCTGGGAAGGTACACGCTTATTGCAAAGCTACTGGCAGCAGTCCAGTTCCAAGGTCCGCACGATGTCACCACCCCGTCGCCTTGGCTGCCGTGCCGTGCGTTAAGGACGCGGGATGTGTGCCGAGCTAAGAGGGCGATGGTCGGAATGACGAGCGTGGCACAGCAGCCCCTGTAGGTGTGCGCGTAGCCTCAAGACGCAGTTACAAGCCGTGAGGACTAGACAAGAAGGTTGTGTTCAAGAGACACGAGACTGCGCACCGCCATATACCACCCATAGGCGCGATGTCAGATTCCGTGACCCGTTGACATCTCCGCCGTTTCCCATCAACAATCCATATGCAAGCTGATCTCTCCAGCCCGATCGGGCAGACCGACTGCGCAGTGCGGTGTTGACTCACTGCTTGCAAGGCACCTCTGCATTTCACGGCTTGCTACGTACTTATCCAGCAAGAAGCGAGCGACGTTTCCCCTTCCCCGCTTGTTTGCCGTTTCAGTTTTCGACCCGCAAACGGAGTCATGCCTGTCAGTTTGAGACATGCAATTCCCTATCACTCGAGGTTATTTCCCGGCATCTTGCATAATGACTCCGGTACCCAAAGGACGTGTTGCCAAGCTACAGTCTACAGATGCCAGCGAAGGATTCACGACCGGAAACCATGGCATCGCAGAGGGCTTCGCATCACTTGATCTCACCGTTGCGGCTTTCGTTTCCATTTACAGCAAAGTTGCCGCTTCTGATACCAGAACCACAGCTCGCCAGTCGGCGGAACGGAGCGCATCGCCTCCGCGCCGCGAACTCCGCGGAAGGAGCTCCTCACCCCTAGGACCGAAGTCCTCAAAGTCAACGAGGCTGCAGGCAGTTTTTTCTACGCGGGTCCTTGAAGCACACCTCGCCGTCACAGCCGCTCGCCGTGCGGTCTCGATGATCCATCCGGTGCTGCGGCTATGCTGCGCGGATGCTGTAACAGTCACCCCCACGCATCCAGACCGGGTCCGCTCATCAGACAGGAGAGTAAATGTCCCCCCACTTCAGTATCGAGAGATTCCAAGGAATTGTAGCAGGTTCACCGCTACGTCCATGGAGAGGGTTCCTAAGTCCCACTGGGAAAGCCAGTGGGGCTTCGGGCGGAATGCCAAACCAACTCTGGTATACCTTGGAACGTTCGGTATATGTTCATACAGTTGAATTTGCGGTGTACAACCGACGTAGGCAATACAGCATTTCTTCATGATCTATCGAAAACATAACAAGGACATCAGCAGATAGCCCCCTTTCCCGCAGAGCGGTACAAGAAGTAAACAACGTACAGGATCGTTGCGACGATACGGCGCGAGTGGGGCGCGTGTCTGAACTCCGTGAGGTAGATCCCTGCAAGTATGGACCCCGCCATTACAATGTGTCGCCGGACAATGATGGATCCAAGACGATCCGTATTCGACGGACGAGGACGCATAGTTGTTGAGGTATGTCGCGCGGGCGCGCACATAGTCAGGTCGGTGACACGGTCAGCTTCTAGCCTACCATATGATCACAACTGCCGACGTCGGACCCACCCTGCCATGTGCCCAGATTCAGACGGCCGTCCGTGATCGGCAAACAGATCGAGGTGCCGACCAGCGACGTCTTCGTGTGCGATACGCTGGAGCAGTTCCAGCACGAAGGAGTCCACGTCCACGTCCACGTGCAGACCGCCCATTTAGCGACAGGCCTCCGGCGGGATTACGGCTAACCACTTACGAGTCGCTGCGCCGATTCCGAAGTCGACAGAGTGGGAGACGATCGACTGTTAGTTTGGGTCTATTGATAGCATAGGGCACGAGCCACAGCGGCGCGGCGATCGCGCACACGTCGCGAATGCCACTCTGGCCGTGGTCGGGAGAGTCGCTCTGCGGCTGCGCGTCTGGAATCGAGGCTACTCACTCTGGGCCCTCGTCGGTGTGCCGCCAGTTGAGACTTTCGGGGACGATGTTATCTAGAGCCATGTCCATGTCTGCCACAACGTCCAGAAGGGCCCCCCACAACGCTCAGTACGCTGCGGACCAAGATACGGTTGTAAGGAGAAGTCCCTCACCTCGCCGAACGTCTGCGTTTCATTCAGGGGCGTGCGTCCATGGAGCGGATCAGTCGCGGGAGTTTCACCAACACCGAGTACTCACCTTTGTCAAAGTTCTCGTTGATAGTGAGTGCTGCCGAGGTGTGCTGGCTGGTGAGTCAAGCAGATTAGGCATTAGCTCGGCGCCCGAGAGCTTGCACAATATGTTTGGTGCATGTCCGGAATCACTCGGACGCCAATGTTTAAATCAGAGACGTACATGAAGAGGTACAGAACTCCAACCTAGAAGGGGAAGCGGAATGGATGTCAGTCACACTGACGAGGCTTGGGCAGCGCATGAACGGGACTCAATCGACCGCACAACCTCGGACAGCCCTGCCCTCTTTACAACAATGTAGCAAGGTCTCCATCGGCCCGCGACGTCTACGATCGGCATATGCAGGAACGTCGGAGGTCGGAGGGACCGCTATTGGGCGGGATTTGTGGTCGAATGTTCCAACAGTGTATGCAGTTACCAAAGAGATGAATAGAAGATGATCTCGACCTGGACTCCTCGCAACCCTGGCTCGATCTGGGCGAGCACCTCGTCCGTCACGAGGTGGCAGCCTTTGCTCCTCTTCGCGAGCGTGAATGTCTTCTGCCAACCCATGTGCGAGTGTGTCGTGTGCGTCAAGCTGAAGAGGATGAAGGATGATCTCAGGTCAAGGGTCAAAGGAACTGCAGCCGTCTGGGTGATCGACTATCTCAGGCTAGATTAGCTCATGATCGTCGTGCTCCCAAAGTAGGGTTATGACATCACTACCATGCAACGCCACATAACAGTACTTTTAATTGTGATTGAGTGAGCTAGCACATTGATCAATTGGTATGTATGTAACAATTGTATGTATCGCAATGGCTGAGGCACGGTCGGGCAGCTTCACCATGCCTACTGTCGTTCAGGCTCCTACCCACCGTCGTCTCGAGTTGAGGGGGCGATATCCTAGAGCGGGAGACAGGCTGGATTTCGATAGAGCACGAAATGCTATGTAACAAGCACCCAAATCACGTGCATACTTGTACCCCCTCAACTCTCTACGGCAGCTGGCATTCCGGGCTCCGTACATTCCTGTACATGTTTGATGCCAGCCGTCCCAGAGAGTTGGGGGATACAAGTATGCACGTGATTTGGGTGCTTGTTACATAGCATTTCGTACTCTATCGAAATCCAGCCTGTCTCCCGCTCTAGGATATCGCCCCCTCAACTCGAGACGACGGTGGGTAGGAGCCTGACTGCCGTTGCGATGGCGATTACCCTTCGCGAATCCGTTTACAGGCACGCAGCAATCCCAGGATCAGGTTCTTGTTCGTAGCTCCCATTCCATTGTTCCGACCCGTACTAGTAGCACGCAAAATGCGCGTGGGGTTGGCGAGCTGACTTCTTGCGCTGATCTTACCACTCGTCGCCTTCAAGAGAATATGTAGTACTGGCATTGTATTGCACAATCGTAGATGCAGAGATTGCATGTCGAATCATGGCTCCTCGACAAGATGTTCTCGTAATGTTGAGAAGAGGCCTCGTGCATGATCCGTTTGGGCATGCTAGTCGCCAGAAGACTTACGAGGGCGATCATGCGTGGTTTTTCTCACCGGGAGCTTTGGTAACGGACGAGAGAGTGATTATGTGGTGTTCGGGACTCGGGATGCCGTAGACAGTGTGGTCGAGACTCCCGAGTCCATCGTTACTCGGGTCGAAGGTTCCGGCCGCACGAAGGACGAGGGCGGCCAAGGCTCGGTCTATAGACGGAGTCCGACCTCGGGGCGGATGCATGATTGTCATTGTGCACGCGTTGAACGCGTTGCCACGCAAAACATTTGGCCAGGCTCAAAGCATGAAGCGAAAATAGTGCGATCTCCAAGTGTGTTCCTCTGTTACGATTGACCGGACCCGAGTAACACGGCAGTGTCAGCGTACGTGTCACCTCGCGGCAGGCACACGAGACACCGACCGCAGATGACCTACAGCAAATGACTGACGGTACTCATGGGCGGTCACGAGCAAGCCAGACTCGGACTCAGCCCCGAGCCGCTTTCCGTTCAGCCTCGAGGATGGCGTCGAACTCCTTCTGCGCCTGTGCGCGAGGGTCTTCGATCTCGGAAGACGCAGGCGATGTCGAGTCGAAGTCCTGGTCCTGGTCCCGTCGGACAGATTCCCGCCCGGAATCCGAAACGCGCCGACGCTCGTGCCGCTGCCGTAGCTCGTCCCAAGATGAATGCTTCCCGGCGTTCTGCGCATTCGCTTCTCTGATGGCCTCCCAGGTACTCTTTGGTCTGGCAGGAGCATCTTCGGCAGCTGGGGCGCACGATTACGCGTTCAGAGAGACGTAAGCCGGCAGGTGGACGAGCGCACCTTTCGCGGGCGAGGCACGGATTGCGTCTGAAGGCGCCACGCCGTCTGTCGGTGGGTCGGCGTCGGCAAGAAGTTCTGCGCCATCGGAGAGGACCTCCCCGTTCTCCTGTTTGCGTTTCATAATGGTTTCGAACATCTTCCTCTCATCGAGTTGGGGGAACAGGGTGCTCTGGTTGCCCAGTCGCTTGTTCACGTTCTCCAGGACAAGGAGGAACGCTTGGCGGTCTTCGAGTTCTCGGGCAAACTGCCTATGGAAGCGAAAGTAATGCCAGAGGCCGATACCGTAGCCCGAGACAGCAGAGACGGTGACTACTGTTGTGGGGAAGCGGACCCTTGACCTGTATCGGAAGGTAGCAAGGCCGGCGAGGGCGCCCCAGAGGGTGGTGTGAATGTACTGCACGCGCGTTGCCAGACGATATCATCGTGGTTGCAAAGCGGAGGATGCTGTGTGGGGGAACGTACCGGAAGGTAGCGGTGATAACCGGGAAGGAAGTCGACGGCGAGCTGGTAGTCGTGCTGGGAGAGAAGGCCAGACTCGAGATCTGGGCGGAGGAGCTGCTCCGTGGCCGCGCGGTCTCTGAAGGCGTGGTCGAACCAGCTCTTGGCGAGGGACATGCTGAGGGGGCAGGAGATGGAGGGACGGCGGGGGGATGGGAGGCGAGTGCAGGACGCGTCTGGGACGGGCGCGGATTGGGATCGCGTCAGGGCACGTGAGCTGTGTGGGGCACGTGGATGGGCATGGGCGAGGCGGCTGGCTCAGGCTGAGCGAGAGTCGCCGCAGAGCCGAGTCGTGCATTGGCAAGGAACGCCTGCAGACTGCGACCGACGTCCCACTCATCCCAGACCACGCCCCGCGCGACGGCCTGCCCCCGAGCTCACGAGTTCCCCCCTTCACGACCTCTCTGGGCCCTCCTTGCCTCTGCGCATCACGCTCATTCCCCCGCCCGGCCTTCCGACGCCCCTCCTCATGCCTCTGTCCGACATCCCCACCAAGCCTCTTCCTCCTCCCGCGAAAGACGAGAAACTCCCGTCTCTACCCCCGCTCGACTTCGGCGACCACTCTTCTGCTCCACCCCCGCCGCCTAAGATTGTCCATGATCTCGCAGCAGAACCGCACACCCAGACGCCCCCCAAACCCTTGGCTCCCATCGATGTGAAAGCTTCTCTGGCGGTATCCGAGCTCTGTATGTCTTTCCCCCACAACGCCTCTCTCCTTCCTTCCTCAGTGTCATGTCCCACAGCTCTCGGCTCTGCCCCCCTCACGCCCGTCACGCCGCTGCCTGGGCAGATGCCACCTTCGCCCTCCGCCCAGAGCGGTGACAAGGCCAAGAAGTCTTCTAACCCGCTTACCGATCTCATCGAAACCGAAAAGTTATACGTCGAGCAGCTCACAGGTATTATCCGAGTGCGTCCGTCTTCTATCTCCTGTACTTCACAAGCGTTCCGTAACGAGATACCGATCGTCGTTCTATGAATACGCAGAAAGTTGCAGCGGCATGGTCCCGCTCCAACCTCCCGCCCCCAGAATTGGATACCATGTTCCGGAGCATAGAGAGTATCTACAAAGCTAATCGTTCACTGCTAGCGGTAAGTCGTCATCGAACGGCACTGCCTATCACTTCTCATCCATGGCCCGCAGAAACTCAAAGAGATCGGTACCAACCCCAAAGGCCTAGGAGATCTACTGATGCGATGGGTAAGTGCATTCTCCCTGTACGACTTCCATTCTTCATCTCCCGCGGCGTGCAGATCGACGATTTGGAGGGTCCCTACACCAACTACTCCAACAAGTACTGTTCCGGATTCGACACATGGGAACCTGTTCAAGCGAATGCCCGCGTCCGCACTATTCTCGCCATGTTTTCTTCGTCCTGCCCCCCACCTCTGCCGACGTCGGCCCCCATACATCCCGCTGAACCGCCTATATGGACGTTGGACGAGCTTTTTATCCTCCCCAAAGGTCGCATCAAGTACTACAAGAAGCTCTATAACCGGTTGCTTAAGAGCACGACCCCAGGTCGCAGCGACCACCGAATGCTCTCCGGGGCACTCGAGAAACTGGACAAGCTGCTGGCGACGATCGACAGTCGCGCCAGCGTGCGCGTGGGTGGCGGCAATACCCCTACCCCGAACGAGGAAGCGCCGCCGCCCATCGAAACTGAGGACGAGGTCGTGATCGACATGCGCACAAGACAGAGCACGCTCGAGCCGCAATTGCGCGCCCCAGAGTCTGGGTCCACGTCGCCTTCCCAGCGCACAAGTGACTCGACGCGCGCGAGCGGGAGTCTATCAAGCAGGTACGCCGAGCTTCGATGCGATGCCCCTGTAAGGAATGCATGCGCTGACGTGCCGCGCGCGGTAGCGGTCGGCGATCTGAGGATACGGCGCCTACGACGGACAGCCGCACGTCGACGTCAACGCTGTCTATGCCGATTACTGACCTCGAGCGGAGGCTTTCCACCGAACGCACGCTAGACATCTTCACGATGAAGCCGAAGGTACCGTGTTGGCCGCATTGCCTGCCCTGCATACTGCTCATATGCCACTACTATCCTACAGCAAGTGCGTTTGCAAATCGCGCCTCCGAACCTACACTACACTCGAGAGCTGCGCTGCTCTACCTCTGTGGTAATCAACTTCATATCGCGCTCGACGGGCGCCCAGGTCGTGCAAGAGCGTGGACACATCTTCCTGCTTACAGACCTGATGTTGGTGTGTGAGAAGATGTCCCCGAAGGAGCTGGAGGTAGCCGGGCCCAACGGAGCCGACATGTGGCTGTTGTACCCGCCTCTAGCAGGCAAACATCTGCGCGTGGCGCCCGTAGATGGTGAGCTGTCCGCAGGTGCACCCGAGTGACGACCGCTCATACCGTTCGTTATATAGACGTTACTCTGTCTGTGACCATTTTGCGGAAAGAGACCCTCAACCTACGGACAGACTCCACGGCCTCGCGGGACCGACTCATCGCCGATTTCAAGGATTGTATAGAGACTGCGGCTACGCGTGAGTGGAGACATCATGCGCGTACCGCATTCGAATCAGGCTGACCTATTTTCAGTATTCCCCTCCTCCTCCAAGAACCCTCCGCCCCCTGTGCCTGCCCTGCCATCCCTTCCCGGAAATATGGGCAATAGCACGTCCCGACCGCCCTCCGCGCCGCAGGACCGCAGCCATCCACCTTCGATTGCGGACACCCCACCACCCCCGGAGCGCTACAGCGGCGGCAGGAGTCCTCCTCGGGCGCTGTCGCCCGCCAGCATGAATTCTCGGCGATCGGGCGGCCCCTCGGACCCCCCTTCTCGCGTGAACTCTGCAGGGGCAGCGCTTGCCGATGCTGCATTGGCAGGCGACATGGGAAGGATGAACATAGGCACCGCAGCGTCTCCTACCGGAGCACAGCAACAGGGCGTCCCGCCCCGTGGGTCGTCCGCGTCGTCGGGTCCTGGCAGCCCTGGGGGTTTCAGTCCTGGGCAGGTCATCCCCTTAGGAGGTTTTGGACCGGGGCAGGTCATGCCCCAGGCGTTCGGTCCTGGACAAGTGATGCCTCCGCAATCCTTCGGCCCTGGGCAGCATATGCCGCCGCAAGGGTTCAGTCCCGGACAACATCTGCCCCCGCAGAATGTGCACCCGGGTTCGGGTCCCATGGGCCGACCGCCTCCGGGGGCGTACGTTCCTCCGGGCGGCGGCCCTGGTCCGCAGCGCCATCCGAGCTTCGGGCATGGGCCTCCCCCACCCGGCCCTCAGGGACCTAACGGCATGCCGCCGTCTCGTCAGCCTAGTTTGAACGGTCCCCAACAGGTCGGGCCCCCACAAGTCGGCCAGTCGTACCAGGGCATGGGTGCTCCCCAACCTCGACCAGGTCAGCCTCCCATGGGGATGGGCGGGCCACCTCCTCGGCCGGGCATGGGTCCCGGCGCGCCAGGGCAAGGTGGGGCTTACCCACCCCCACGACCGCCCTCCGAGCCTTCCATGGACGGCCTGCGGAAGATGCCTTCGACCCCATCCCTTGGCGGGAGCCCCGGTGGGCCCCACCAGCGCGGCCCCCCGCCCCCGATGCCAGGCTATCCCGGGGACCTCCCGCCGCCGCGGCCGGGCTTCCTGCAGCGAACCGGCTCGTCGAGCTCGCTGCCGAACATGGTCGGGGGCTTGCAGGCGCCGCAGCCGCGCCCGTTGCTGCCGTCGGCGCAGCTGAGCATGCGCTCCGTGTCGACCGCGGGCTCGTTCTCGATCGAGGACCCGAGCCCGCCCGGGTCGCCCGTGGAGGAGGTGCCGCGGCACACGGGCCCGGTGACGTCGACGGTGACGGCGCAGATGAAGTGCAAGGTGTTCCTGAAGCAGCAGCACGCGCAGTGGAAGTCTCTCGGGAGCGCGAAGCTGCGGCTGTACCGCGAGGACCCGACGAACATCAAGCAGCTCGTCGTCGAGGCGGACGACAAGCACAAGACGGTGCTGATCTCGACGATCGTGCTCACGGACGGCGTCGAGCGCGTGGGCAAGACGGGCGTCGCGATCGAGCTGAGCGACAAGGGGATGCGGACGGGCGTGGTTTATATGATCCAGCTGCGGAACGAGAAGAGCGCGGCCGGGCTGTTCGACGAGCTGCTCGCGGGCTCGGACCGGGCGAACGGGCGGTGAGGGTGTGCGGGTACGGGACGGGTTGGGCTCGTGCAGGCGGACTTGACGAGGCGACGCGGACTCGTAGCTCCTTTCTTAGTTGTTTGGTTGAACCTCCATCTATTCGAGTTATCATCACACTCTTTCACCAGCCATGCCATCCTCATTTGACACTCTTTCATCGTCTGCCAACTCACGTACCCGCTGCGCTCATCACTACACATCTCTTTCCATCCCCTCCAAGTCATTGATTATACCCAGTCACAACCCCCATCATGGTTCGCCGCCGCAGTCGTCACTACAATAAAGCTTCTATTAGCATATCGCCCTACCTTCCTCTCTACCTCCACATGGCTGTAGCCTATACTGCTCGTTCCGGCCTCTAATGACTACCGTTTCCGTGCAATGTTCGTTTGTGTGCTGCTCCCCCCTGATCATCTGATCGTCTGTTCTTCAAGTGGACGGCCAGCGCAGGTCGGCAGCGAGCGAGATGTGGTCGCTGCCGCACACGCCCTTCCGGGGCAGTCCTTCTCCAAACGAGTCCTTGCTGTGAGGCTTCGCGAGTCTCACAACTGAAACGTCGCGCCCAGGTGCATCCAGCACGAAGATGTAATCTGGGTCATGCAGGTGTTAGACACCGAAACCGAGGCAGATCCAGACTGAGGTTAACGCCTTCACCTAGCACTGCCTGCCAATACTGTGACACGTGTCAGTGTTGGGTATGCCTAGCTCGACATGCATGCAAAGAACGAGGTGTCTTACATGTGTATAGCTTGTGTATACAGGCTCGAACGCACCGCGGCGCCCCTCAGGTATCGACACTCTGCTTCCGAACGTTAGCCCGCCCACCGCGAGGTCCGGGAGCGTCCGCAGGCCAGTGTCGTAGGCACTGGTAGGCGTCCCCGACTGTCTGAAAAGATCCTCGAGCTCGGTGTCCGTCAAGAGCCCATCGGTGGGCTGTGCGGCGCGCGCATGGACGATGATCCTGTCCGAATTGTTCTCGCCGGACTCGGCGCCCTCTTCTTCTTCCTCCGCTGCCGAGGCACCGTCTACGCTGATGGCGGGGTCTACTGTTGCATGCACGACGCGGGAGCTCTCCAGCCGGGCCTTCTGCGCGGGCAATAGCTCGTCGCCGACGAGCAAGGAGTAGGCGGGGTCGTCGGGGCCGAAGTTGAAGTCTGACAGGAGCGAAATTCAGGACCATCATCTGACGTTGGGAGCGAAGATTGTCAATAGAATGAGAATCACCACCGGCAAGAATGCATGGCCAGCGTTGTTCGACTTCTGTCCCTTCTGACCGGAACTTGGTCACTTCTCGGACCAGAACCCCAGCTTGTCTGACAGAATCTGTTAGCTGTCCATCCCGCGACGTGGGAGGCCTACCTTGCTCGCTCGTAGGCGTATCTGCACCCGGCCATTAGACGTGAGTACAATACATGTGCATGTGCACTCACGCTGGATGCCAGAACAAGTGCGTTGTAGCTACTATTATACCATCGTCCCCCCCTCCCAGCTGGCGGAGGGCGACAAGAGAGCCGATGTTCTTGGTACGGAAGCTAAGCCCGCGACGTGCGTTTCCGTCGCCTTCTGCTCGGACTTCCTCTTCATCGTAAACTACCACTTTCTGGCGGACACATTCATAGGCGTCTTTTCTGTAGGCGATGAGGCAGCCATGCTTCTTGCGAGGGCCTACGGCGTATACCCAGGAGTATCCAGACTTCTCTAGCTGGGGGAACAGTTTCTCTGTCCTGTCTACCTCCTGTCGGCATATTAGCCATCGGAAGGCTGCTTCAGGACGGAACAAACCTGAAGGCAACAAATCGTCGCGTTGTGGGAGTTGATCTCATTATAGAGCATGTGCTCTCGTTGACCGGCTTTCAGGCAGTCGCTAGTGGGAAAAAGTTCGCGCCCTGCGCAATGATCTCATTAGACCGTTCCCTAGGCACCGACGGGCGTAGCACTCACGAACGAGGCTCTGGGCTAAGAGCTATATCGAATACGGCCATCAGTGAGAAGGCTAGCGACAAGGCGAGACCAAACTCACGTTCCATGTCATCAATCTAACCGTCCGTCCCGAGGTACCTGTAGTTTGAGACGAGATGTCTAGCCATTGGCGGGGTAAGATGTGACCCTGTTCATTTTCGGTCTTCGGAGGGGGGTGCAGTTTGGCTTGTTGCTTCTTGAGCCGACGCTGCTCGGCCTTTGCAAGGCCTTCCGGAGTGGGTTGGTACGGCTTTGACATGGTATGCAGATGCCTTGTGAAGACTCTTTGGAACACGGTCAAGGAATGGACAGGCCTCCAACACCTGACTGTAACGAGAGAAGGCGTGTTGCGACACAAGAATACTCCTAACCCTTCAGGAGTTTGTCGCCTTGTTCCCAATACTCACTATCCCAGCCGCAAAGAAGCTAGCAGACTTCGCCGACTGTGGCTGAATGGATGCAAGGGCAGATCATCATCATCTCCGCGGTCTCCCGCACAGGTCACATGATCGCAGACGGCAGTACGTTTCCCGCGAATTGCAGGTTTCCGGGGAAACCATGTTCTACAGGCAAGCATATTACATGACTCTGGGCATAGGCAACCAAGCTTGTGAGCCCAGGGCGCGGAGCACGCCTGTGCAAGTGCAAAAACGTTATATCCTCGGACACTAGCTAGGAGAAGAAGAGAAACACCAGAAAATGCGGCTTTACGTGAATGACCAAAGCGTGACTGAAGCCAAAGTCCCCTAAGGCAGCTCCAGCGGCGGCAGCCACGGACCACGAGCTCACAGAGGCCGCATGTGGCCCGCATACGAGGGCGTGCCGGGGGGACATACATGTCGTAAATGGTTGCAAGATCGTAAATGGTATGATGATAGTCGTACTGGCAAGTCATGATTTAGACAGATCCGGATAGCGACCTCAAGCGATGATGCACTTGGAGCCCTTGTTGCCCTTCTTGGTAGGCTGGGGGGGAGGGTTCACTGGAGGGCGCGGGCTGTCAGAGATCCGAGTACACGGATACCAAGGAAGGCAGCAACTCACAAACAGCGCGGATAGCCTCGTCGAACACGGTCTTGAGACCTTTCTGGGTGAGAGCAGAGCATTCCAAGTACTTCACGGCACCAATGTCCCTCGCCATCTGGACACCCTGCGAGTACTGAATAGGCGCCATCCGACTGTGGCAACGTGAATACCGATCCTCGGACTCGCCACACATGCGGTACGTACCGGTCCCTCAACTTTTCGATAGTGGCGGGATCTTCGCGCAAATCGAGCTTCGTGCCAACCAAGACTATGGACGTTGACGGGGCGTGGTGTGAAATCTCCGGGTACCACTTGAAACGATCAAGCGAGGCAGGTCAGCATCAGGCAACGGGTTTCAAGACTGCGCCGCACGCACCTTAGTTCGCACGTTCTCGAAACTAGGGGGGCTAACCAGGGAGAAGCAGATGAGGAACACATCCGTCTGGGGGTAGGACAACGGGCGGAGACGATCGTAATCCTCCTGACCGGCGGTATCCCAGAGGCCGAGGGATATGGTCTTGCCGTCGACCATAACATTCGCCGAGTAGTTATCGAATACTTCCCATGGTCCTTGTCAAAGTGGGGCCTTGCGAGGCACGAAGGCGACTCACCAGTGGGGATGTACTCTCCCTGTTGGTCCAGGTCAGCAGGCGTCCGACTGAGCAGCTAGGGCAATTACGCACCGGGAAGGCATTGGTAGTGTACGAGATGAGAAGACACGTCTGCGCCCGCCAGTCAATAAGCTACAAAGCCTTGCCGCGCCCTCTCAGAAAAGCACTTGCCTTTCCCACCGCACCATCTCCTACAACAACACCTGACTGCGTGTCAGCACTAGGGACTGCAGACCCAATGACGGGCTCACATTTAATGGCCTGCATTCTGTGTGATCAGGGGTCGTCTAAGGAGTCGCTCGTGTCAAGGAGGAGGTAATGTCTTGCAGGTTGTCGTGGGTGGTAGGAACGCCGAAGAGGAGATGCGGATAGGCGGCAAGTAACAACGCGGTGTGACAACGCGCGGCGTGAGATAGGGTGTGTAGAAGGATGAGATTGCGGAACAGGGAATTACCTGGACTGGATACAGGAGCGTTAGAAGACAAGGCGAAAGTGTGCTGTAGGAGAGAGGTGACAGGAGGGAAGAGGTCAGGAGGAAAGATTGGTGTGTAGGCTGTACTGATGGCCTCGACGATGTTGGTTCTACGCCAAAGAGACCGTATCCGAAATCATCATCCCAGCTTTCTCACGTCTCTCCGTCCGTCTTTGCTCATCCTTCTCATCCTTCGCCATTCATAAAGTCTGAATTTTGCCTCAATGGGCCCTCTTTCAGGGGGCCACGTTGCGCAGCGCAGCAGGAGGACTCTGAAGCGTCGGTCATGATTGCGGCTGAGGCCCCCATGAGCGCCGACAAGACGATGGTTCGATCGGATGTTCCTGTTGATGGAGCATTCGTATGAGGTTAGATTTAAACGACATCTGACTCTCAGTCCATGTCCCATCTCCGGATAAGGTCTTTGCAGAGCCACCTCAGCTGCTCGTGCGTTGTGCGATATGTTTTGCGAGTGGTCGCCGAGCCGTTATCAGATCCATTAAGCAGCACTACCGTTATGCCGCGCTCAACTATGTTCTCCCAGGAGAACTGTTGCCGGGATATGCCCGTTCGCTGCCCGATGTCTTTCCCGTTGCGTTCTTCGCACGGACGCCGGGTCCACAGCAGACGCGTTCAGCGATGACATCAATCCCAAGCGTACATACTTAGACAGATCGACGTAACGACGTCCTTGCCATTCTACGTTGGGCTCTTACTCCCAGACTCCTCAACACCCCGTCGACTGCAAGCAACGAATCGACACCATGTCGCGTCCTATGCCACGCCTGTTCCTCATTCGCCATGGTTCGCTGCCGCATTGCGACGTTGTTCGGAGTTGCTTGCTGACCGTAGCCTTCAGGTCAGACAGAGTGGTCCATCAACGGGTCAGTAGCGCAAGGATACGGTGTCGAGCATTCTTCTGACTGATGCCAACAGTCGCCATGTTCGTCGAGTCTCAACTTTTTGCAGGATGAACCCTGCCTGACATGCCCGAAATTCAGACCGGTCGCTCGGATATTCCTTTGACGCCTCAGGGTGAGATAGAAGCCGCCGAGCAGGCCAAGATCCTCGTCGGTGAAGGCAGTCAGTGTCGTGATTGTTTGTGCACGCTAGAATTGCACTCAATCTGATGACGTAGGAATCATTGATCCCAAGAATATATGCACGGTATTCGTTTCACCCAGGATTCGCGCACACAGGACATTCCATCTTCTGTTCGAGCACCTGCCTGAGATACCGCACCATGTCATCACCGAGGAAGTCAGGGAGTGGGACTACGGTGAATACGAAGGGCTTTTGTCGTCGGAGATAAAGGAAAGACAGCCAGGCTGGGTCATCTGGAAGGACGGGTCAGTGATCCTTCCAAACGACACTCCAATCCAATCTAAGGCCCAACCCTCCTTCTAGTTGCCCAGGTGGTGAAAGTGTAGAGGATATGTGCCTTCGGGTGGACACCATGATAGGCAAGGTGTGAATCAAGCTGTCTCCTCTGTGAAGATCGCCAAAAGTATCGCACGCAGGTTCGGGAACACCATCGTCTCTGGAAAGAGGAGGGCAAGGGTTCTCGCGATGTAGTCATCGTCGCGCATGGTCACTTCAACAGGTGCATGATCGCGCGCTGGATCGGCTTCGAGCTGTCCTTGGGTGCGTCACTTTTGTGTACAGTTTACGTTGCGCTTATCCGAATCTGCCTGGTAGGAACGCACTTCAATGTGGAGCCCGCTGGGGTGAGTAACTCCGAAAACATTGTTACACGCCTCCTCACCTGTGGTGTTCTAGGTTGCGATCCTTGGGTACAATCATAACAACCTGGCGGAGCCAGCGTTGAACGGGCTGAATCTATACGCCAAGCCCGTTTGATATAACCATTACTTGAATTCTGTAGAGGGCAGTCTCAGTGCCATCAATGTATAGATGTCGTGGATTGTTCGCAAAGTCCATAGCGGCGAAGGTCATTTTGAGTACTAGTAATCATGGCTCGGGATGGGAAAGGCTCGGAGGGAACGCGCCAGCGCGACGCGTCGGTATGCGCGCGCGCTATTGTTCCCTTGACGCTCCCGGTTCTATCACAAACTCCCACCTGCGGTGATCCCACCCGCTCCTGTGCATCGCGCACAGTCTTTGTTTACTCTTACTGGCTCTGCTCTAATGGCTGAAGTTGAAGCTGCGGCATCTCCGCCTCCGCCGCAGGAGGAGGAGATTCTATCTGAGGGATCTGGCCCCGTGGACGCGCACCTGGAGACGGATGGAGAACATGAGGCGACTGACGTGGAAGCTGCCTCCGAGCCTGAGCATGCCGAAAGCGTGGCTGAGGAAACCCCCGTAGAGAATGGTGATAACGGCGAGACTGCCGAGAATGGCACCCACGAGGAGAACGACGCTCCTGTCGACGACATGCCTAAGGAAAACGCCAAGGAGGCCTCGCCGCCGGCGACTCCGTCCAAGAAGATTACCGCGAAATCCTCAATCTCCGTCAAACCTCCTCCGGCTGGGAAAGCGGGCGGCCCCCCCACTCCCTTGGTGAAGAAGGTGTGTTGTCGTTAATATACCTTGGTGCACCAGGCTATCTTCGTTCACCATGCATGCATGCTCAACGCGACTGCTGCCTTCCTTGCGGCCCCTCACGCAAACACCTGTAGATCATCAACTCGGGCACGTTTGGGTCTGGCACAGTCAAGCCCGCACCCACGGCGACCAAGGCCACGGCTGCCCCCGCTGCAGCGAAGCCCACTAGCAGTGCTGCGACCACTCTCAAGAAAACCGCCAGCACCAGTGGTACCTCCGCGACCAAGCCCACTCCTGCTGCCTCTGCCGCTGCCAAACACACTACCACCGCCTCGAAAGCCATGCCGCCGCCGCCCGTCCCGAACCGCCGTCAGTCCCTCGCGCCCAAGGCATCCGTGCCCGCCGCGAAGGCGCCGACCCCTGCTGCGACTGCTACCAAAGCAGCGCCTCCCGCTCCTGGCCGTTCCAATACGATGTCTGTTAGGCCCGCTCCTAGGGCTTCCATCGCGTCCCCCGAGGCTGGCGCCGCTGCTTCTGCGCTGAAGTCGTCGACGACTGCCAGACCCCGCGCATCGGTGTCGGAGGGCGTTAAGCGGACCATGTCTGGAGCCAAGCCCGCCACCTCTGGTGCCTCCACGCCTCGACCGCCGAGCACCGCTTCGGTGAAGGGAAGGACTCCGGGAGCCGCATCTATCTCCTCTATCAAAGAAGTTCGCGATGACAGCAAAGCTGTTGCTGAGCTCCAGGCGAAGGTATGCGTCGTGCTCTCTCTGCCGTTGGGAGGCCTCCCTGACAGTCGTGCAGCTGGATGATGCCAACAGTACCATCGGCTCGAAGACGGAGGCCGTCTCGGAGCTTCAAAGCGAGATCGAGAGCCTGAAGTCTTCGCTCCAAGTTGCTCAGTCGGATATTGAGGAGAAGACCGCCGCACTGACTGCCTTGGAGGAGGCGAAGGCGAAGGCTGAAGTAGAGCTTGCTGCTCTCCGAGCAACTTTGGAGGACTTGCAGTCCAATTCGTCCGATGACTCGTCGAAGCTCGCTGCCGTTCTTCTCGAGGTGCGTTTGAAGGTACTTGCTTGCAAGGTACGGTCTTTCTGACCTGACGGATCAGCTCGAGGAGTCCAAGGCTGCTGCCATCGCTCAATCCGAACTCGTAGCCAAGCTGAACGCTCAGCTGGAGGCTCTGCAGGAAGAAGTCAATGCGGCCAAGGCCAACCTTGAGGCTCTGCGTGCTTCCTCCGTCGAAGCCTCCGCGACCGCTTCCGCAGCCGCCGAGGCTGAGCACGCTGCGCTTCTGAAGGCCCAGGCCGACTTAGAAGCTATCAAGGCCGAGACCGAGGCTTTGAAGGGTGCTCAGAGCGAAACCCTTGCTGCCGCGGAGGCCAAGATCAAGGAGCTCGAGGAGAAGGCCGCCACAGCCGACTCGCTCACAGCTCAGATCGCCGAGCTGAAGACGGAAAACGAGGAGAAGGCGAACAAGGTCTCAGAGCTCGAGGTCGAGGTCTTGGAGCTCAAGGAGGAGCAGGAGACTTCTGGCGAGGACCACTCGAAGACTCTCGCTCGTCTCAAGTCACTCGAGGAGGAGCTCGCAGCCTCTGCCGCGGCTGTTCAGAACGCTCTCGAGGACGTACAGGCCAAGGAGGCCGAACACGCGAGGCAGACCGAGGAGACGGCCAAGGCTCACCAGGAGCGCATCGAGAAGGCTGCTGCGGAGCACGCTGAGCTTCAGAGCCAGCTTGCTGCGCTCCAGGCTGAGTTGGCGCAGGCGATCGAGGCGAATGAGAAGGCAAAAGCAGATACTCAAGCCCTCATTGAGAAGCACCAAGACGAGCTTGCCGAAGCTGAGAAGCTGCGCCAGGAGGCTGAGACGAAGCTTCATGAGGAGATCGCTAGAATCACTGCCGATCTTGAGGTACGTCTGTTTTGTTCCTACCGCGTCGTTTGTTCTCACGCTGTGTCGCAGAGCCAAGAGTCTAAATACAACGCGAAGGTCGATGCTGTCAAGTCTGAGCACGATCAGCTTCTACAGGAAGCCTTTGAGAGAGCTAAGGTGCGCTGATGTCGACCTCCATATGCAACCAGTAGCACGGCCTCATCACCGGATTGTATAGAACGAGGCTGGCGATATCCACAGTCAGGACCTCCAGAAGCTGCGTGCCGAATCTCAGGCCGCGATTGAGCAACTTCGCTCCTCGCACCAGGTCACAATTGACGAGTTGAAGACAGAGCACCAGGCGGCTCTCGAGAGCCAGGTCAAAGCTCTTGAGAAGCAGCTTTCGTCTCAGGCTCTCGAGCTTAAGGCCACGCAGGAAGACCTTACCAAGGCGAAGGCCAACGCTGCCGCGGTTACACAGGAGCTTGAGAACGTCAAAGCTCAGCTAAAGGAGGCCCGTTCACTGGTCGCAGCCTTGGATAAGAGCGATAAGGACGAGGTCATCGCGCAGCTCAACCGCGACCTCTCAAACCTTCGCGAGGACCACGCCGCCCTGAATGAGATGTTCCAGGCGACTAAGGGCTCTCTAGGCGAGATGGCCGATAACCACGTGAAGGAGCTGGAGGAGGCGGCCAAGGGCCGCGCAGAAGAGGTCACCAGACTTCGCACTGCCCACCATGAGGAAGTTTCCGCACTTGCGAGCGAAAAGGCACAGCTTCTCACGAGGCTGCAGGACCTCGAGGGGGAGCTTGCTACCGTCAAGGCTGCTCTTTCCGCAGGAGAACCTGCCACGCCTCAGAAGACAAACGGTAGCGCACACCACCGGTCCGCTAGTATCTCTCGCGAGGATCTCCAGCGACTGCACGAGGCACACAACGCGAAGCTTCACGACGTCCAGGCGGAATACGATCGCGCCTTGCGTGCCGTGCGGGAGGAGCTCGAGATTGCGCGTGTGAAGGCGGATGAATTGCAGCAGGAGGTGGCGCGTAAGATGATGGAGATCCAGTACCTTGAGCAAGACCAGGAAGAGAACCAGGACCAGATCACACGGTACGTCAAAGTTTTTGGCTGGAAGAGTTTCGTTGGTGCGATGTTCACGCTGGCCGTGATCTATGGACTTTTTTGACTTATGATATTTTTGCCTATCTGCTATTCATATTTGCTGTCGTTGCATATCCCCTACACTCTCTTTCATGCGCTACATCATACTCTCATTTATACCCTGCACATATGTATCGCCATCCTCACTCGCATTCACCGAATCTGCATCGCAATCATTTGTCGCGTCTTCTCTTCTACCTTATCACCGCTCGGACGACTATTAAATACTCATTTATCGCTCCTTCCCTCCGCAATGCGGCTTCATTCTAGATTGAACGAGGATCTCGAGCAGCTCCGGGAGCAGCTGAAAGCCAAGGAGGACGCCTAATGGCCACATATCGCTCACCTCATGGATCCCGCATGGACGACGCACGCATCCGGGACCAAAGCCGCAATCTTCTGTTCCAACCTTCTCCAACTGGAATCCTCCCCAAATCCTCGCCGTTGCCGACCGTCTGGAATCTCGTCGCTCTGTGCATGAGCGCTCAATGTACACCACGCCCATAACTCAAGTACAACATCGGGTGGTATTTGGACTTCAAGCTCCACTTCGCTTTATCCAATTCTCCCAACTCTCGAACACCAACACGAGACCGTCTACTGGTTTCCTCCGTCTCACATCGGTCGGCTCTTCCCTCACTGCTGCCGTCTCTCTCATCCCATATGTTACCCCGTTGCACTATACCCCTCCTACCCGCTATCACACACCCATGCCTGCTACGGATATCTTGCTAGTCTAAACTGTACTGTCGTTGTTGCTAATGAGAGGATTTGAGGTTGACGAGAATAAGACAGGCGTATAACAGGTGTCGTGTGACCCCGACGAGTGCTCCTCGGTGGACATGTGTCGAGCGCCCCTAGTCATGTTCACAACGCCACAAATGCACGACAGCACAAGTGTAAATGGCAAGAGATCCCGACCTCAAATGCAATATGACCGAATTATACGACAATATATGTACTGGACTAGTTTATCATATCATAGCATGTAATCTGACTCCCGCATCAGGCCTTGCAAACGTGAACCATGCCCTTTCTGTCAAATGCTCCCAGACGTGCGCGGAGGATAGCCTCAACTTCGGCGAAGTCCTTGTGCACGCCCGGCCAAACGTTCACCTTGAACTTGAGCGTCCTGAGGCTACGGTACGCCTCCGAGGAGAAAATCGCAATTAGGCCATCCCAGTCGAGGGCGTCGATGCTGCCGAGCAACCGGATCTCGCACGAGACTGTGCGCAGCGCGGTGGCGTCGAGCGTGGCGAGGATGGACGTCACCCAAGGCAGGCTCGTGCTGAAGTGCACGGGGAAGATCAAAGTGAGGTCCTCGAGCGCGGCGCAGCCTCCCAGGGACATGTTGTCCGGCAGAATGATAGCTGTGAAACAGCCGCGGTCGTCAGCACATCTGCACGTCTGCATCATCATCACCTTCTGGAAGGCCAGAAGACCGAGCACGCACTCTTATCGCCCGTGACGCTCCAGTCGAGAGAGAAGCTCCGGAGGGAAGGCCCGGCGAGCTTCAGGTACGCTCCGAGCAGGTCGGCCTCGCGCTCGGACGCGCAGCGGGCGGAGAGGCTGGCGAGCGACTCGTGGAAAGACGCCGCTTGGAGCCACTCGAACAGCTTCTCGGACTCCATCTCACGCCCGAGCTGAAGGCTCCGGAGTGTCGGGGTCGCGATTGGCGCGGGCACGCGCTCCTCGTCCTTCCAGGTCAGGCCGGACATGGACAGCGAGACCAGCCGGGGGAAGCTGGAGACGAGGTCGACGACGTCCGCGAGCTCGGTGAACTGGCAGTAGGAGAGGGTGAGGGTGGACACGGAGGGGTGGGCGAGCCCGCGGATGTCGAGGAGGCATTTCAGGTCGAGGTGGGACAACGAGAGTGTCTGAAGGCTCGGGATGTGTGCGAATGCGAGGGGGAGCGTATGTTGAACCGGCTCTTGGGTGGGCTGCTCTGCGGCAGGGATCGCGACCGTGTCGGCCAGCTTCTCGGCTGTGAGCTCGCGAACGTAAAGGCCAAGGCTTGGCGACTTGTCAAGCAAGCGCCGGAACGCTGTAGTGCTATTGGCCGTCTTGAGGGCGATGGTGCGGAAGAGGTGGAAGCGGGCAGTGGGCACCCATGCCTGGCAGGTCAATGCGCAAGCCTTCAAGGCTTTAGCATCGTTGTGGAGGAAGTCGATGATGTAGTCGGAGAGCTCGAACGGGATTCGGGCCATGGTGGGCGACTGGGAGGGTTAGACTCAGCTGTGCTTGAAGTCCGTAGCAAAGGAGCAAATCGACGTACCTCGTACTAGCACGGCGTTCGTAGAAAGCTGGTAAAGTACGCCAATGAGAGGATAGTAGATAGAGCAAGTGGCGATCAGACAGCAGGGAGTTCGAGCACTTTATAGAACCGCTCGGTCCGTTGAAGACGCACAGCGAAGAAAGTGCAGACTATCGCGCCAAGAGAGCGCTCCGCGTTGTGAATTTACGACATAGGACGTGCAGGGTGATCGAGGCGGGCACCATTGAGCGGTCAGCCGATCGGCTAACCACTGCAATCCTACCTGGAGCCCGCCACACACCATTTCAGGCAAGTGCAATATCACTCTGGACGAGCCTGGAGGCCCCGGCTGAGACCTGTTCATGCTATGAGCCATGCATTGTCTGCGAGGATGCGAACAGTGACACGCCGAGGAGATGCGTTCGCGCCCGTACTTGGGACCGCCCGACGTTTCCGTAGGTGGCGGCGGCCTGTAAGTGGACCAGAGACGTCAGTGACATGTACTAGTAGTCATGTTTAGACCGCTGCGTACCTCCAGTGCATCATGTCGGGCGCATTCCACAGCGTCAGTGACAAAAGATGCGAACATCGGCCTGGCTAAACGGCTAAACCCAGTCTGCGAGCATTGCTCGTGCATTGCGCCCGAGATACACGGCCTCGGAGCGTTTCCGCGGATGAACGTGGTAATTCAGCGATCGGGAGCCCGCGGGCGGAAGGAGACACATCAGAGGCTGCCCGTGTTCCTACAGCTCTGTATACCTGGTCCGAGGACGGCCCCACGACAGGCGGGATGGATGGCACGCTGGCCCTGCGGGAGTCGTACCATGCGAGCCATCGTCCGAGCGGAAGGGTGCGCGTGTTTGCACCGGCCAAACAGCGTAACTTAGCCGCCCCCCGATAATTTGGGGCATTTCACCTGGGCCTCTTGTCCCTTCCCTCTCTTCTCTTTCCCCTGCCTCACCTTCGTTCCGTCTCGCCTCCTTTGCCCTTTCGTTCGCCATGGCCATCACGAAGGAACCCGGTCAGAAGGGCGTCAGCTGGTCAAACATCGCTGTCGGTGAGTGCAGACGCGTCCGTGGCATAATGTGCTGGCGCACGTGAATATTCATGTCTCACTTCCAGGTGCTATCATGAACATGGTATGTTATTGAGCTTTGAGGATGACAAACTACAGGAGGCTGAAATACGCGTCGTGGATCCTCCTAACTGCGTGTAGTTCGTGAGTACTGCGACATCTTGCGATATTGGTGGATTTACTGACCGTACGTCCTCAGGAGGCAAGTCGGCCATATGGACAAGACTTGTGGAACCGAAATCACTTACACAGAGACTTAGGTCACGACTCTCGGTCAACCGCTCGAGGTCCTCAAGACCCAGATGGCTGCCAACCGGTCACAAACCATGTTCCAGGCTATCAAGACCGTATGGAGTCGGGGTGGAGTTGCCGGTTTCTACCAGGGTCTTATTCCATGGGTACGCTTCTTGCCGCAATGGAATAGCAACGCGCCCTTGGACTCACCAGAGGCGTACAGGCATGGATCGAGGCGTCAACGAAGGGTGCCGTTCTGCTCTTTACCGCCTCCGAGATCGAGACCACCGCGACCTCGGCGGGCATCAGCCCTGCTGTAGCCGGCCTCCTGGGCGGTATGGGTGGTGGTATCTTCCAAGCATATGCGACGATGGGTTTCTGCACGTGCATGAAGACTGCTGAGATCACCCGGCACAAGCAGGCGGCGGCTGGCATCAAGCCTCCGTCCACTTGGGCAGTCTTTGCCGACATTTACCGTCGGGAGGGTATTGCTGGCATCAACAAGGGTGTGAACGCCGTCGCTGTCCGGCAATGTACGAACTGGGGCTCTCGGTGAGCAGCACGGCCGCTTGTTTCAGCACCGGGGATATCTAACGCTTTGTGGCATCCAGCATGGGCTTCGCGCGTCTCGCGGAGGACAGCATCCGGAAATTCAAGGGCAAGGGCGAGGAGGAGAAGCTTTCGGCTCTCGAAAAGATCCTTTCTTCGTCGATTGGCGGTGCGCTCGCTACCTGGAATCAGCCGATCGAGGTTGTTCGGGTGGAGATGCAGTCAATGGCTAAGGGTGCGGAGCGGGGGGAGAAGAAGACGATCCTCAACACGCTCTCGTACATCTACAAGGAGAACGGGATCAAGGGTCTGTACCGTGGTGTCACTCCCCGGATAGGCCTTGGTATCTGGCAGACTGTGTGCATGGTCTCCTTCGCTGACTACGTCAAGCTCTGGTACGTCTGCCCGTCCGCTTCAGCTGTGTGAGTAGTACTGACGCAGCATGGTTGTACAGGGTCAAGGGCCAATGATGATGATGATGATGATGCTTGCTGGACTGGTGTTTGTCGAATAGACTCTTAGAGGCCACGAAGCTTATTCGCGATTTACCCTGTGATTATTGCTACCTTACGTTCTATACCAATGCTCTTATGGCTGTGGAGAAGCTGGCAAGGACGCAGGTGACAGGGGCTCTTGAACGTTTTAGCAGTGTCCGGGGAAGCGGGGTAGAGCAAGAAGCCGGATGCCCTGATCGAGATGCGGATCTGGTCAGACGCCTGAGACGATGGGGGCGTTGAGGCGACGAATAATATAGCTCACCTGCTCTGCACGCGGTGGTCTCAGTCCCTCTCTTCCCCCTCGTCCGACAGACAACCATGAGCGCCGTACAGGCAAAGCAGGTCAACCCCCTCCTCGCCGCCTACCTTCGTAGCCTCTCCGCAAATCCCCTCAGGACGAAGGCGATCACCACCGGTGAGTACTGCTCTCTATGACCTGTCAACCCAACCCCACGCGAAACGGTTTCCATGCTTCCCAACCCCAGCAAATCAGCCATCTCTGCCTGCGGGGTTTACGTACAGAGCGAGTGAGAACTGACTGACCCCATGCGCCTCGTGCACGCGAAGCCCTCCTGCAGTTCTTCCAGGAGATCCTCGCCTCGCACCTCGCAGGCGCGCCCCCGCCGCGCGTCGCCAAGGACGCGCCCCTCCTCGTCCACCTCCTCGCGCGCGCCCAGGTGTCGGGCAAGGCGTTCAAGATGGCCGCCTACGGCGCGCTCATCTCCGCGCCCCTCTCGCACTCGCTCGTCAACGCGCTCCAGAAGTTCTTCGCCGGCAAGACGGGCCTCCAGGCGCGCCTCGGGATGCTGCTCGCGAGCCAGCTCATCGTCGCGCCCATCCAGATCTTCTGTGAGTCGTTGCAACTGGTGTGCAATACGGGCGCGAGTCGCTCATGGAGAACATACAAACAAACAGCGTACTTGTCGTGCATGGCCGTCATCAACGGCGCCAAGTCGGTCGACGAAGTCGCCAAGACGCTTCGGGCAGGGTTCGGCAGGGTCTTGCGCGTGCGTACCGTCATCAGCCTGCTTCCTGTACAGCTTCAAGTGAACACCCCTTCGTAATGGCAGATTACGTGGATGACGTCGCCCGTGTACACCGTCTTCGCGCAGCAGTTCCTGCCCCCGGAGATGTGGGTCCCCTTCTTCAACTTCATGCAGTTCCTCACCGGGGTACGTCTACTTGCTATCTTGCCAGTGCGGGTCGCTGATCGCTTCGCGAGCAGACCTACTTCAACACCAAGCTCAAGAAGCTGCGCCTCGAGGCGGACGCCAAGGCCAAGAAGGAGCGCGAGGACAAGAAGGACTGACCGCACTACCACAAAACAGGTACCACACATAGCACGGCTGCTGCATTTCTTGGTTTACAAGCCCGTCCTCTACTGCACATTACCCACGTCCGTATTCTGGTCCTATATAGTAGTGCATATATACACACCCAACTACTTGAGCCGCCCGACGTCCACCACTGTTACGAAAGGCCGGTCACCCGCCCGCGGGCTCTGGACGTAACGTAAGTGTCTCGACTTCCAGCCTCCTGTTGACTGCGACGCAGAGGGTGCCGCCTCTGATGAAGATGATGAGGATGACGGCTCGCCGACCTCGGTCTCCACGGTCCACGAGTTGAGCACGAACGACCCTGGTCGTGTCGCCCAGAGCTTCGCGTAGACTGTGGCAGATTGTGAGGGCCCGAGGACATGTCTATGAATCAGGCGGCCGGCGTACGGCGGTGGGAGGAGGTCGCTGTGCGAGCAAGTGGTCGTCATTAGCGTTGTTCGGGTGAAGGTAGGGAGACGTCTACGTACGAAGACGAGTCCGCGGGGGGCGGTTCAACGAGCTTCAACGTCGTCCTCGCCGGGTGCGTAAGTGAAAGGTTCCGAAGGGTGAAGGCGATCGGGACGTGGCAAGGGCTGGAGAAGCTCAGCATGAGTCGGCAATAATCGTGAGACCTGAAGCTCGCGACGCACCCTTGCCTGAAGTCGTGCTCCACGACCGTGCCGTCCTTGACAAACACCAACATAGGATCGGTCTCCCGATTCCAATCGGAGTTTTTCACGGCCTGGACGATCGCCTCCCGCTCGCGCTGCGTCTCTGAATACATCGACCGCTTCACCTTCATGTTCTCCGCGGCGTCGACGATCTCCCGCAGGACTGCATGTTGCGCGCCCAATGTCGGGCCCTGCAGAAGGATGTGGCCTGCACGTTTCTGAGATGGAAGCTCCCAGAAGACGACGACGTCGACATTGGAGGGGTTGTAGAGCGGGAAGATGGAACGATGTAGGCGTGCTGGGATGTCGGGGTGGGAGGACGCGGTCGCTTGTGCGGTTATGGTGCGCCGGCCGCAGTGTAGGAAGTGCCTCGTCGCGGGCGTGCGCAGCGGGACCATGTCCGAGCCCTGGATCGGTCACATAATGAGCTAAGTGATTCTGGATACAAAGGAAGGGAAACGTGCCTCTGCGATATGAGTGCACGTCAAGTCAATTGGTGGAGGCTCTGAATCATCTGCTGGCTCGCCCTTCAGAAGTGCTTGGAGCTTGTTCGCCACAAACTCCTTCGTCTCCGAAGCACCCCTGCCCTCTTGCCACGGGTTGGCCCCCAGGAGAAAATCGGCAACTTGGCGAGGAGGAATGGAAGCACTGCGTAATACCGTATAAGTTCTCCATACATACATTACACAGACTTGACCACGTACGATGTTGAGGAGTGTAATGGGGAACATCTCCACGTTGCGCTCATGGTCGAGAGCTGCGTAATCTGAAGGTTGCTCGCCCCTGTGGTGTTCTCAATCTCGACCCCGATGGTGTACATGTGGTCTGACGAGCCGCTGGGTCGCATCGACGTCGTCACTTTGAGTATTGGCCTGACCTCGTATCTTCGGGTCACCCTGGTGCAATGGAACGGGGCGCTGTTGGACTACAACCGTCGTGAGCCATCGTGTCGTTAGCGCAATAACCGTCACAAACCTCTCGGAATACAAACAGGATGCACAGATCCTGCTCGCCGTGATGGGCCGCATGCAGGATGAAGGGCAATTGCATCTCATCTCCTGGCGCGAGCTGAGGGCTGGAATGTAGCCTCTCTATCGGAATCCGATATGGCCTCCTTGGGGCGAGTGAGTTAGGGGATTGTAGTGTCTCAACCTTGGGCGGAGTTGATGAAGATGGGTCTTGTAGAAACTTATGTAAACCATGGCACATGGAAAGGCGCTGTCCGCTCACCTGCATTGTCGTCCTCCAGATCAATCCAAAGCTCATCCTCTTCCCCAGCGAGTAGCCACAGCTCGCTGACTGGGCGCGTCCCAGAGTTAGTGAGCCATATCCGCTGGTGCTTGTACTCGCCCTGAGCGAGAACTAGGTGCCGGCCGTCGACGAAGTGGGCATGCAACCGCTGACCGGCTTCCTCCACTTCGACCTTGATCAATACATCTGGTGCATAGACCTTGCCTTGCCGTTGTATAGGGGTATCATTGAGGCGGCGACCACGCACAGCAAGCGAGTCGGTAGCGGAGAGCAGGGAAAAGAACTGGAAAGTCGCGCTGGTTACGACCAGCGAGGCGGGCCGTGAACACTTGATACCAATTGGTATCTGCGGAGAGGGTTCAGGATGAGGAGAAGGAGAAAATGCACTCCGATTGCAACCTACTGTGCGGGTATCTTTGGGGCCCAAGGAGACATCTTCGATGACCTCGACCTGCACGAAGTCGCGCGTTGTATCCTCATCTAATGACGAGGCTTCTCGTACGGTAACCGTCAGAGCCGATAGAGAAACTTCTACGTCCAGAGGATTCCGGAGAACGAGGTCCACCCAGAATGTTTCTACACGTGCAGATTGATGAGTCGCTGTAGTCATCGTCAACAAGACATATCGGACGCCCACCATTGACGGCTGCCTTTCCGCTCTTGCCCAGCTTCTCTTTGCTTCTAGGTGTCCAGAAGGCGGACCAGTTCTGTTCAAGCTTTTCCCAGGTCGCGGAGTCACCTTCAACAGCATCCCCAGGCGACCGGATGCGAGTTTGCTTGGCTTGACAGAATGTAATGGGGAGCTTCAGGTTCAGGTTCTTCCAAGCATCACCTTCGGTGGCCTTGAAGTGCTGCACAACATGTGAGCCATACCCTCCCACGGCGCAGCAAATCGGTGTGAACTGAGCCTACCTTGAAGGCGACAAGGAAGTCTTCCAAATACACTTTGTCCGTGCTTGGGGTAGGGAGTAATGGAGAAGCAGCGCCATTGACTGCTCCATACGAAGGATTGGGTCTCGTGGCAGCAGACGGCTTGATGAGAGTCAAGAAATACTGGACAGCGCCGGCGGTATCACCCGTCGTGTAGAGCAAACGACCTTTGGAGTATCAGTCGTATGCTTTCTTGGATAATGTGGTAGTCTGGTACCTAACGCGTGCTCAATACCGGGCACAACAGCTGAGAAGCCCTCCCAATGCAAGGAACTCCGGTCCTCGCTCTCCCAAAATGATGGCGAGAGCTCTTTGGGGATATGGTCCTGATATAAATCATGGGCCTTTCGGAAGAAAAACAACGCGAGCGGTTTCTAGAGAAGGACAAGAGATGAGCACAATCTCCACTCGATCAATGACTGAATATTCAGACGCACTATACCGGTCTTCTCCAGCTTGTCAGCAGCAACTAAGTACCACAACGCAGCTCTACGCCTTGCACCCCTGAGCTCGCTGAGAAAGGCAGCATGCGCATACAGAATAGCCGTGGGCGGCTCTTCTGCCTTGATAAAGCCATTCAGCACGTCTTTCCAGCGCGCCCGAGCCATTCAATCTGACAACGTACACTCGAGGCAGCCTTGACCAGCCATCTTTCCCCTTCAAGGACGGGGCCCAGGAACTCCTGGCGCTCGATACCGGTCTCCCAACGTGCTGCATAGACCAATGCCCGGTACTGAGCAAGAGCTGGCACCTCGAATGTAGTAGGCTGCCGGGGCTGTGGACCAGTGAGTATGGCGAGCGCATGGTCCGCGTGGAGGGCCAAAGCTGGAGAGGGAGCAGAAAGGAGAGGTAAGATATCCTATCGTCCAAGGAAATCGGTCAGCAACGATACGAGGCGCATCATCGGAAGACACCCACAGAACCGCCTCTCCCTTCCTTTCTTAGCGCTTCCCATACTGAGATAGCTAGTTTGTAGTCACCCAGGATGGTCGCGAACTCGGCGAGCCGTCGTTGCTGGTTGACGCTCCCAGGGCCCATATTAGAGACTGAGGTAACCGATGTGATCGAACTAACGGAGCTGTTTGCGCCGTGGCTGAATCTGGTGTTGATGGAGGTGATAGATGGGTTGGAGCCATGCGTCGGAGTTGCTGAGGATGCTGCAGCTGAGGCACCGAATAATCGACGGGTCGACGAAAACAGACGCGAGGGGAGACGTCGGGATGAGGAGTACTATAGCACATTCAATCTGGAAGCCAGGTGCAACAATGTCTGAAAACGCACGTTCTCATTCCATTCTACCACACATTTCTCCATCCAAGGCACCAGGCTCATGGTCACAAACTCGCGTACAAAACGACCAATTTGCTGAATGTCATCTGGAGCTAGACGGAGCGTGCTCCCTGTATAATCGTCGGCCATTGCTGGAGGCGGCGGCTGATCAGTCGGCTTATTGGTTAGAGGAGGTGGTGCAGGACCTCTAGGCATGGGAGATGCTGGAGGACGCGGAGGCACTAGGCCGGGCGTTCGCGATACGTCCTCTTCAGGAGCAAGAGTGATGTTCTTCGGCTGTAGAGGGGGAGAATCAAGTGTGGACTGCGTCGGCAGTCGTGGTGGCAGAGTCGGAACGGGAACAGGGTCGGGGCACGGAGATGTAGGGAGCTGTAGGGGTAAGAGAAAACTATGTAGGCCATACTGTTTCTTGACAGCATTGAACAACGCTTCAGCTCTGTGGGAGTACCGCATCGGGCTCCACGTTAGCTTCTCGGAATGTGTAAGCACACGTGAGCACGTACATGGGGTCAGCCAAGGGTGAATTTGACGGGTGGATGATGAGGAAGTAGCGCAAAGACGTGATGTCTACCCATGGCGGGAAGTCGAATGCGCGAGAGGCCAGATCTTGCAGCGCCTGCAGCGGGTTGGCCGCCGTAGTAGAAACGGCGAGGACCACTTCGATATGCGATTGAAGCAGGCAGTCAGCGCATGCTATGTTAGGCGATGGACCACATTGGATACGCACGAGACACGGGATGATTCCAACCCTCCGCACTACTCGGGACATGGTCGCCATCCACACACCTCTTCACCTCGTCCCACCATGGCGTCCTGGTCCGCCACATCTTCCCGCCCTCTCTAGATTCCGTCTCCAGCATGTCCAGCCATCGCTCACAGCGCTGTGCGATGCGCGAGCCGATCCAGTCCATAGTCCTGCCGGCGCGCTGCTCCTCATCCTCGTGAACGGCATTCTCTATCTCCACGACGTCTGAGAACCGGAGCGCAAATGAAGGATGAGGTACCGAAGTCAGAGACGTTGTCCGTGTTGTAACTGTGTATATGAGTTCAATGAGTTACACGATGGGCCGCCGGAATCAAGGACTTGTAACGCACTCTGTGGTAATGGCGAGAAACACTGCAGAACCTCCGGCAAAGGCGGCAGGCCAGCCCCATCAAGAACCTGCTGAACATCCGGGGAGGCCAATATACAAACATGGGGACTGAGCGAGCTGGGAAGCGTTGGCTGAGGCATTGTCTACCTCAGCTCGGGTAGGATGTCCTGCTAGGGTCTTGAACTAGAAGTCTTCGAAGAGACGGACAGTGGATTAGCGAAGGACCGTATTATCGAGTTTCCAGAAAAGTAACAGCACGGAACGTTTACAAAGGTAGTGAGCCCGGGCAATCTGACTTTGAGGAAGGAACGCGGGTAATACGCGTCGCGGAGGCGCGCTTACACGCCGGGATTGTCGTGGTAGACGGTCAAGCCGGCGATGTCATGTTCTGTATTGATTGCTTCCGACACTCCACCATGGCCATCGTCTACACGGCTCATTTATTTGAAAGACATGGGAATGTGGTCAGGGCCTTTGATTCGAGTGTGCGATATGAAGGCAGAAGTGGGGCAACAACTGAGGATATCAATCGATACTATTCCGAACCTAATGGTACAAGAGAAGTCGAGCGTGTATGCTACATGTGCCATGGGGACACGTCACAATCCCTACAGTTACAGAAGTATGAAGATACAGTAAGGCTAAGCGCGCAATAGTACATGTGCATGCAAGTTGCACGTCATGGGACATCTGGCGTGACTCCCTAGAAGAACCCGCCTCCACCAAAGTTATTGTCAAATCCTCCTCCGCCAAATCCATTGTCAAATCCTCCACCGCCAAAGCCACCATCGAACCCTCCTCCCCCAAATCCGCCACCAAGCATATCTCCCAAAAGAAGACCCCCAGCAGCCCCAGCGAACAGGGGAAGGCCAATTCCTCCTCCACCGAATCCTCCGCCGCCGAATCCAGTCCGACGTCCGCCTAATCCGAAGGGACTTCCGGCTGGAGCAGCGTACATCGGTTGACTGTATCCTCCTCCGTACGATTGACCATACGATGAAGACCCGCCGTACTGAGGATAGCGGCTGTAACTGCCGAGGGACGGCGACATCTGAGCCCGCTGTTGCCTCCTCTTCTGCAGTTCTGCAAGATAGCGCTTGTTCTGGTACCATCATCAGCACCATGACGCTTGGATTGAAGCCTTTTCATAGTTGCGTACCTCTTCGTCCTCTGCGCGGCGCCTCGCCTCCCTTTCCTCCTTCGTGCCAATCGCCTTGTCCTTCAGTTTGCCGAAGAAGCCTCTGGAATGCTGGGACTGGCCCGCGACGGGCGTCCCAGGATGCGAATGTGACGTCCCAATTGCGTCGCTCCTGGCAGGAGGAGCCAGACGCGAGCCAGACGCTGACGAACCCGAGAATGAATGGCGCCGGGGCGTGTACGGAGGCGGTTGCTCGCTCGGACGCTCTGCGGCTAGTCGATCACGAATGTCAGGGTGCTCTGCAAGGAACTGCTCGTCTTCGAATGGGTGAACCCATATTGACCGAGGCGGCTTGGCCTGCGTGTCTACCTGCTCACAAAGCTGAGGATCAGCGACCAAACTGTTGGGAGCAGACAACGACGGACCCAGAACGGATGTTTGGACTTGGGATCAAATTCGCGGATCCAACCATCCGGAAGTGGTGTATCGTCGTAGTTGGAACTCATGCTGGTCGTGGTAGAAGGTGAAGTAGATGCGGGAGCTTCGAGACGAGCTCTGTTGACAGGAAGCCCGAGCTGCTCTGCTCCACAGCCACACTTCGCTGACGTCACCCTGAGCCCCTGATCGAGATCTGGCAGCTCGGGGATATGTTTGCAGCGCGTCGAAGCAGTGCATTCTCGTAATGCCTTACATATAGGTACTCAATACACGACAGCGAACGAAGTCCAATTCGTTGTGGACAGATAGCAGAAGATGGGAATGTATCGTAGGAAATACATGAGATAGCGCGTGCGAGTAGTGTGTAGAACAAAATTGGGATACTTGGGATACGGAGGATAGATAGGGCGAAGCTATGCTAGGGAAAAGATAACACGGAAAAGCGATGGGTATATGACATGATGATGTGCGGGAACGACCTTGCGAATGAGACGCGGAGACCGAGACGGGGAACATGACCTGAGAAGGGAGCAACGTCGTCATTACGACGATCGGCCCGGCAGCTTTGAGGTACCTGCCTTACAGATGCGCGACGGAGGCACGAGAACTGAACTATAGTACGGCTTCAGCACTATTATAACATCTATCGACAGGAGTGAGAACTCACCCAAATCCGATTAGACGATCTTCGCCCTGCGGGCTCGTCGCCCGCGCGGGCGGCGCTTTCCCCCGTCGACGATCCCGGACTTCTGCCCCTGTACCCCGCCATTGTCGAGGCGGCGCCCACGGCTCTTCCTGCGGTTCACAGTCCTCCACTCGCTAGGTTGCGCATCCTGTGCCTCCGTCCGAGGCCGCTCGGGCTGAGAGGGTGGGGTGTCGGCGGAGTTGTGCCTTGCGGCGTACTGCTCAGGTGAGAAACCCCAGGCAAGGTACTCCTGGCGGAGATCGACCTCGACAAGCCACATATTTGGCTCGGTATCGACAGCAGGGGCCCGCCACTGCTTCTCCTTGTATATGCCCGCCTTGACCGCCGCTGAGTAACAGCCGACTGCGTCGAATCCTTCTTCATCGGGGTGGAACGAATCGACGTCGTACCACTTCCCAGGGATACCCTTACAAGCGTAGTCGTCTACCTCCCGATCCGGGTCGACATCTTCCGTGCAATTCTTCTCCTCGCCGCATTCCTCCTCGCTAGGCTTGCCATTGTCGTTCCAGTCCTGGTACTTCTGATTGTACCTGTCGATAAACGTATCCATGGACTCCGGCGCTTCGTCACGCTGAGCGGCGGCGATGTTGTCGAGCCAGTGGTTGATGAACTCCTCGGCACGTTCGGACGGGTAGGCCTGCTCCCAGGGGGAGGAGTCCAAGGGGATGGGCGTCGGGCCCCAGTCCACAGGAGGATTCCAAAACCATTCGTCATGCAGCCTTTCCTGAACCTTAGCCTGATGCTTCTCGTTGTGTTGTTCGTGGTGAAGTGCCGCGGAAAGGTTCATCGCCTGACCTTCGGCGTAGCCGGGAGGCGTACATATTTTGCAGTAGAATCGGCCGGGCCGACGCTTTACGGGTGCAAAGTCTGGAAACAAACGGAGATCGTTGTGAACCACTCGTGGTTATGACGGAGGCAACCTGATGCTTACCGTCGGGGTTGTTGAACTGCGAAGGAACAGCACGCATAGTGGCGACAAGGGAAGAGCGGTTGTGAATGAGGTGTCGTAGTGCTGGGACGATGCCAGCGAAGGTGGTGAAACAGATCGAAGGAGGGGAACCAAGGACGCCCACTTGATATAGGTGCTTGCCAGTGCTTTGTCTCGCTGCAGCCACCGCCTGAATCACGGACATCAAGGGATCTCACCGCAGATCTCTCTTGATCGGGATGCTCCCATTGGCTCCGAGCGTCGTCATCTAGGCGCTCTATCAACTCAATTGTCCCATTCATGGCTGCGTCTGGAAAGCTGACGAGCGGTCAGCGGAACGGCACCCGCAGCGACTGTGACTCACGAAGATAGCTGCCGCCCACCGCGGTCTGGTCAGGTTCAGTTTCCAACGTTCAACTGGAGCTCCGGAACGCAACTAACGGCGCAGTGCGCCGGAGTATGTGAATATGATTACATATATAGTCCGATGTCCTTGAATGTGAAACCCAAAGAGACAAGTGCGACGGGAGAAGAAGTGTGAGATCATGGGAATGTACGGAAGGGCGGAGGAAGGCGACGTCTATTAGCTTATGAGGGTCCAGGAAGAGGGTCTACCCATGAGCCGTTCGGATACAGCGTAGCCGCCTTGGTGAAATCTCCGGCTGTTCCGCCGCTAGTGAACTGTTTTTAGGAGCACACATCAGTATCACCACATGCGGTGCAGACTACGACCAAAAGTTTTGAGAAAAACCAACTTACTGCGAGCCTAAAGAAGTGTATGATTCCGGGTTGCAGCGCCGCCAAGGAGTAGTTCAGCGCAGAGCCAACGTATCGCTCGACGTCGTCGACCAGAAGCGCAAAGCCGTCCCAGTTCTCGCCGTCCGGGATTGAATTCCAGAAGATGGTCTGGTTCTGTAGCGGGATGGAAGCGTTGTATGTCGTCGAATTCGTCACGAACGCGGGCAAATCTGAACCGAGAGGGGCGTCACGCTGCAGCTGCAAGGTCAAATGGCCACAGCATCAGCAGTCCACGTGTACCGCAGCAAGAAGCCATCAGGACTCGGGAACTCACGTCGGCGGGGGTCTGTAGGACGGAGTCAAAGCCGAAAGCAGCAACTCCGTTCAAGAACATTCCGAGCAAGAAGCCTTGATAGATCACGGATAAACGGGTGGGGAAGCCGGTTCCAGGCATGAGAACCATGGCGATAATGTAATGGTGAATCCGAAGTTCCAAGCCTGGCAGCTGTGAGAGGACGACAACAACCAGGCCCCCCGCGATGTACCATCCCAGATAGTGCGGCAACCAACCTGTCTTCCTGATCACTCTCACCTGGTTGATCACAATTGCAAGGAGGATGAGAACGATTATTATCAGGGCAGTAAGACCGCCAGGGCGCTGCGTGATATCGGAGGCGGTGAGTCTGTCGATGGGAATCTTGTCCATGGTTATATTCGTCAAGACCCCGACCCAGAAGGGCCCAAGATACCACACTGCTGCTTCGATGGGAGCCTTCCTGAAGGCCGGCATCGTGAACCGGAATGCAAGGCGCCAGAAAGCGTATGCTACGAATAGCGCAGGCAGGAATTGCTGGAAGGCGTCGTCGAGAGGAGGGGGGCTAGCCATTGGCTGGGAGAAGAGAGCGACGTGCCAGAAGCCGATGCACACGAGACACCAGAATGCGACTATGGCTTTAGGTCGGAGAACAATGAAGATGAGGGCAGTGATGAGGACATTGAATGCCAAGGCTTCGTTGCGGAGGTCGGAGCAACTATGCAGGGAGGTCGTGGGCAGGAATCGGAACGAGAGTGGGAACACGGAGGGGAAGCCGATGGATGTCAGGCCATGGGCGGTGAAAGGAAGATAATCCGTAAAGTTTCCAACGAGCTCCAGGGTTGCACAACCACCTTTGCGATCGCTGATGAGACCACTGTTGACCGTCGCGAGTAAGACCATCAGGATTACTCTGGAAGGGCACAGAAGACTCCACGACTTACGCTTGCTCAGCAGCAGCACAGATGAACGTGTCTCCTCGATAGGTGTGATCCGCATCTCCTCCACCAACGATGAGAGGTACGAAGTCCACTTGTTCGTCGCCCACTGTCCTGGGATTCTGCAGCACGACGGAGCTGCATTGTGCGGGACATCGGAAGTCGAAAGTAGAGTTACTGAATGGCATACAGTTTACCCCGTCCAGTCCGCACCCGTCTAACGCCGCCCAGTACGTCGCGGTGCATCCGATGAAGGAGTCCGCCGGCGTCAGGAAAGACTGTGCCCGCGCGAAGAACGCGAAGCCGATGATATAACCCGCCGCCAAGATGACGAAGAGCCATGGGTGCGTGAGCGGACGCGTGCAGCGGATGAGTGCGGGTTCTAGTGCGACGCCGTACTGCTTGCGTCCAGTGTATAGGTTGAAGTTCAACCAGGGGGTGGGATCTGCAAAAATCGTCGCTCGGAAGAGGTTCTGTCAAGACATGAGCTTAAGGTCACGCACCTGGCAAGTCCGATTTAGGACGCGGCCCTCGGATGTAGAGCCATATACGCTGTAGCCTTTGATGTTTCGCAACGAACGCCCTGAAACGACTTCCCCAAGGCACCGTTCTTGTGCTCGCCTGAGAAGCAAGCTGGTGATCTTCTAGGTCGAAACTATTGGCAGGAGTGAACTTGACAGGCCTTTCGGAGGGCTCGTCCAGTGTAGTTGCCTCGGACCGCCCGACATGGGTTGAGCTTAAGCGAGAAGAGGCCCCAGATCTTGAGCTCGACGTGGATGGCTCTGCCATCCCATGTGATTACAGCTGACGATCCAACCGAGTGAGGAGATTGAAGATGACGGAAGGTGTCAAAGAGATTGCAAACACGGGCATAGGAGGTCGGCGGTCATGAGCGGTGAGAAGAGGATCGGAAGCTGCTTGCGCACTGCCCGCGCACTCCGAGCATTTCCACGGCCGCGCCATCAAGCGCAGTACATCCGGATCCGACGTCTCGATGTCGTCTAACTACTCAATAGTACCGCTCAGAATTGGCTGGATCTCGGAGCCGCCCGTATCTCGTACCTCCGGATTTTTAGTCACGTCCCCCAAGACGCCGTGCATCCGTTACTGGTGCGTCACGTCTCATAACAGGCAGGCCTCGCGAGTGCACGCTGACCATCGCCAACCGCTGCAACGCGTGTGCTTGCATTGGGAGTATATCTCTTTCACAAGCCGTCGGTCTCCTCAAGCCTAGCTATATATAAAAAATGCTGCAAGGCCCTATATCAAGTAGCCTAAGGTGGACTACCGCTGGAGTTTCATGATATGAATCATTGATGCATCCCATCTCGGCGACTCTAGCGCACAACGGAGACGTGGCACAAGTCGCGCGTACTCCACAATTTCAGAGAGGCTTACTCATAAACATCGTCGCGGATATCGGACTCTCAGAATGCAATTGAGAGCACCCTCAGGTGTATGACGACGGTGTTGAAAATGACAACCCGCTTCGCGAAATGTGCTGGCTGAGACATCGCGCAAGGCCCACAGAGTTGTCCGGCTAGTGAACGCAAATCTTGGGTGCTCTCGCGAAGCTGCTGTTATGGAGCAAGGCTCCTTCTATTGGACAAGGAGGTGCGCGCGACGACCGCGAGTGCGATTGCGCGCGTCCTGTCGGTCATGAGATCTGAGACGTGACGAAGTAGTAACGGATGCACGGCGTCTTGGGGAACGTGACTCAAAATACGGAGGTACGAGATACGGGCGGCTCCGAGATCCAGCCAATTCTGAGCGGTACTAATGTCTATCTGGAGCTCAGGTTGAAAGGAACGAGCTGCGCGTATGTACTAGTACAGTATGCGCATATGCGTCGCATGCCGACGCACCTCCCACGACCTGTCTCTCGAACACCTCCTTCGTCCGTAATGATACCCCCCATGATCTTCTGCCCGCCTACCCCGGCCCCAGCTTCCCTGTCAATTCACATGCATTGCAGTCTCGGAAAGGTCATTTAACGGTCAGATGGCAAATTAGACCCTGGTTTGACAGAGCCAAAGACATCATATTCACCGCAGGCTAGTGTGGTCGGGTGCAGTAACATCGTCGATGATGCTGCCAGGGCATGCGGAGACCCACGGGGTATATTCATGTGATAGTTAGGAAGAGGGCATCGTGTACAGTTCATAAATACAGGGCCCGTATGGATACGGGGCGCGTCCACCCCTGCCTTCCTCCTCACCCCAACTTCCAGATCAGTTGATTACCATGGCCGCTCCCGCCGACAAGACTACTCGCGACATCAGCGGAAAGTACATTATGGTTAGGCTCGCTGTCAATGAGGGATGCAGAGCGCAGTCGACTCATAATCTCGACCTAGGACAAGTCCCTTTCCGATGACAATGACGAGATCCTCCGTCTCCAGGGTGTCAGCTGGTGGACCCGCAAAGCCATTTCTGTGGCCACACTCTATCTCGACGTGAAGCACTTCACTGAGGACGGCGTCGAGCACATCGAAATCGTACAGACCTTGAGCGGCGTCAAGGGCACTACCGAGAACCGGATACTGGACGGAGAAGAGCGGCCGCACGAGGATCATGTTTTCGGTGCGGTGCTCTCTACGAGTAGGCGGGTCACCCTCGATGAGATCGAGTACGACCACCTGAAGAAGGATTGGTCCGACGACTCTTTCGCCGACGGCAAGATCATCTACACTCAGGCAAAGAGTGACACCTCAAAGAGCGGCAAGACTTGGACTGCCGAGCAGGTGGGGCTTCAGAATCTGTTCTGCCGTACGGGAATCTTGACTGGTGATTTAAGGTATGGGGCTTCGAGCAAGTCAACGGTGAGAAACGCTACACTCGACATGTCCATTTCGTTGGTCCTGGGGGAGAGATTATCGAGATCCGTTTGGTGTACCAATACAGTACGTCATGAAATAGCTCCCTAACCTCGTCCTAGGAACTAACCATCGCGGACAGCCGGCCCCTTGTGATTTGCCAAAGGCAACAACCGGCTGTGTAAGATACTTTGTACATAACCTGCTGAAGGAATCGCGAGCCACAGAAGATTATACCTACCTTGTACATTCAGTCCTCCTTTGGAGAAAAGATGCTGATCACCTTCCATACTGCGTCCTTCCCCCGCTCCCAAGCTTGGGGGCCTCTGCTCTCTTCCCCACCGAACTCGACCATGATACCATCCTTCGTCCATTCGCACCATATGTTGATTGACCCTGATGAAGGGCCCGCTCCACCGCCCTTCCGATCCGGCTCGCCCAAAGCCGACACGAATTCCTTGCCAGTCGTCTCCGATGTGACATTGAAGTAACTAGGACGCTCCTTTGCCTCGATCGCGACGAGATTGAGTGTGATAGGAGAGATGGGATAGGAAGTGTATGGTGACTTGGTCGCGCGAGACGCGTTCGCCCCCGCTTTGGGCGGCGGGTTATTGTAAACATCGACTCCGTCCAAGACCAACATCCTATCCTGAAGCTCTTCCAGCTTCAGCCCAGTCCTCGGGACATAGCCGCCGACGGGCTTGAACAGTAGACTGATCCCGAGCGCGTAGTAGTTGAAGTAGACGGCGTCGGGGTAAGCTTTGACTTCGGGAGTGGTAGCGTCCGGTTTGGAGACCTTCTCAGCAAGGGCAGCGATGTGCGCGGTGACCTTTGATGTATATGGCTTACAGCCAAGGAGTTGTTGGATGTCGCTCGCCATCCAAATATGCCCGTCTGTGGTGATGGTGAGCGTAGTAGGACAAGGATATGCAGAATCACGTGGGACTGCATTGACATCAATACGCGAGGTCCGCACGGCGCGTCCACTGCGCGCGTTCAACTGCTTTCACTGTCCTCCCAACCTCAACCTCCTCTTCTCACCGCACTGTGGACAGTTCAGCTGGTGAAATGGACAGCCAGAAGCAGGAGCGTGACTCTCGAGAACGCGAGCAGCTACGCAAGCAAGTCGCAGATGACACTCGCGGCATCCTCAGCAACCTCTGGCCCTTGCAACCTGTCCGGCTCTTCATCGACCTCCTTTGGGCTGTACTGCGTCTGTTCTCTCCGCTCGCGCCACATCTTGTACCTTTAGCGGTTTTCTCTGTCATACTACCTCTCATCATACTCCTGTCTATCGCGTCGGGCTTCTTTGTCTGGAAGAACATTGCGGTCAGTTGGGAGACAGACATCTACCTCCAATATGGGTGCGTCTATGCCTCGCGCCGTGCATGTATGTAGTATCTTGACCATTACCAACAGCGACGGTGCTATACCGCACGCGGAGGTCGCGTTGTGGAACGTGGCCCCCAATCAGCCCTACGACATATCTCTGCACCTTGTCGTACCTGCGAATGAAGCTAACATCGCTCTCGGCAATTTCATGGCGAGCCTGACACTCGTCGGTCCATCAAACAGCACCATTGCAGAAGCACGCAAGCCGGTAGGTTGTCTATGACTGCTCATGCGTCGCAACGAAGCTTGAAGCAGTACTCTCCTCAGGCAATTGTTTTACCGCAATACCTTGCTCCGTGGTCGTTCCTATATAACAGGCCGGGTACCGTCAATCTCGAGCTACCTATGCTCAATGACTTCGTGGTGGGGACTTCCCGCGCGACTGCGAGGGTTGAACTTGGTCGTCGCGACCAGTGGAGGACGCTCGGTGAGGGGCACGGGCGCGAGCTCGCGGTCCTCTCAGGGTCCGTTCGCGGATTCGTTAGAAAGCATGGCATCCGGTGAGGACCAGCACGACGGTTGCACGAGAAACTGTACTGATACGTGATCCACCCAGTGGCCTCATATCGCGATTCCCGCTCCTCTCCGCCCTCGCCGCCTCGGGCGTATTCTTCTTCATCCTTTTCATTGGTCTGGTCGCGTGCCTCATGCCGGCGGTCGAGTGGCACTACCCTTCTGAGCCTGATGAGCCGCGTCAGCTGGAACCCGAAGATAAACCTCGCAGACGGAGGCGATCCCGCCGTCCCGAATACATCGAACGTAGCGAGAGCAAGAGTCGTCCAAAGACGCCCACCTCGGCTAGGAGGACAGAAGGCAGCGGCTCTCGGAGACAAGCGGTCAGTGCAGCTATCTTTCTCCAGTTACTTCTGTTGACCTTCATGTTTTGCAGAGCGGTGACATTAAGACCGAGGGCGAAGACGACGGGGGCGCCGCAACGTACCAGACGTCCACAGCAGCCCCGGGGACGACTGCAACCGCTTTCAGCGACACAGTGCCCTCTGTCCGACGGCGACTATCACGACCTCCTGAGGGCGACTTCTTTGAGACATAGATCATGGTTTTGTGCATAATCGATCGGGACATACAGTGTAATCACTGCGCACGCATCACCGCTTCCGTGTGCGTTGTATAGCATACATTCTCTGGGACGGATGGCGTTGGCAACTTTGCAACGAACTTGTTAGCTCAAACTCAAAGGTAGCCTGAACGAGAGTCTGTAGTTTCGTTCAACGGCGGGTATATGTGCACATTACCGGGCTGTTTCGAGCTGTATCGAGTTAAGGGCGACCGCCGCCCTTTCACCCCTGCCCTGGTCACATAATTGCATGTCCGCGAGTTGGAAAGATCATTTGCAAGGTATTCCGGGGTAACTGATGAATACAGCCCTGAAGTGTCTCCTTCTCCAAGAAACCAAATGAAAGTACACGATGAATTTACGGCGAGATCCTTACGCCTTCTCATCAACCGCAAGGGGAGTGCTCGTCTCAGCAGGTGGCTCTGCCTTTGCGGGCTCATCAGCCTTGACTTCTCCAGCTTTCGCGGGTTCTTCAATCTCCGTCGATTGATCGGCCGTCGCCTGAGCTTCTTCCTTTGCCGCAGGCTCCTCTGGTTTCGATCCTTCGACCTTCTCGACGTCCGCTGCGGCAGGAGTCTCTCCCGCTGGTCCCTGAGGCTTCTCAACCGCAGGCTCCTCTTCCTTCGCAGGTGGCGCAGGAGCTTCCTCCTCCACGGGAGCAGTGATTTCCAGCTTAGCAGGAGGGGGAGGGGGAGGAGTAGCATCCTTCTTCGCGTCCTCCCCAGACAGGCCCTTGACGAGGTCCTCCGCGTCCGCACCAGTCAGCCCGAGCTCCTTCACGAGCGCCTCCAGGTCGTCCTCCGTGACGTCCACCCCGTGCAGGTTGGCATCCCCGAGCAGCTCCCCAGCGTCGCTTTCGCCTTCGCGGCGGGAGGCCTTCGTCTTGATCGGGGATGGCGCGGGAGAGATGTGCTCGGGGTTCATCTGTGCGGGGGAGTACGCGCCGGGGATGCCGACGGGGACGGCGCGGAGGATGGGCCGGTCTTCCTCAAGGGGGTCCCATTCTTCCTTGAGGCGCAGGAATTGGTCGAGCTCGTTGAACTCTACGGCGTCCTCGCTGAGCAATTGCGCGCTCTGTCAGACATGGAGGCGGGAAGCCATTGGGTGGGATGCTACGTACAAGTCCTGGAAGGTCTGTGAACCGATTTACGATATTAGCATACAGTTATCCCTATAACCCGTGTGTGCAGGGAGAACTCACCCCGGGAAACTCTCCGCCGATGAGAAGGCCAGGCAGCTGTTGCTTGTCTGCACAAGCTCGAGTCAGCTCCCGGGTGGGAAAGGTGTCGGGCGAGCGGGAAGCAGACTAGTACTAGCCTAGTGGTGCTTTTCGCCGCCAGAGCTTCTTGGCCTCCTCATCCGAGGCGAGATCGTAGGACGTGAACTGGACCTTCTTGACCTGCAAGACCCGGAGGATGTATTCTGCGTAGGATGATTGCGATGTATGAGCTGCTGTAGCGACATCGGTCAATGCATGGCGCACAGACCTTGGCGCTGCCTGAGCGCGGGTTGGGAAGCGATGGTAGTGAGGAAGACCTGTATCGGCGGGTGAGGCATGACAGTTGATAGCGAAGACGATGCGAGTTACAGTTGGGAAAGCAGCGCGTACAGCTGGATCAGCGGCTGCGGACCTGGACGGCGGGGCGGGACGCCCGCAGCCTGGCGGATCAGGGCGGCGACCGACGCGTTGAGGTAATGGGCGCTTGGTGTTTACCCCACATGACTAGCGCGTCCGGAGCTCGTTCACGCGACGGGAACGGCGGGGGAGGCCCAACCCGTGTGCGTTCCGGAAGCCTGCCGGAACATCTTATATACACCTCCTACGACCTTGCTTCCACGCCTCCTCCCATATATGTTCCTTCGTCCGCATACGCTCTTGTAAAGACAGGCTCTGCATCTGACATCATACCATGCCTCTCGCCAAGCTTCCTCGTCCTGCCCAGCTGCGCGTTCGCTCTCTGGCGACCGCCTCTGCGTCCCGGCCCCCGCTCAGCGGTCTGAGCGCGACCGCCAAAACCAAGGCCGAGAAGATCTCCCAGGAGTGGAAGGGTACGAACGCAACGGGAGCCAACACCAAGAACTTTGTCGGCGGCGAGTTCGTCGAGAGCAAGGCGGAGCAGTGGATTGACGTTGTTGATCCGGTACGTGAGGCACTCAAGTGTCATTCATCAGAATCTGAGCTTGACAACTGCAATATACTAGGCATCACAAACCCTCTTGACGAGAGTGCCCGAGACCACTTCCTCGGAGTTCGCACAGGCTGTGGACGCTGCCCAACAGGCTTACAAGACATGGAGCCGCTCTAGTGTTCTCACTCGTCAACGATTCGTCCTGGAGTATGTTCTTATGCCCGTATGTACTTCCACAAAGTGTATGCTCACGATACGACAGCCTTCAGCACCAGCTAAGGCAAAACGCGGACGCTATCGCGTCCAGCATTGTGCTCGAGCAAGGAAAGACTTACGCTGGTACATGACTAGAGTCACTGTCTGCCTAGCTTCACAGGCTCATGCTCCAAATTAGATGCGCAGGGTGATCTTCTCCGAGGGTTGCAGGTGGTAGAAACTATGGCGGGTATTCCCACCGCGCTCCTGGGCGACACTGTTGAAGGTGACTATCAGAGTCTGACGTTTGACGATCATAAATTCACACTGCTCTACAGTCTCAAAAGACATGGATACCTCGACCCGTCGACTGCCCTTGGGTGTCTGCGCTAGGTTTGTTGTCGTTAGCTGTAAATCAAACTAACACGCTGATGATTACAACTATCCATAGCATCGCGCCCTTCAACTTCCCCGCGTGAGTGTCAGTTTGCGATGCTGAAGACGGCATACTCACCTTCCGTGCAGTATGATTCCCCTTTGGACAATCCCCGTCGCCCTCGCCACCGGCAACACGCTCGTGCTCAAGCCCTCCGAACGAGACCCCGGCGCCGCGATGATCATCGCAGAGCTCTGCCAGAGAGCAGGACTCCCAGCAGGTGTGCTGAACGTCGTGCACGGCACTGTCCCGACTGTCAACGCCATCTGTGACCACCCCAAGATCAAGGCGATCAGCTTTGTGGGAGGTGATCGTGCGGGCAAGCACATCTACGAGCGGTAGGTGTGTTCGTGGCGTTGTTCAAACGTATGGCTCACATGTTCTTACAAAGCGGCCGTGCTTCTGGCAAAAGAGTGCAGGCGAACTTGGGTGCGAAGAACCATGCGGTTCTAATGCCAGACGGTGCGTTGCACTGAGTGATGGCGAGGAGATGGGAACTGAGTCCTCTTGACAGCCAACAAGAACCACGCGTTGAACTCGATCATCGGCGCAGCTTTCGGAGGTAGGATACACGGCGAACATCCTCACCATCTACATACGCTGACATTCACCCTCAGCCGCTGGCCAGCGATGCATGGCCATCTCCGTCGCCGTTTTGGTCGGCAATGCGCAGTCTTGGCTGCCTGAGCTCATCGAGCGCGTCAAGAAGCTCAACGTCAACCAAGGCTTCGAGCAGGGCGCCGATCTGTACGCTTTCTATGGTTAGCTTGACAGCTGGTGCGCGCGCTGATCACCTCTTAGTGGCCCCGTCATCTCTCAGGCCTCGAAGCAGCGCATCACCAGCCTGATTGCCTCGGCCCAGGAGGAGGGCGGCATAATCGCGCTCGACGGACGTGGTTACCAAGTTCCCGAGTACCCTGACGGCAACTGGGTCGGACCTACGATCATTGAGGCCACCACCACGATGCGGTGCTACCGGTAACGCACATATGCTCCATGCTCAAGTGTTGCATGTACTGATCAGCGTTAGTGAGGAAATCTTCGGCCCTGTCCTCGTCGTGATCAAAGCCGACACGCTCGATGACGCGCTCGCGATCGTCAACGAAAACAAGTACGGCAATGGGACAGCCATCTTCACACAGTCTGGGGCGACCGCACGCAAGTTCGAGCGCGAGGTCGAGGTTGGTCAGGTCGGCATCAACGTGCCCATCCCCGTTCCGCTCCCGATGTTCTCCTGGAGCGGCAACAAGGCCAGCTTCCTTGGGGACATTCCGTTCTATGGACGCGGGTGAGTAAGTTAATGATAGTGGCGTGCTGGATTCCTGACTACGTCATATAGCGGTATCGACTTCTATACTCAGAACAAGACGACGACGGCGCTGTGGAAGGCCGAGGACGCGATTGGGAACAAGGCGTCTGTGGACATGCCTACCCATCATTGAGCATTCAGCGATCGGTCTGGGATGTGTACACTGCACTGTACTATAACAATACACCGTTTTGTCATCGAATCTCTGACTGTTGAGCAACCAAACGACAGCAAGCACCACATGATAGCAAGAAAGTATGGAAAATGAGCGGTCATACATGGGGACGCCTGTTCTACTCGACGGTCTGCGTGCTCACCCCGAACACATCGTCGAGAAATGCGTTCGAGAGCCTCACGCATTGTGCGTAGACGTTGTCGAACCCGTTCTGCAAGCGAATGCACATCAACCACGGCTGCCGACCCCAAACGAAGCGCAACGAAGGGCACTGACCATGCCGCCGTAGTACGGGTCGGGGATGGGCTTGTTGTCGAGATACGATCCCCAGAGGCGGACTTCCGCCGTGGCGTCCCGCGGTTTCATGCCTTGCAGCGCCCGCAGGTTGGCCTCGTCCGATGCCAGTATGTGCGTGAACCGCTTGAAGTCTGGCTGCTGCACTTGTCGTGCGGAGTGCTTGATTGGGACCTTGTTCTGACCAGAAGCATTCAAGTCTCAGCCAGGGGGTTCAACGGGCAGCCATTCGGGCAGTTCGCGCGCTACCTTCTTGCAAACCTGCACGGTCCTGCAACGTTTCAAGGAGTGAGGCGAGAGAAGGAAATGGTTCGTTCATCTTACCGATCGTCAGGATCCTCGCCGATGTGGTAATTCGACGTCCCGGCCGAGTCGACGGTAACGTCTAGACCACGCTCTTTTGCGACATGCTTGAGGACCGCCTCGCCCATCGGGGACCGGCAGATGTTTCCTAAACACACGACGAGAACCGAAACTTCCTGCGTGGTCATGGCAGCTAAGCGATGAAGACACAAGTTCGATGAGGCGCTGAGCACAGTGCAGGACGTTAGAATATTGCCATATCGAGCATGCGTAGTGTTCGCAAGATACCTTTCCCAGGAGGACTGCACACATTGCTTCAGGGTCAAGAGCTCTCACTTGTGGGTATAGTTTTCGAGAAAACAATGGTGACCGACTACATGTGTGCATGTGTGGATAAGAAAGAGTTGTATGCTTTAGAGAGTCATGACCCTAGCCGTCGTGTGACACGCTATAACCCAACTACACAGGAATGAACGGCGGAGCGAGCATGTATGAATAAGTCAGGGGAATGGGCATTACACCGGGTCGGTCTATGAAGTAAGAGCTAGGTAGGATGGGTGATAGCACGGTCAAGGATGAACAGCCAACACAGGCACCTCAAGTCGGGCTGTTGTTGTAGGTCGGGGTCTAGTCGCTGTAGTGGAGGAGGTATATACTACACCGCGCGGAAAAGTAAACAAAGTGAGGTAAGGCAGAGGGAACAAGTATTACACCAAGCAAAAGGGAGACAGAGGTGTTATTCACCACTTGATCCACTCGCCGTACATATTCGGGGTCTCCCCGCGAACGTACGCCTCGAACGTCCGCTTCAGGACCGTCGACCAGTCAAGATCCCGCTTGTCATCCGCCACGAGGTCCTCAGGAAACTCAGCCCGCTCAGTCTGTGTCTGAGCCTGGTTTGCACCCGCCTGGGCACGCGCTATCCTCTCGCCATTGATGAAGCGAGGTCCGAGGTCCGGCCAATTCCTAGTAGCATCGAAAGGCTGCCACCTATTTCACCATG